>NW_022991365.1:0-24287 GCF_902827175.1 Gymnodraco acuticeps
GTGCGTAGGCTGTGTGCGTGCTCAGGCTGTGTGTGTGTGCGTGCTCAGGCTGTGTGTGTGTGCGTGCTCAGGCTGTGTGTGTGTGCGTGCTCAGGCTGTGTGTGTGTGCGTGCTCAGGCTGTGTGTGTGTGCGTGCTCAGGCTGTGTGTGTGTGTGCGTGCTCAGGCTGTGTGTGTGTGTGTGCTCAGGCTGTGTGTGTGTGTGTGCTCAGGCTGTGTGTGTGTGCGTGCTCAGGCTGGGCTCCGCAGTGTCTCGCAGCAACCAGGAAACGACCCCAGTAACCCAGCTCTCACTGTCCGCTCCTCGAGCCTCAAAGGGCGGAGCAGCGAGCCCCCCAACACGGCCCCCAGACCCCACGCAGCATTCTGACCTGTTTGTCATCACTGGAGTCATTTCCTGGTTGCTAACAAACGCCATTGTAAAACATCATCACTGATGTTCAGCTGTAACGAGGGTGGACTCATCAGAACAGAGAGGGCGAGCTGACCAATCAGAGCACAGTGGGCGAGCTGACCAATCAAAGCACAGTGGGCTCACAGGGGGGGAGGAGGAGCTCCAACAAGCCGTGCAGGACAGAGAGTGAATACACAGACTCTACAGAGATGCTGTGAGAAACCAATGAGTTACTATGTATTGATCTGTTACAGCATTTAGGAGGTTAATAAAGTTTGAACAATAAAATAAACAGCAGATATATATTTATCTATATCTGCTGTTTATTTTATATATATATTTATATATCTACAGTAGAAAACACACATCATAAAGAATATAAAATATCCTGCATTTACTACAGAAAGCAGCAGAAATATACATTTATATATTTGTATATTAATTATATATATATATTAACATTTAGACATTCTTTCAGTAATTGAGTATTTAAACGATAGAAGTACTTTTCCTGAAGTGATCTGAGTACTTTTTAAAGTACATTTAATGGGATTTAAGGACCTCCTCCTAAAGACGTCATTTCCTGGCCGGAAGTGTCGGCAGCGCTGAGTCAGCTGAACCAAACCGGAAGCAAAACAAACAGCAGAGCTCGTGCACAAACGCTCCGACAGACTTCAACGTTTTTAATTATATTAACTTTAATAATTAAGAACTTTTTTTATTTGAGTTTCTTCCCGCGGGAATTTGCGTCATCGCACTGGACGAACAGCACGGGACACTCTGCAGCAGCAACGCGGAAGTGAGGCAAGTTTGAATTTTAATATGAAGTTTAGATATTATCTTTAAGCCCGTTTGAGCTGCGCGCGCAGGTTCTGGCTCTGATTACAGAAGACTTTATAATAAATAATCTTTATTTATATATGTTCAGGAATAAAAGCCGTTTATTGAATTGCAAACGGTTTTTATTAAATGATTATTAAAGAAGCTGAGAGACACGTCACAGTTAATAACTAATAAAGATTAAAGTTGACCCTTCAGTGAGATCTCACTAACTCAAAATAACACCTGAAGTGAACATGATGTTACTAAACTCTTTAAATGAAGAAGAAACAGATAAATGTCTTGATTTTGAAATTATTAACATTTTAAAGATGTTTTTTAAGAATATTTTAAACGAAAAATAAAATATCTTTAAATCTTTATGTTTCGTAAAGATTATAATAATTGTAATGTTTTTTTTTTAATGCTTTAAATATTCAAATGTTATTAAATCATGTATTTAGATCAGTGGTTCTCAACTGGTGGGTCGCGGACCCGTTTCCAGTGGGTGTGAGTGAAGAAAAGAAAAATTGAAAAAGAAACTTTTATTTTGAAGGCCCGATGTTCTGCCGCTATGCAGTCGGCGTTGGACTGGAAGTACCGGAGACCATAAACGGTTTTGCAAACTTCTGTCACGTAGTGATCATCTTCTCAATAACATCACATTTAGCTGAGGCTTTTATCCAAAGCGACTCACAGTAAGTGCGTTCGACCAGGAAGACACAACCTTGAAGAAAACAGAATCATAAAGTACATCAGGTTTCATAGAGCCAAACATTTCAAGTGCTACTCAACTGGCTTTAGGTAAGCCAACCCTTTATTAGTATATAAGTGCTTTGTAATAATCTTTTCTGATGTTTTCTCGAGTCTTCTAGCCAATCAGAATCAAGATTGTTGCCGGAAGTCCCCACGGAGAATAACTTTGCGGTAGAACTATTCTTTATACATCCATGGGTACAACTTCAGATAGAAATGAACACATAATGAACTATGACCCCCGGTCTGATGATTGACAGGTCACAGAACAATGGGAGCTATCTCCCCTTACCCACAATTTAAAGTAAGTCACACAGACTCCTCTTTGCTCTCTCTCTGTGAGGAGCAGCAAGCTGTCAGAACAACGTGAAAAACAAACAATGGCATCAAATATTATTAACATGTCGGGTAGCAATAGATGTATTTATTTTCTTCTCAGAGTGTACCAGAATGCGTAGTTTATATGTTTAGTATGTATAGAAATCTTCTGGGGAGAATCCCCCCAGACCCCCTGCTGGGGTTGGGTTTCAGCATGTGGACCTTTTGATACCGTTCAGCTTTGATTCCATCATCTCATGAACCCTTTAAAGCGTTCTTCAGTTCTGTGAAGGGATGTGTGCGCTGCACTTTCATATTGTCTGCTGAGAAGCGTATATATTACAGCACCATTTGGTGTTGAATAGATTTGAGTGGTTAGAAATTTCGGGTCGCGATTTATTGCCAAGGAAAGAGTGTGTCCCGAGGCCGGACCAGCTGAGAGCCCCTGCTCTAGATGTCTTAGCTATATTAATATCACCGTGTTTCCAGATGAAGAGGAAGCGGCTGCTCGCGCTCTTTGTGGGCGGAGTCTTCATCGCCGCCGTGATGTCACTGCATCGCATGCTGGAGCAGGAGGCGAAGCCTCAGCAGGAAGCACCTGCAGGACAGGGGGACCAGGTGAGCCCCCCCCCCCGTAAACAATACATACATAGAAATGCTTACAATAACAACGAGACTATGCTACGCTGCTGCTAAGCGTTAGCAACAGCTGCTTCACCCTCCCTATTGAATTATTAAATATGAAAGGTGTCCCTCGGGTTACCGGAGAACAATCCCCTTTATTCTATAATAACACTTCACTTCCATTACTTTTTGATTTCTGGAGTTTTTAGTTTGTATACGTTTTCTGATGACATCACTTCCTGTCTGCAGGATTTGTCCCGCCTCGCTCAGAAGATTGACAGGTTGGAGCGTCTCCTTAGCGACAACAACCGTCTGGTTGCTACGCTACGAGACTCTCTGCTACACCCTAAAGGGGACAATAGAGGAGGAGCCAATGTAAGCTCCGCCCACAGCCCAGCTGACTCGCTGCCTGGCTGTCGATTGGCCGACGAGACAAAGGGTGGAGCCGACGAAGTGCAGGTTAGCTTAGCAGATGCTAACAGATGTTTTGTTGTAAAAGCTGGTTTATCGTTGTTCACTTTCTGCTGGAATTTCTTCTGTTTTCTTTATTTTTAAGATATTTTAGACATTTTTCATTTATTTATTACATTTATTAATATTATCATTTCTGGATATTCTGGATATGTTTAAGTGTGTGTATAAAGTGTGTATAAAGTATGTGTGTGTGTGTGTGTGTGTGTGTGACAGTGTGTATAAAGTGTGTGTCTGTGACAGTGTGTATTAAAGTGCGTGTTCCCGTCAGCTGCTGGATGTTTACGATCGGCTCCCGTTCGATAACCCTCCCGGCGGCGTCTGGAAACAAGGCTTTGATATCCGTTACCAAGGAGACGAGTGGGACGAGACGCCGCTGGAGGTGATCCTGGTGCCGCACTCTCACAACGACCCCGGTAACCATAACAACGTAACGTTAACAACGTAACGTTAACAACGTAACGCTAACGACGTAGCACTAACGACGTAGCACTAACGACGTAGCGCTAACGACGTAGCGCTAATGACGTAACGTTAACGGCGTAACGCTAACGACGTAGCGCTAACGACGTAACGCTAACGATTGAATGTGATTTTGTGTGTGACATCACTGCTGCTTCCTGTCCACGCTCCGTCCCACCTGTTTATTTATAAACTCATTATAAATAAAGTTTTGCCGTGTTTCAGGCTGGCTGAAGACGTTTGATAATTATTATCACGACCAGACGAAACACATCCTCAACAATATGCTGACCAAACTGTCTGAGGACAGCAGGTACAACCGCTTATCAAGTAACACCTCCTTTCCACTTCCTGTCAGGTTTCCTGTCTGGGACCCCTTGGTTTTAAAAACATTTTCATTTTCATTAAGTCTATTGGACAATAGTGTCTTATAACACAACAAGTAGATTCATGTGTAATTGATGATGTTATCAGCTTCCTGTTCTCAGCTTCCTGTCTCTAGCTTCCTGTTATCTGCTTCCTGTCATCAGCTTCCTGTCTCTAGCTTCCTGTTATCTGCTTCCTGTCTCTAGCTTCCTGTCATCAGCTTCCTGTCTCTAGCTTCCTGTCATCAGCTTCCTGTCTCTAGCTTCCTGTCATCAGCTTCCTGTCTCTAGCTTCCTATTATCTGCTTCCTGTCTCTAGCTTCCTGTCATCAGCTTCCTGTCTCTAGCTTCCTGTCATCAGCTTCCTGTCTCTAGCTTCCTGTCATCAGCTTCCTGTCTCTAGCTTCCTGTCATCAGCTTCCTGTCTCTAGCTTCCTGTCATCAGCTTCCTGTCTCTAGCTTCCTGTCATCAGCTTCCTGTCTCTAGCTTCCTGTCATCAGCTTCCTGTCTCGAGCTTCCTATTATCAGCTTCCTGTCTCTAGCTTCCTGTCATCAGCTTCCTGTCTCTAGCTTCCTGTCATCAGCTTCCTGTCGCTAGCTTCCTGTCATCAGCTTCCTGTCTCTAGCTTCCTGTCATCAGCTTCCTGTCTCAAGCTTCCTGTTATCTGCTTCCTGTCTCTAGCTTCCTGTCATCAGCTTCCTGTCTCTAGCTTCCTGTCATCAGCTTCCTGTCTCTAGCTTCCTGTCATCAGCTTCCTGTCTCTAGCTTCCTGTCATCAGCTTCCTGTCTCTAGCTTCCTGTTCTCAGCTTCCTGTCTCTAGCTTCCTGTTCTCAGCTTCCTGTCTCTAGCTTTCTGTTATCTGCTTCCTGTTATCTGCTTCCTGTCATCAGCTTCCTGTCTCTAGCTTCCTGTCATCAGCTACATGTCTCTAGCTTCCTGTTCTCAACTTCCTGTCTCTAGCTTCCTGTTATCAGCTTCCTGTCTCTAGCTTCCTGTCATCAGCTTCCTGTCTCTAGCTTCCTGTTCTCAACTTCCTGTCTCTAGCTTCCTGTTCTCAGCTTCCTGTCTCTAGCTTTCTGTTCTCATCTTCCTGTCTCTAGCTTTCTGTTATCTGCTTCCTGTTATCTGCTTCCTGTCTCTAGCTTCCTGTTCTCTGCTTCCTGTTATCTGCTTCCTGTCTCTAGCTTCCTGTTCTCTGCTTCCTGTTATCTGCTTCCTGTCTCTAGCTTCCTGTTCTCTGCTTCCTGTTATCTGCTTCCTGTCTCTAGCTTCCTGTTATCTGCTTCCTGTTCTCTGCTTCCTGTTCTCTGCTTCCTGCTATCAGCTTCCTGTTCTCAGCTTCCTGTTATCTGCTTCCTGTTCTCTGCTTCCTGTTATTTGCTTCCTGTTATCTGCTTCCTGTTATCTGCTTCCTGTATCTAGCTTCCTGTTCTCAGCTTCCTGTTATCTGCTTCCTGTTATCAGCTTCCTGTTCTCTGCTTCCTGTTCTCTGCTTCCTGCTTTCAGCTTCCTGTTCTCCGCTTCCTGTTCTCTGCTTCCTGTTATCTGCTTCCTATTATCTGCTTCCTGTTCTCTGCTTCCTGTTCTCCACTTCCTGTTCTCCGCTTCCTGTTATCAGCTTCCTGTTCTCTGCTTCCTGTTCTCTGCTTCCTGTTCTCTGCTTCCTGTTCTCTGCTTCCTGCTATCAGCTTCCTGTTCTCCGCTTCCTGTTCTCCGCTTCCTGTTCTCCGCTTCATGTTCTCTGCTTCCTGTTCTCCGCTTCCTGTTCTCCGCTTCCTGTTCTCTGCTTCCTGTTCTCCGCTTCCTGTTCTCCGCTTCCTGTTCTCCGCTTCCTGTTCTCTGCTTCCTGTCTCTGCTTCCTGTTCTCTGCTTCCTGTTCTCTGCTTCCTGTTATCTGCTTCCTGTTCTCTGCTTCCTGTTATCTGCTTCCTGTTCTCTGCTTCCTGTTATCTGCTTCCTGTTCTCTGCTTCCTGATATCAGCTGTGTAACAGGAAGTGATGTCTCTGCAGGAGGAAGATGATCTGGGCAGAGATCAGTTATTTCTCTAAATGGTGGGAAGAGCTCGACCAGAAGAAGAGAGACACGGTCAAACGGTAACTCAAACTAAATATAATATGAATCCAGAAATAAATAAATGTCTTGAATTAACACAATGATCTCCTGTGGTGTGCTGCTCTGTGATTGGTCAGCCTGCTGGCGGGGGGGCAGCTGGAGATAGTGACGGGTGGCTGGGTGATGGCCGACGAGGCAAACTCTCATTATTACGCTTTGTTGGATCAGCTGATAGAAGGACATCAGTGGATACAGACACACCTGGGTAATATATACTTTAAAGAGTCCTCTGATGTATATCAGTATGCAGTGTCTCTACTTTAAAGAGTCCTCTCCTGCTGATGTTCAGTGTCTCTACTTTAAAGAGTCCTCTCCTGCTGATGTTCAGGTGTATATCAGTATGTAGTGTCTCTACTTTAAAGAGTCCTCTCCTGCTGATGTTCAGGTGTATATCAGTATGTAGTGTCTCTACTTTAAAGAGTCCTCTCCTGCTGATGTTCAGGTGTATATCAGTATGTAGTGTCTCTACTTTAAAGAGTCCTCTCCTGCTGATGTTCAGGTGTATATCAGTGTGTAGTGTCTCTACTTTAAAGAGTCCTCTCCTGCTGATGATCAGGTGTATATCAGTATGTAGTGTCTCTACTTTAAAGAGTCCTCTCCTGCTGATGTTCAGGTGTATATCAGTATGTAGTGTCTCTACTTTAAAGAGTCCTCTCCTGCTGATGTTCAGGTGTATATCAGTATGTAGTGTCTCTACTTTAAAGAGTCCTCTCCTGCTGATGTTCAGGTGTATATCAGTATGTAGTGTCTCTACTTTAAAGAGTCCTCTCCTGCTGATGTTCAGGTGTATTTCAGTATGTAGTGTCTCTACTTTAAAGAGTCCTCTCCTGCTGATGTTCAGGTGTATATCAGTATGTAGTGTCTCTACTTTAAAGAGTCCTCTCCTGCTGATGTTCAGGTGTATATCAGTATGTAGTGTCTCTACTTTAAAGAGTCCTCTCCTGCTGATGTTCAGGTGTATATCAGTATGTAGTGTCTCTGCTTTAAAGAGTCCTCTCCTGCTGATGTTCAGGTGTATATCAGTAGGTAGTGTCTCTGCTTTAAAGAGTCCCCTCCTGTCTGCAGGTGTGAAGCCGAGCAGTGGTTGGGCGATCGACCCGTTTGGCCACTCCCCCTCCATGGCCTACCTGCTGAAGGGGGCGGGGCTTAGCAACATGGTCATCCAGCGCGTTCACTACGCTGTGAAGAAGGAGTTCGCCCGGCAAAAGACTCTGGAGTTCAAGTGGAGGCAGAGCTGGGGTTAGTTCACCTGTTATTATATAAATACTGTAATAGTAAGTGCTATTAGTGAGTACTATAGTACTAAGGAAACAATATATAGAAATAATACATATGTAAGAAAATGTACTATAAGGAGAGAGAGTTTCAGACTCCTCCCCCCTCACTGACATCACTCTATTTGATGTGTTTCAGACTCCTCTCCCCTCAGTGACATCACTCTATTTGATGTGTTTCAGACTCCTCTCCCCTCACTGACATCACTCTGTTTGATGTGTTTCAGACTCCTCCCCCCTCACTGACATCACTCTGTTTGATGTGTTTCAGACTCCTCCCCCCTCGGTGACATCACGTGTCACATGATGCCCTTCTACAGTTACGATGTCCCTCACACCTGCGGTCCCGACCCAGCCGTCTGCTGTCAGTTTGACTTTCACCGGCTGCCGGGGGGGCGGGTCTTCTGTCCCTGGAGGGTCCCCCCTCAGCCAATCACAGAGCAGAACGTCCACGAGAGGTACCATACCATACCATATACTTTATTGTCCCCGTAAGGACTTTTGTTCTGGACTCTGTCCTAGAGTTCCACATACATGTACATATACAAACATAATAAACATTAAAATACACACACATATCATCACTCATGCGCCGTGGTGGGCCGTCAGCAGGACCGTCTGCAGGGCCGTCAGCAGGGCCGTCAGCAGGGCCGTCTGCAGGGCCGTCTGCAGGGCCGTCAGCAGGGCCGTCAGCAGGGCCGTCTGCAGGGCCGTCTGCAGGGCCGTCTGCAGGGCCGTCGGCAGGGCCGTCTGCAGGGCCGTCAGCAGGGCCGTCTGCAGGGCCGTCAGCAGGGCCGTCAGCAGGGCCGTCTGCAGGGCCGTCTGCAGGGCCGTCAGCAGGGCCGTCTGCAGGGCCGTCTGCAGGGCCGTCAGCAGGGCCGTCTGCAGGGCCGTCTGCAGGGCCGTCTGCAGGGCCGTCAGCAGGGCCGTCAGCAGGGCCGTCTGCAGGGCCGTCTGCAGGGCCGTCGGCAGGGCCGTCGGCAGGGCCGTCGGCAGGGCCGTCGGCAGGGCCGTCGGCAGGGCCGTCGGCAGGGCCGTCTGCAGGGCCGTCGGCAGGGCCGTCAGCAGGGCCGTCAGCAGGGCCGTCAGCAGGGCCGTCAGCAGGGCCGTCAGCAGGGCCGTCTCTGCTGGCCTGAAACCAATCACATCAAGTGTGTGGAAAAGGGTTTTCTTGAGTATTTAGTTTTACGTTTTAATAATATAATATCCTCAACATTACAAAATGAAGTAAGGTTTTGTTGAGGCTGAACTGGAATTTCCTACATCAAAAAGTCACTTGAACGCCTCTCAGTTATTTCAGTTGGCAGGGGAACAGCAGATACTGCTAGCCTTTTGTTGAAAGACAACACATTTGATTGGTAATCAGCATGAGTGACAGATTCATCAGCCAATCAGATGCTGATGTTCAATGACAGTGTCCTGAGCTGAACTTCCTTTATTTACAAGTGACGGTGAGCACGTTACTATTCGCCTCATTTTAGAGCGACGTGAGAGTGCACGATGACACGAGTTTAGTAATAGATTACTCATTGATCCATGTTGGGACACGTCGTCTGCTTTTAACCCTCATCTAGCTGGCTGTTGTATTGTTGATCAGCTGTTGTGATTGTTGATCAGCTGTTGTATTGTTGATCAGCTGTTGTGATTGTTGATCAGCTGTTGTGATTGTTGATCAGCTGTTGTATTGTTGATCAGCTGTTGTATTGTTGATCAGCTGTTGTGATTGTTGATCAGCTGTTGTGATTGTTGATCAGCTGTTGTATTGTTGATCAGCTGTTGTATTGTTGATCAGCTGTTGTATTGTTGATCAGCTGTTGTATTGTTGATCAGCTGTTGTATTGTTGATCAGCTGTGTATTGTTGATCAGCTGTTGTATTGTTGATCAGCTGTTGTATTGTTGATCAGCTGTTGTGATTGTTGATCAGCTGTTGTATTGTTGATCAGCTGTTGTGATTGTTGATCAGCTGTTGTATTGTTGATCAGCTGTTGTATTGTTGATCAGCTGTTGTATTGTTGATCAGCTGTTGTATTGTTGATCAGCTGTTGTATTGTTGATCAGCTGTTGTATTGTTGATCAGCTGTTGTATTGTTGATCAGCTGTTGTGATTGTTGATCAGCTGTTGTATTGTTGATCAGCTGTTGTATTGTTGAGAGATGGTTTGGCATCATGTGATCATGGCTGCATTGGCTGGAACCATAGACGCTGGAACTGAGGTTACCTACTGTAACCCCAGCTTCTATGAGTAAATGGCTTCGCCCTCTAAGGCTATCGCTATTGGGTTATCCCTCTGCGCCCCCGCGCAGCACTGAAAACTTGTAGTTCACGCCCACCCGCAAGGTGGGCCCCACCCTCGGGCTCCTTCCGGTATAAATAGGAAGGAGGCCCGGCAATCTGCTCCCACACAAAATAACTTTTCTTCAGCTATTCGTGGAGCCAGTGGGGCCCAGCGCTTAGAGGGCTGCGCCATTTACTCATAGAAGCTGGGTTACAGTAGGTAACCTCAGTTCTATTTCGTATATGGCTTCGCCCTCTAAGGCTATCGCTATTGGGTTAAGGGTGAAGCATGATATAGTCTGCGCCCCATTGGGTCCGCCCGGCACTAGAAGTACAGACACACCTGCACAATAACACCCCCTGCCTGTTGTGCCATGCGTAAAGGCGCATCACCGTCCCTGGAACATAGCAAAACATGCCTATCTTCCCGACGGGGTGAAGGCTGGGAACAATACATACCAGCCGCTGTGAGAAAGTAGAGACGAAGGTCCCACCTTGTCCAGCGATCATAGAGGGGGAACAGCAGCTCTCTGCGTATCAGACAGGTAGGAGAGCGCTCAGCTGGATCCCTGACGTCACTCACTCTGACCAGGCACTCCGTACGAAGTGTGTCAGAGTAAAAGGAACATCCCTTTCATACGAGGGGAAAAGGGCCGCTCTCTGTGTGCCGAGAGGCAGGAGAGAGGCACACAGCTGGCTCCCTGACGTCACTCACTCCGACAGGACACCCAGTACAGGGTGTGTCAGAGAGGAAAGGGAGACCTCCCTCAAATAAAAATGAATACATGAACAGGGGGAAGACCAAGATGCAGCCGTGCAAATATCTTCCACTGACATTCCTCCGTGCAAAGCCGTGGAGGAGGAAATTCCTCTGGTGGAGTGCGCCTTGATGTTCTCCGGGGGCTCCACCCCAGAGGAGACATATGCCTGCGACACAGCCTCACACAGCCAGTGTGACAGCCGTTGTGCCGACAGAGGCTGCAGATCGAGCGCTCTCTATAGTGCACAAACAGGCGCTGAGAACGCGCCACATAGCAAGACAGCGCGCGCACAGGACAGAGGAGATGAGACGTGGCTTCTTCCTCCGACCTGTGAGGAGGGGGGAATAAGCCAGCCAGGGTGATCACTCTCGACCTAAAAGAGTTGTGATGACCTTAGACATGAAGCCGGGTTAGGGCGTAAAACAGCTGAACTGCATCTCCTTAGATCCGGAGAGCTGACGGAGCCACAGAGAGAGCAGAGAGATCACCCTTTTCTCTGATCGAGCCAAAAGCAGAGCTACTTTGGCTGAATACAGTTTAAGGGGAACCTGATCAGGTTCAAATGGGGCTTTGCTTCAGTGCGCGTAACACCAAAGACAAATCCCACTGAGGCGCCTTTCAGTGTGCGTGACACAGGTCTGAGTCTCCATACTCGTCGCATACAACGGCTGCTGCGCTCTGCGAGCCCCTCGGTTCAACTCCCCGGGAACATACATTGCTCTGATGGAGAGCAACGTGTGCGTGCCCAGAGCAGCAGCCGCCTGGCTGCGTTCAGAAGCTGCGCAGATCGTACTCCTCCCTGGTGCAACCAACCAAGCACACTGCTGTAACCACACCTCCAGAACCCAACCACTCATTGATGCTTTAAATAGCTCTACCTGTACAGGCTTGCATCTATCTTGTAGTCCAAAACTAACCGCACAATATGTACTGACACTGAGCGGTGAACATATAACACTGTGCAGACTGCAACATTCTGCTGCAGCAGAATTCACTCTTTGATATAACACGAACATTCCTGACAATAGACCTCAATAGTCATCTTTATGGTGTTCATGCCTTTTTAATCACATTTTTTAATGGAACATTCATAAATAAATATAACTTAAATATATAAAATAAAGTGAACATTAACACCAATATTATCATTTATAAAAAACATAAGCTGCAGATTTTTTTATTAAATATACCAACTACAAAATAAGCGGGTATTAAAGTGTAAACGGACAACAACACGAAAATGAAAAGTCTTTTTCTCATCATGCATCTGGTGTGTAGTGATCCAATAGCGTTACCATAGCCTCGCCCTTTAACAGTTATCACGAGCCCTGGCTCAGCCTCACTCACCACGAGCCCAGCCTAGCCTTCTTACAGGCAAAGCCACTGATCAAGTCCTTGAAGTCCAGCTTTCAATGGACAGCACGGCAAGACTGCAAAGCATTATGGGGGGACAGGGCTGCGGAGCCTAGAGATGGATCTGTTGGTCCTGGCACCAGGGGGAGGGTTTAGTGAATAGCTGCTAAAAATGTACCTGCATTTATTAAATGTCAGCTAAAAGAGGAGTGAAATGAAAAACCTCTGCATTTTCTGTGAAGATATTAACAGTACTTAAAGGGAAATTTGAGTACTTTATTTATGTGTTTATGATTTAATTTCATAATTTTGGAGAAACCAGCTCGAGTGGCTAGAATCTGAAAATACACAACCACTTCCTCACAGAGCCCCTCCTCCAACACACACGGACATGACCAATGAGGGCACGGGATGAGTGTGTGCCCCGATGGAAGGCTGGCAGGCAGGTAGGCCGTCCAGTTACTTTAGCCGGCAGTGACAATTTGGAGAAAGCACTACCATTTTAACAAAATGGCTGCCATGTGTCAGACCACATGTGGCTTCAGTCAATATCAAAATCGTTTAACTCTTCAATACATTTTACCATTCCAATGTTCACCCCTGGGCTATGACGTGAGTAACACTATGACGTGAGTAACACTATGACGTGAGTAACACTATGACGTGAGTAACACTATGACGTGAGTAACACTATGACGTGAGTAACACTATGACGTGAGTAACACTATGACGTGAGTAACACTAATGACAGACTGGAAAGACGCACGTAACATTTGAAGATAAAATGACACCTTTAACAAACAAAGTAAGAAGTATCTGACTTATGTCTTAGTGCTCGTCCTCAAAGGATCTCTTGGTACAGGAGGCACTTCAGAATAAAAGCGTTTTGTGTAGCAGTACACCAATGATGTCATTTTGGGTGACTGACATTTATTTGATATTATTAATAATAATTTGCGTATTTTGTTACCATTTCAGTGTTAGCCTATATGTAATGCTTGTTATATTTAATGCTTGTAATGTTATGTAAATATAAATTAGATTTATTTATTGAAAAAAAAAATCTTTTAAATGAGAACTATAGGCTCCACTTCCTGTATGATCAAAGTGACAAGGCAGTTCCTTGAACTTGGCATTTTAAATAAATTGCAATTTACGTATAAAACCATTTTTTTATTTAGTACCATTGCAAAGACAATCTCTATGTATTCAACATATATAATGAATGTGAGTATTAGGTCAACGTCATGTATTTTGGTGTCTATCGGGATGTTAAGAGCATTCCATGGAATATAATAACTAGGGCCGGGACTTTAACGCGTTAATTAAGATGAATTAATTACACAAAAATTAACGCATTTTAATCGCACTTATTTTTGCACCGCGGAACGTTTCTCACTGGATGAGTTTCAGGCGTACCGATTATACTGGAGCACCAACTAACGTTCATGACTTCAGACAACAACAAACCACAGTGAACAACAGTGGGAAATGTTGTTTTAAAAAACGGACGGATGGAAGCGTCGATAAGAGCACGGTTGTGTGCAAATTATGCAAAAAGGAATTGGCATATCACCGCAGCACATCAAGCCTCAAGTATCACCTCAATGCAAAACATATAGCAGCTAGCGTGGAAGCTAGCGTGGACGTTAGCCTCTTTTATCGCGTTCACACCAAAAAGAGCTGGTACTAAAATTAGTTCATGAGAACCTTTTTACCCCCACGAAAGTCCCTGCTAGAGAGCAGAGAGCTGCTAGAGAGCAGGGACTTTCGTACGGCTCTCTTGTGAGAAAAGAGCTATATTTCTGATTGGCTGGGCGGATTGCAAACCACGCCCCGTAAAACTCCCAAAAAGTTTTGTGAATTTTATTATCCTCGCATTAGCATTATTAGCATTAGCATTAGCCCAGCGCAGAAACGCAGAGAGACTAACTTATGGCAACACAAAATAAAACATGGGAGCGGTGGAGATGAGGAGGTGTCGGCGTTCTGGCGATTTACTCGGAAGGCTGCTGGGACTCCCAGCAGCTTCTACTGAAGCCAGTCCCCAACTCCGGGGACTTCCGGCCGGGGACTTCCGGCCGGGGACTTTGGGCGGCAGTATACGCCGTGAAGTGGTTTGCGGCCTGCCAGTAAACCCAAAGCAGAAGAAGAAGTGACGTCAGCGGCTTCATTTGCCTAATCCTCCCTCAGGTTCAAAGAGTTCTCATGAACTAAGTTCTCATGAACCTTTGTGGGAAAAGTACTGCGGTGTGAATGCGCCTAATGGTATACTAAAATCCATGTGAAAAAAATGGCTTCTCACTGTTCTCAGGTCAAATATTTACATGTGATTAAAAATGCGATTAATTTCGATTAATTAATTACAAAGCCTCTAATTAATTAGATTAATTTTTTTAATCGAGTCCCGGCCCTAATAATAACAAGTGTATCTTGAGCCGGTTTCTCAAACTTACCTACCCCACCTTTAATGTCAGCAAAACATTAAAATGATTATATACAATGGACTACGCTTAGCTAACAGACACATTTCCACCACTCATAGACCACACCCACCTTTTCTTTGAAACACTGGGATACTGTCGCCCTTTAGGCCCTCTCTCTTTCTCTCCTTTCTTTTCTCTTTTGAAAGCCTGACTTTGTGAGTCGTTGAGACATCGTTCACACGTAAGTACTAGCATCCCTGCTCCTCACATGCTCTCACTCTCTGCTAGAAAGGGCCGGTGCTGCACCGCGTTTGGAAGCAGGACCAAACCATTACATGTAAATAGAGGGGGGTGTACAGAGGCTTTGGATTGGAAGAAAATAAGTTAAATGAATCGTAAGTTTAGTGAGCACATTATCAATATGACGTTATATTAATGTTAATTATTGATGATTGATGAAAGGTTACTTAAACATTTTTTTTAATGTTCTAAAAATGTTTGGGCCCCTGTCAGTCACGGGCCCTTAGAATCGTCCTAACTTTTCACCCCCCAGGGACACGAGGCCCCGTCCGCGGCTCGTAAGCCTGGACGGGCCAATCGTCCTCCTCGGCCGCAGCAGCAAGAGCGTCCGCTCTCCGCTTCCTGTCGCCCGAGGGGAGACGGGCGCAGTATGTGCATGCTACCTGCTGGTTTAGAGCCGCGTACGCGTGCTCTGACCCCAGGCAGGATTCGCATCCTGCTTTTATCTCTGCTGGTCATAACTCATTATGAACCCAGAGCCACATGAGGGACAATCACAGACGCAGTTGTTGCTCATGATGATTCTCAATTACTGTGCTTCAGTAACTGTGCTGGTTTGCTGAAGAAAAGAGGGAGCAGAGTGCCGGGCCTCCTTCCTATTTATACCGGAAGGAGCCCGAGGGTGGGGCCCACCTTGCGGGTGGGCGTGGACTACAAGTTTTCAGTGCTGCGCGGGGTCGCAGGGGGATTACCCAATAGCGATAGCCTTAGAGGGCGAAGCCATATACGAAATAGAACAGAGACGTGTAAAGTGTGTGTGCTTTCAATTGTTTACTGAAGGCGCTGTCTAAAGCCCCACGGTACGCCACTGAATTTACACAGACAGACACACACACACACACACACACAGAGACAGACACACACACACACAGACACACACACACACACACACAGAGACAGACACACACACACACACACACAACACACACACTGACACAGACACTGTTGCACAACCCTCATGGCCAACATGTCAAAGTATCTAACATCACAGGTGAGAATACTGATGAGGTCGTTGTTAATATTAATTTATGAGTGTTATCATTTTGCTTTTGAATATTTATATTTTATTATTGTGACTTTTTAGTCTTTTTATTGTAATACACTCAGAGCCCTCCTGCTATTGGACCAGTACCGCAGGAAGTCCCGCCTCTTCCGCTCTCCGGTGCTTTTCGTTCCGCTCGGAGATGATTTCCGCTTTGTGGAGTCGAGCGAGTGGGACGCTCAGTTCAGAAACTACCAGAAGCTGTTCGACTTCTTCCAGACGCACCCCGAGCTGCACGTCAGCGTGAGGACACGCATCTCTACTTCTTCTTCTGCTGTCTCTCTTCTCCTGTCATGCTAAAGTCACTCTCTGATGTCTTCTCTACATCACGTGTGTCCCCGGTGTCCCCCGTGTGTCACCATGTCCCCCCCGTGTGTCCCCCGTGTGTCAGGAGACTCTCAAAGTGATGTCTTCTCTACATCCCGGTGTGTCCCCATGTGTCCCCGGTGTGTCCCCATGTGTCCCCCGTGTGTCAGGAGACTCTCAAAGTGATGTCTTCTTTACATCCCGGTGTGTCCCCGGTGTGTCTCCAGGCTCGTTTTGGGACTCTCAGATTACTTCAAGTCTCTCTACATTTCTCTAAATGTCTCTCTGTCTCTCTCTGTCCCTCTAAATGTCTCTCTGTCTCTCTCTGTCCCTCTAAATGTCTCTCTGTCTCTCTCTGTCCCTCTAAATGACTCTAAATGTCTCTCTGTCTCTCTAAATGTCTCTCTGTCCCTCTAAATGTCTCTCTGTCTCTCTTTGTCTCTCTGTCTGTCTCTGTGTCTCCAGGCTCGTTTTGGGACTCTCTCAGATTACTTCAAGTCTCTCTACATTTCTCTAAATATCTCTCTGTCTCTCTCTGTCCCTCTAAATGTCTCTCTGTCTCTCTCTGTCCCTCTAAATGACTCTAAATGTATCTCTGTCTCTCTCTGTCCCTCTAAATGTCTCTCTGTCTCTCTCTGTCCCTCTAAATGACTCTAAATGTCTCTCTGTCTCTCTCTGTCCCTCTAAATGTCTCTCTGTCTCTCTCTGTCCCTCTAAATGACTCTAAATGTCTCTCTGTCTCTCTCTGTCCCTCTAAATGTCTCTCTCTGTCCCTCTAAATGACTCTAAATGTCTCTCTCTGTCCCTCTAAATGTCTCTCTGTCTCTCTCTGTCCCTCTAAATGACTCTAAATGTCTCTCTGTCTCTCTCTGTCCCTCTAAATGACTCTAAATGTCTCTCTGTCTCTCTCTGTCCCTCTAAATGACTCTAAATGTCTCTCTGTCTCTCTCTGTCCCTCTAAATGTCTCTCTGTCTCTCTCTGTCCCTCTAAATGACTCTAAATGTCTCTCTGTCTCTCTAAATGTCTCTCTGTCCCTCTAAATGTCTCTCTCTGTCCCTCTAAATGTCTCTCTCTGTCCCTCTAAATGTCTCTCTGTCTCTCTCTGTCCCTCTAAATGTCTCTCTGTCTCTCTAAATGTCTCTCTAAATGTCTCTCTGTCGGTCTCTGTGTCTCCAGGCTCGTTTTGGGACTCTCTCAGATTACTTCCAGGCTCTCCAGAAGGTGTTACCGGTCTCGTCTCTGCCGACGGTCCGCGGAGACTTCTTCACGTACGCCGACCGAGACGACCACTACTGGAGCGGATACTTCACGTCCAGACCGTTCTACAAGAGGCTGGACCGCACGCTGGAGGCCACGCTACGGTGAGTCTGAGGCTGTAGCATCAGACATGTGTTCAAAGGTATCTCCTGACTCACCGCACGCTGCAGACCACGCTACGGTGAGGAGATATCATCAAACATGTGTTCAAATAACTCATTATATGTTAATATGAATATTTATTGTGATATTTTTATGATTTTTAAAAAAAATGTTTTATTATTTAATTATTATTTTTAATATTTGTACTAATTTCTCGTGTCTATATAATTAAAAGATGTGTTTATAATTATATATTTCATCATTACATTACATTACATTTAGCTGAGGCTTTTATCCAAAGCGACTCACAGTAAGTGCATTCGACCAGGAAGACACAACCTTGAAGAAAACAGAACATCAGGTTTCATAGAGCAAAAACATTTCAACTGCTACTCAACTGGCTTTAGATAAGCCAGTCCTTTATTAGTATAAAAGTGCTTTGTTAGTAATTCTATCGCTGGAAGTGGAGTCGAAAGAGATGAGTTTTCAGTCTGGAAGATGTGCAAGCTATCTGCTGTCCTGATGTCAATGGGGAGCTCATTCCACCATCTTGGAGCCAGGACAGCAAACCCACGTGTTTTTGCCGATGGGAACTTGGGTCCCCCTCGCAGCGAGGGTGCAGCGAGCTGTTTGGCTGATGCAGAGCGTAGTGCACGCGCTGGGGTGTACGGTTTAACCATGTCCTGGATGTAGGAAGGGCCAGATCCATTCGCAGCATGGTAAGCAAGTACCAGTGTCTTGAAGTGGATTCTAGCAGTTACCGGAAGCCAGTGGAAGGGAGCGGAGGAGCGGAGTGGTGTGGGAGAATTTAGGAAGGTTGAAGACCAGACGAGCCGCTGCATTCTGGGTGAGCTGCAGAGGTCGGATGGCACATGCAGGTAGACCAGCCAGGAGGGAGTTGCAGTAGTCTAGGCGTGAGATGACGAGAGCCTGGACCAGAACCTGCGTGGCTTTCTGGATCAGCTGGGGACGCATCCTCCTGATGTTGTAAAGCGTGTATCTGCAGCAACGGGTTGTAGCAGCGATGTTTGCAGTGAAGGACAGGTTGTTATCTAGGGTCACACCCAGATTCCTTGCAGTCTGAGTCGGGGAAACATCAGAGGTGCCGATGTTGATTGTTAGGTCAAGAGTGGGACAATCTTTTCCCGGGAGGAAGAGCAGCTCAGTCTTGTCAAGGTTGAGCTTGAGGTGATGAGCAGACATCCACTGAGAGATGTCAGCTAGACAAGCAGAGATGCGTGCGACGACCTGGGTCTCTGAGCGGGGAAAGGACAGAATTAATTGGGTGTCGTCAGCGTAGCAGTGGTAAGAAAAACCATGCGGGCTAATGACTGATCCGAGCGAGTTTGTGTACAGGGAGAAGAGGAGGGGACCGAGAACAGAGCCCTGAGGGACCCCTGTAGTTAATTGACTAGGGTCGGACTCGGACCCTCTTCAAGTTACATTATGATATTTTTATAAAAAATGTAACACACGATATTATTACTATTTCTTCCGACAGAGCGACGGAGATCCTGTACAGCCTGACTCTGGCTGCGATGCGTTCCCATGGCGACGGTCGCCTGGCGACAGGGTTCCCGGCGCAGGATCACTTTCTACTTCTGACGGCTGGGAGGCGGGGCTTAGCGCTGTTCCAGCATCACGACGCTGTCACCGGCACCGCCAGAGACCCCGTCGTCATGGACTACGGAAACAGGTGCTATTAGCATGGGGAATATGTTAGCATAAAAAGTAAGGACGTGTGTTTGGTAGATTATTTCTTCTTTGTTGATTCTCAGCAATAACTCTAATACCGCTGGAAAGCCTGTTTCCTCTCCAATGGAGCAGCAGAGCGGAGTGTGCGGGGCGCGCCCATGAGACATGCTATCATCCAATCACCAAACAAGAGTCAGCTGTTTGGCTTTGAGAGGAGATCTGTCTCGTGGGCGCGCCCCGCATCTCAAGGTTCAAGGCTTTTATCGTCATGTGAGCATACAGTGAGGATATATAAATGATCTGAGGTCCCAGGCTCCTCCATCAGAGCAACACAATAACACAGATAACAGAGTGCCAGTAGATGAAAGTCTCCTCTCTTCTCTCCTCTCCTCTCTCCCCCCTACCTCTCCTCTCTCCCCCCTACCTCTCCTCTCTCCTCTCTGATGTGACTCCATCTGAGAGGAAAACAGAAAGCATCGATACAACCAAGAAATAATCTACCAACTCCATGTCCTTCATTTTTGTGTTACGTTTGTTAGCACAAAAACATGCTAGCATGTTAGCAACAGGGTGAGGATGAGAAACAGCACAGATTCACAGGTAGCAAGCAGGTACACGGACGTTAGCATGTTCAGCTAACGTGTCTCCAGGTAGCAAGCAGGTACACGGACGTTAGCATGTTCAGCTAACGTGTCTCCAGGTAGCAAGCAGGTACACGGACGTTAGCATGTTCAGCTAACGTGTCTCCAGGTAGCAAGCAGGTACACGGACGTTAGCATGTTCAGCTAACGTGTCTCCAGGTAGCAAGCAGGTACACGGACGTTAGCATGTTCAGCTAACGTGTCTCCAGGTAGCAAGCAGGTACACGGACGTTAGCATGTTCAGCTAAAGGTTTACCAGTACAGACATCGTGTTAGCATGTTAGCTTTAGCTGTTCCTTGTTTATTTGTTGTGAATAACATGTGATGAAGATCAATGACTGTCTTTATGTAACAAACCTTTACATTATTTTATATTTTGGACGGTTTTAATTCGGGTAAATGATCAGAACTTTGTGACTCCGGAACTCTTTAGCGTCTTTAGCGTTAGCATGTGTTTTGTCTCATTTGTCCCTCCATGCTTTCCGTTGAAGGACGACGTCGCGCTGACAACGGTAACCGCCTCGCTGACTGTTAGCATTAGCATCATACCCATTCATTTAGCATTAGCTTCCTTTAACCCTTCATAGAGTTCATGTTTGTTTACTTTAACCCTTCATAGAGTTCATGTTTGTTTACTTTAACCCTTCATAGAGTTCATGTTTGTTTACTTTAACCCCTTCATAGAGTTCATGTTTGTTTACTTTACCCTTCATAGGTTATGTTTTTACTTTAACCCTTCATTGAGTTCATGTTTGTTTACTTTAACCCTTCATTGAGTTCATCATGTTTGTTACTTTAACCTTCATATAGAGTTCATGTTTGTTTACTTAACCCTTCATAGAGTTCATGTTTGTTTACTTAATAACCCTTCATAGAGTTCATGTTTGTTTACTTTAACCCTTCATAGAGTTCATGTGTTGTTTACTTAACCCTTCATGAGTTCATGTTTGTTTACTTATTAACCCTTCATAGAGTTCATTTTGTTACTTTAACCCTTCTAGAGTTCATGTTTGTTTACTTTAACCCTTCATAGAGTTCAATGTTGTTTACTTTAAACCCGTCATAGAGTTCATGTTGTTTACTTTAACCCTTCATAGAGTTCATGTTTGTTTACTTTAACCCTTCATTGGAAGTTCATGTTTGTTTACTTTAACCCTTGCATAGAGTTCATGTTGTTACTTTAACCCTTCATTGAGTTCATGTTTGTTACTTACCTTCATAGAGTTCATTTTACTTTAACCCTTCATAGAGTTCATGTTTGTTTAATTTTAAACCCTTCATAGGAGTTCATGTTTGTTTTACTTTAACCCTTCATAGAGGTTCATGTTTGTTTTAACCTTCATAGAGTTCATGTTTGTTTACTTTAACCCTTCATAGAGTTCATGTTTGTTTACTTTAAACCCTTCCATAGAGTTCATGTTTGTTTACTTTAACCCCTTCATAGAGGTTCATGTTTGTTTACTTTAACCCTTCATAGAGTTCATGTTTGTTTACTTTAACCCTTCATAGAGTTCATGTTTGTTTACTTGAACCCTTCATAGAGTTCATGTTTGTTTACTTTAACCCTTCATAGAGTTCATGTTTGTTTACTTTAACCCTTCATTGAGTTCATGTTTGTTTACTTGAACCCTTCATAGAGTTCATGTTTGTTTACTTTTAACCCTTCATAGAGTTCATGTTTGTTTACTTTATAAAGACCCTTCATTAGAGTTCATGTTTGTTTACTTTAACCCTTCATAGAGTTCATGTTTGTTTACTTTAACCCTTCATAGAGTTCATGTTTGTTTACTTTAACCCTTCATAGAGTTCATGTTTGTTTACTTTAACCCTTCATAGAGTTCATGTTTGTTTACTTTAACCCTTCATAGAGTTCATGTTTGTTTACTTTAACCCTTCATATAGTTCATGTTTGTTTACTTAACCCTTCATTGAGTTCATGTTTGTTTACTTTAACCCTTCATTGAGTTCATGTTTGTTTACTTTAACCCTTCATTGAGTTCATGTTTGTTTACTTTAACCCTTCATTGAGTTCATGTTTGTTTACTTTAACCCTTCATGAGTTTCATGTTTGTTTACTTTAACCCTTCCATAGAGTTCATGTTTGTTTACTTTAAACCCCTTCATAGAGTTCATGTTTGTTTACTTTAACCTTCATAGAGTTCATGTTTGTTTACTTTAACCCTTCATTGAGTTATGTTTGTTTACTTTAACAACCCTCATTAGAGTTCATGTTTGTTTACTTTACCCTTCATAGAGTTCATGTTTGTTTACTTAACCCTTCATAGAGTCATGTTTGTTTACTTTAACCCTCATAGAGTTCATGTTTGTTTTACTTTAACCCTTCATTGAGTTCATGTTTGTTTTCCTTTAACCCTTCATAGAGTTCATGTTTGTTTACTTTAACCCTTCATAGAGTATGTTTGTTTTACTTGAACCCTTCATTGAGTTCATGTTTGTTTACTTAACCCTTCATAGAGTTTCATGTTTTGTTTACTTTAACCCTTCATAGAGTTCATGTTTGTTTACTTTAAACCCTTCATAGAGGTCATGTTTGTTACTTTAAAAACCCTTCATTGAGTTATGTTTGTTTACTTGAACCCTTCATAGAGTTCATGTTTGTTTACTTAACCCTTCATAGAGTTCATGTTTGTTACTTTAACCCTTCATAGAGATTCATGTTTGTTTACTTTTAACCCTTCATAGAGTTCATGTTTGTTTAACTTTAACCCTTCATAGAGTTCATGTTTGTTTACTTTAACCCTTCATGAGTTCATGTTTGTTACTTTAACCCTTCATAGAGTTCATGTTTGTTTACTTTAACCCTTCATAGAGTTTCATGTTTGTTTACTTTAACCCTTCATTGAGTTCATGTTTTGTTTACTTTAACCCTTCATAGGGTTCATGTTTTGTTTACTTTAACCCTTCATAGAGTTCATGTTTGTTTACGTTAACCTTTAACCCTTAATAGAGTTCCATGTTTGTTTACTTTAACCCTTCATAGAGTTCATGTTTGTTTACTTTAACCCTTCATAGAGTTCATGTTTGTTTACTTTAACCCTTCATAGAGTTCATGTTTGTTTACTTTAACCCTTCATAGAGTTCATGTTTGTTTACTTTAACCCTTCATAGAGTTCATGTTTGTTTACTTTAACCCTTCCTAGAGTTCATGTTTGTTTACTTTAACCCTTCATAGAGTTCATGTTTGTTTACTTTAACCCTTCATAGAGTTCATGTTTGTTTACTTTAATCCTTCATTGAGTTTCATGGTTTGTTTACTTAACACCTTCATAGAGTTCATGTGTTTACTTGAACCCTTCATAGAGTTCATGTTGTTTACTTTACCCCTTCATTAGGAGTTCATGTTTGTTTACTTTAACCCTTCATAGAGTTCATGTTTGTTTCTTTAACCCTTCATAGAGTTCATGTTTGTTTACTTTAACCCTTCATAGAGTTCATGTTTGTTTACTTTAACCCTTCATAGAGTTCATGTTTGTTTACTTTAACCCTTCATTGAGTTCATGTTTGTTTACTTTAACCCTTCATAGAGTTCATGTTTGTTACTTTAACCCTTCATAGAGTTCATGTTTGTTTACTTTAACCCCTTCATAGAGTTCATGTTTGTTTACTTTAACCCTTCATTAGCTAGTCATGTTTGTTTACTTTTAACCCTTCAGGTAGAGTTCAGTTTGTTCCTACTTTAACCCTTTCAGAGAGTTCATGGTTTGTTTACTTTTACCCCTTCATAAGTTCATGTTTGTTCTAACTTTAAACCCTTCATATAGCTTCATGTTTGTTTACTTTAACCCTCATTCTGAGTTGAGTTTCATGTTTGTTTACTTTAACCCTTCATAGAGTTCAGTTATGGTTTACTAGTTAACCCTTCATATAGTTCATGTTTGCTTTACTTCTAACCCTTCAGATAGTTCATGTTTGTTTACTCTTGTGAACTCCTTCATAGAGTTCATGTTTGTTTCCTTTAACCCTTCATTGAGGTCATGTCTGTTTCACTTTAACCCTTCATACGAGTTCATGTTTGTTTACTTTTCACCCTTAAGTTCATGTTTGTGACTTGAACCTTCTATAGTATGTTTGTTACTTTAACCCTATCATGAGTTCATGTTTGTTTACTTTAACCCTTCATTGAGTTCATGTTTGTTTACTTTAACCCTTCATTGAGTTCATGTTTGTTTACTTTAACCCTTCATAGAGTTCATGTTTGTTTACTTTAACCCTTCATAGAGTTCATGTTTGTTTACTTTAACCCTTCATAGAGTTCATGTTTGTTTACTTGAACCCTTCATAGAGTTCATGTTTGTTTACTTTAACCCTTCATTGAGTTCATGTTTGTTTACTTGAACCCTTCATAGAGTTCATGTTTGTTTACTTTAACCCTTCATAGAGTTCATGTTTGTTTACTTTAACCCTTCATTGAGTTCATGTTTGTTTACTTTAACCCTTCATAGAGTTCATGTTTGTTTACTTTAACCCTTCATATAGTTCATGTTGTTTACTTTAACCCTTCATAGAGTT
>NW_022991366.1:0-21160 GCF_902827175.1 Gymnodraco acuticeps
ATGCATATTCATGGAGGAGCCTGGCACAGGATCGATGGCTTTTAATTGTTTTCTCTTGGTTGGTGGAGGGACGTGCCAGTGTCTATTGATCTGTTTGAGCAGAGGCCACTCACAGAGCACGACTGAGAGACCTTTACCTGACTGAACACCGATAGACGGCGTGTGTGTATGTGTGTGTGTGTGTGCGTGTGTGTGTGTGTGGTGATTAGGATTTTGACACACAAACCCACAGGCTGCATGAAGGGGCCTCGTGGGGCTTAGAGGTGGATAGACACACACAAAGGTGACACGCCACAGAAGATACAAGGGAAACTAGGACAAGGTTTTCTAGGTGTGGAATTAAAGGATGCATAATTACACTTAAGAGTGAGTGCTTACTTTTGTTTAAGTGTCGTACAACAAAACACAACTTCTTGCATTATGCAAACAATATGCAGGGGTAAATATAGAGTTTGTTTAAGAAGTGGGCAGAGTCAATGAGACATAATCCATTGGTCTGCGGTTTTGAAGCCTTGGGTTTGGAGTACATTTAATTTCCCTTTTTTGTTTCTAAACGGACACTGAACAAGACATTTTTAGAAAACAAAAATGTCACAATTCACTTTTTATTAACTGAATACACACTATTAAAGTGGTGAAGTTATAGGACGAAAACACAAAAAGAAACCAAATCAGAGTGCACTGTTAGTGGCCTGTCAATCAAAAGGTAGCCCCGCCCAGTTTGACTCTAAATGGGGCCATCATTTACTAAATGAACATCATGTTGTATTGAAGAAGACTTGAAACTAGAGATTGAGGCCATAACTAATATTTATAATGTGAACTGAGGAAAAAGATCATGTGAGAAATGTGGTAATTTTTTCATAGACTTCTATACAATCTGGATATTAGAAAGTATGCAAGTTTAAGACACATTCACATCACCATCAAGGGGCCTTATGGTGCAGATAATAATTCAGTTTTTACACTTTTATGGGATTTCACACTTGAAGTTGAGGTTTACATTGTTGTATTGGTACTTCTTCCTCACGGTGTCGCTTATAATTTTTTTTAAACAAACTAAAGTGATGTTAAAATGCAGTGTTTCTCACCAAAAGACTCTCACAAAGAAATGCTCAAATGTTCGCATGCTTACTAGCTAGCACCTTCCTCTTAACTACCTTTGTTGGCACACTTTTTTGTACATTACTGCCAACACATTAGTAAAATATTGTGAAACTAAGGCAGGATGTAATTGGGACACTTGTGTGTGTATACCGTCTTCACCAGTGACACTTGTATACATCTAGTATACGTCTATTGCCTGGTATGAACATCACACTGTCCTCTGGTCACGTTGAGATTTTACCACTTTTCTGTAAACATTTTAAAATAACAAGATCTTTTAATAAATACATTTCTATTAAACAATTCCTCAAGGCTTTAACTTTGACATGGGCATTCCCATCTAAATGTTGACATTGTGAATTACACATGGATGTGTTCACCTGCCTTTCTGCTACTCAACCAGATCTTCCTCCATGCAAAGATTATCCCCTTCACAGGGCTCTCCTCTCGCTTTCCTCTATTCGTTTGTAGCTGGTTGAACGTGTCAATTTGAACAGGCAAAGTTGGGAGATTGGCTCCAAGTGCAGAGCAGAAAAAGGAGGCTGCACAGAGTGAAATAGAGAGCGAGAGAAAAGAGCAAAAGATTGTGACAGTCATCCATTTGACCCGGGCTGTTGAGTGAGAGCAGCCTGGCTTGTCAAATCTCTGTGCTAACAGTGAATAGCCATATCTGTGCAGAGCATAGAAGGGTGTCATGCACTATGGTTTCATGGTTCAGGATAAGGCTGGATAAAGCCATTGGCTGGATGACACACAGACAGACACGCTCTTCACTTCCTCTCTAACTCCCTGTCTCTCGCTCTCGGTGCTGCCTCGACTTCACAATGAGACACTCGTTTCAATCTGCGTGTTTATGTGGAACCTGGATATCAATGAGAAGCCGCTCGCTGTATTTTAAAGAGAGGAAACAGCTTCTTGCTCACAGATTAAACCTTGTACCCTCTGATTATTGAACAATGAGAGTCCTCCACCCCCTCCTCCTCCTCCTCTCTGCACTGTAATATCCTCCTCACACAGGAGCTATTACCGCCTCATTAGCCTGAATCATACAAGAATTAGACTCCAGCGCGCTCACAATAGCTCAGAGAACGGGCCTTTTTTCGCTCAGGAGTCAGGGGTTAAGTTACCAATCAAAATAGCCGGGCAGATGTATTGAGACATTTTAATATTGGCCATTGTGGGAGCACTAAAAATTGTAATCTCTCTCTGGCACGGCTGCCCCCCAAGGCAACTCAAATAACGTCTACAGGAGAGGGGGGGTTGGTGTTCAAAGAATTGATGTACCCTGTGGCATTTGGATAATTGTGTTGGAATTGCTGCCACCTTGAACAGCTTTCAGGCTGAGCGCCTTTTTCTTTATTTTACTCACCGGGACCGAAGATGTTTCTGCTCTCTCGCCCCTCATATGTTTGATTTCAC
This sequence comes from Gymnodraco acuticeps, assembly GCF_902827175.1. Classification (NCBI taxonomy): domain Eukaryota; kingdom Metazoa; phylum Chordata; class Actinopteri; order Perciformes; family Bathydraconidae; genus Gymnodraco; species Gymnodraco acuticeps. Next base: position 2,527 of record NW_022991366.1, read on the forward strand.
TTCCTCTCCACTGTCCCTTCCCCTTTAAAACCCTCAAACCAAGCTGCTTCAGATGATAATCAGACGGATAGTGCCCCCCAAAAATATACCGAGCGTGCTAACAAAGGCTCAATTCCAATTTCGCCCTCACAGCCTCTCCTAACTTCCTCCATTTTTGGACGTTTCTGTGGACGGTCCGCCACATTTAGTGACGATTCAAACCAACTAGCGTCAAGTGGAAGTTATTAAACTCTCAAACTTTTTGTGTCATGAACATGCTGCGTACAAAATAGTTTTCCGCTAATATTTACTGGTAAACTGGGCAAAATAAGATGGACATTTCATATTTTCCACAAGATATTAATTGTAGAGACACAATTGAAAGATTAAGGATATATCATACTTTAATGTTTTGACCTATGGCCTGTTACGCATGCCTTAAACATGTATACTCTGTAACACCCAGCAGGGGGCAACTCCACTAATTGCAAATCAGATTGTGTAGAAGTCTATGAGAAAATGACCCTAATTTGACTTGATTTATAACCTCAGTTAACATTTTCCTGATGAGTTCATGGTCTCAATCGCCAGTTTTTGTAATCTTCAATACAGCATGATGTTCATTGAGCAAATTAGGGTCACTTTTAGAGTAAAATAGACGATGAAGCAGAGTATGCTTTGGGGCGGGGCTACAATGTGATTGACAGGCCACTTCCATGCATTCTCTTTTGGTCTGTGGGTTGCTTTAGTCCTGTTACAGTGTGATTTCAATCTCTGTTGTACGTTGTTTCACCCTCTCTGGTTGCAAGATGGTGACGGCCCAAATGCCAAACATGAACCTTCAAACCCATAGTCTATTAACCAATGGGTGACGTCACAGTGACCACTTAGTGTATATAGTTTTTGGTTTGGGGAAATCAAATAAACCTGTGTCGAGTCTAGACAGCGGTAAACGTGATTTGATCGTAACATTTGTATATTTGTATATAATGAAAATATGCCACTAAAGCTTTTTGAAATGAGACGGGTCCTATTTCTTTCCAAGAGATGTGAGTTGATCCCAAAGCTTACCGCTGTATTGACTCCCTCCACCTGAAAGAAGGAGCTTCATTTAGCTGCAACAGACACTAAAGAGTAGGGGGTATAGCTGATTTGAATTGGTCTGAGTTAGCTCTCTCCTAAAGTGGACCAGGTGTCCCACAGTTATTACAGTAAACCACCAGAGGGGGCCAACGATAAGAGACGGGACCAGCATGTAAACTCACAGCCTTGTTTTACATGTTTTACAACCGCAAAGCAGATTATTTCTCCCTCACCTGTCAGATCTCCCTTCCTCCTCTTTATTTCCTCCATCTACACATGGTATGGCCCTCCCCCCCCTCTCGGTGGTCCTGTCCTCTCCCAGGGTTCAGACTAATGACTAGTGACAGTCCACTGAGGGGAGCGAGCTGTTTGCAGTCAGCAGTGCGTTTGTTGGTAATTATTTTTCAGAGTGTCACATTAGTGTCAGCCTCGTGGCGGTGAGGGAGGTTGGGGTGGGGGACGGCTGGCTGAGAGAGAGGGTGAGGGAGGGGAGAGGGTGTGATGTTTGGTGGTGGGCAGCGCTGTGTTTATGTGTAGATTAAAGTGGCGATGGTGGGATGAGGACACGGGCTGTCACTGCTTCACTCCTCGCGAGTGAAGCGAAGTGGTGTTCAGTTTGTATCTTATGTTCAAGTCCTGAACATATTTAGTGTAAAGCCGGTGATACATTTGTATGTATGAGCATTGTCATATTGTTCAATGTTGCCCAAAAAATATTTAAAAAAACACAAATAAGACAAAAACATGGACACCAGTTAATTTTGAGTAAGTCCCACATTTACTGTTCATACATAATGTGTTATAGATATTTTTCACGACCATGGTTAAGTTAAATATAACATTGTGGCAGCCCGACCGTACATTTTGCACATGCACATCCAAGTAACCAATCAGAATCGAGTATTCAACTAAGCCATGTAATAATGTGTTTTAATTCACGGCTGAAAATAGTCCCCAACAAATGCCCTGTTTCCTCCATGAAGACAAAGTGAAATATTGCCATTGCTCGTCGCTGAGGGCATGTCAGTCTCTCTAACAAAATTAGGAGGTATAAAACGTGACCAAGCTGCACTTTGTTTTCAGTTTTGGGGTCCACAATCCTTCATTCAATCAATTTGTACAGCCCGATATCACAAATGTGTCATCTTACAGCACATCTTACAGCAACCATAGAAAACTAATAAGGGACATTTTAGGCAATCTCTCCGTCTTTTTACGTGTTTTAAACTTGTCCGTGTTCAGAATGAGCAAATAGACAGTCAAGAGACACTAGTGTTTATGGTCTTTGCATGGGATGTGTTGCATGTAGGAGAAACACATCCTTTAAGTGTCACTATAATTGGACGGCGTGTTCTCTGAAGCCACACAGCATGCGTTGCTTATTCTCCATCTCTATAGAATATTTTTGCAACCACTTAAACCCTCCGAGTATTCAGTTCAGGGAATTTAACTTCAGCTGTATGGAGACAAAGTTGAGTACATGCAAACAGTATCGGCCCGCAGGCAGACGGGTGTGCTGTGAATGTGTAAACATACAGGATACCAGTGTGTGTGTGTGTGTGTGTGTGTGTGTGTGTGTGTGTGTGTGTGTGTGTGTGTGTGTGTGTGTGTGTGTGTGTGTGTGTGTGTGTGTGTGTGTGTGTGTGTGTGTGTGTGTGTGTGTGTGTGTGTGTGTGTGTGTGTGTTTGGTGAGGGGCAGTGACCAGCCCCCTAGGGAGGAAGCGATCAATGATTGAGACCATAATGCACCTCTCTGTATTCCTCCTCACATTCACGCTCACTGGCTGCTTTGGGGAGCTGTCACACACACACACACACACACACACACACACACACACACACACACACACACACACACACACACACACACACGCACGGGCACACACACGCACAGACAAAAACACGCACGTGCACACACACACGCACAAACACTTCCACTTTCCCCTCACACACACATTGTCACATGTCGGACAGCTCATCTCTCACACGTTCCCTTCCACTCCATCTTGTGGCTGTCTGGTCGATGGCCTCTCTCCGTTGGCAGACTGCTGTGCTCTGGCGCTGTCTCTCCCTATGTTAATGTAGTAGCTAACCTCTCTCTCCATAGCACTGCTAACAGATAGTCTCTGTGTTGATATACTGAGGAGAGTGTAGGACTCCGCTGCACAACTAGTACCCAACTGACTCCAGAGGACTGAGCACTCTTTATCTCCAGCGCTGCTGACAGTGCGAGGCTCTGTTGTCCTGTACTCTTGTTTTGATCTTCTGAGCCTTTCCTGCAGGCACAATCACTTACACTAAGGGAAAAATACTGCTTTATTTCCCATGTTCATGCCCTTTACCACCTGTGCTTAAGGGCCTTAAACTATAGCATTCTGATTCATTCTAATATCCAATCGGAGACGACTTCACTGGTGGCCAAAATAAGATTGTATAGAAGTCTACGAGAAAATGTGCCTACCTCTCAAGTGTCATATTGTTCCATGTTGCCCGAAAAATGTTTAAAATAAGACACATGCACAGGGAAAACATGGACACCAATTCATTTAGAATCAGTTCCATATTTACTGTTCTTAAATAATGTGTTAACCAGTATTAAAGACATGAAAATAAACCTCTGATAACATGTTAATAATACAGGATAATATTGTGTAAAGGATCCAGTGGATAATAAATACAGTTATGAGAACAGTTTCTCTCCATCTTCCTGCACTCTTTTCTATTTCTAAAACAGAGACAAAAAGCACAGACTGTTTACGGACAAGCATTCTCATTCATTCTAATATCCAACCGGGGACGACTTTACTGGTGGCAAAAATAAGATTGTATAGAAGTCTACGAGAAAATTAGACTACTTCCCACGTGATTTATTACCCAAGTAAACGTTTTTCTGATGAGTTTATGGGCTCAATTGCTAGTGTTAAAGGTCCCATGTCATGCTTTTCTGGTTATCACCCGTCCCCTTGTGTTATGAAGGTTTTTCTGCATGTAAACGGTCTGCAGAGTCACAAACCCTCAAAGTACACCCTGTCGCGAGTAAAACTCTAACACAGAGAAGACCTGTCTGTGCTGCCCCAGAACGCCTCGTTGGAGATTTCTCTTTTTCCATTGTTTACTTCCTGGGTTCTGTGACGTGTGAAAACCCATATCAACAACAAAGGACCGGATTGGCCCAAATGGACCAATCCGCGGAGCTCCTCACACACCAGGACCCCTTGGCTAACTAACAGGGAGTCCCATTGACTTGCATAGAGCTCCCTGAACGCTGGTAATAGACGAGTTGGGATCGCGGAGAAACGCTCTCCGCAGACCCATTCTCACAGCGCTATAAACCTTTTTCTTTCTCAATACAAGCCACACTTATTGTTTTGACTTCGGCTGTGAGTGTTTGTGTGTGCTCAGGATGAGTTTCGCTTGTTCTCGCTGTATCGCCGACCCAGAAACGAGTCCACTCCTCGCAGCAGCGGCGAGTAGCAACGAGCAGCAACGAGTCTCGCAACGTCCCGACCAATCAGAGCACACTGGGCTCAGGGAGGGGGGGGGGCAGGAGCTCCAACAAGCCGTTTAGGACAGAGAGTGAATACACACACTAGAGATGCTGTGAGAAACCAATGTGAGTTTGGAAAATTGCACAATATAAATCTATTCTAGTAGACCTCAACAATGGAAATATGATCAGTAGAAATGGCCATGACATGGGACCTTTAAGTTCTCTTCAATAAAGCATTATGTTCCTTTTGTAAATTCTGATCCCATAAAACAGACCATAACGCCGCAAATGCTTTAGGACGGGGCTACCTTGTGATTGTCAGTTCGCTACCAAGGCGTTATCCGTGTTTTCGCCTCTTCTAACGTATAGCTTTAAATCCATAGTCCTCAAACTTGTTTCATTCATGGTTTAGATAAGAGAAACTCATGTGGATTTTGAGGGCTGTCACAATATCAGAGTTTTGCTACATGATTATCATGGCCAATAAGGATAACGAAAATATCACGAATACAGATGTATCATGCCTTCAGTCAAATTCATCTTTAACTTTTGTGTTTTCTTTTTTATTTTATAAATTAACAGTTCAAAGTAGCAGTGTATGGCAGGGTTGTCTTTATTTAGAAATATTATCATTTAATAAGTCGAGGACTATGGTTGCATGACATATTTTTATATTCCTACTGTCTGGTACCACTGAGTCAGCGTTTAAAACTCAATTGGTTTGTTTTACGTAGATTTCAGAAGTGGCTGACAAGGAGGGGGCAGGAGAGGAAAGAAAGACGTCATTTCAAACCAGAACTGTACCAAAAAATAACAAATACACCAATGGAGAATGAAAAGGCGACTAAGTGATCGTATGAACAGAAGAACCCATATGACGTCTTCCAATACAAAACTATCAAATGTAATAATTCGTTTTTTAAATCTCATGTACATGTATATTGATGCATCCCTATTTTAAAGTGAATCTGCTGTAATTGGAAAAAGCGAGTCTCACAGCTAAAGGTAATTATCACTAATTGGTCTGCGGAAATGATTACAGCAGTAACTTAGTTTGCTCCATGCCCCAAAAACAAGAAGGGAGGAGCGAAACAAAAATAAACACTATTTACTGTTCACCGCTCCAATTGCCAATTATGCACGGTGGAAGTTAAAAGACTCCGCTGATGACCCCTGGCATCGTAATAAAAGAAGTGGAGGACTCTCATCTCGCTGATTTAATTAATATCAACTCATCTCTTACTTGTTTGCAATTAAGCTGTGATTACGATGTTTTGTTGTTTCCGGGTTTTCTGTTATAATTTCATTTCTTTACTCACCTTTGTCTCCACGTGCTTCACTTCCTGCCCTTGTGTGTTTACGTCTGTGTGATTCACTTCACCTGTCCCTTCTCCCCTTCTGTATTTAGTCCGTGCTTCCTCTGTTTGTGAATGCTTTGCTGCAGCCTTACATTCCTGAGACTCTCCAAGTTTTATTTGATTGTTTTATATATCTCTGGCTTTGTGAAATGTCTACATGATTTCATGTTTGAAACCAGAGCCCAGTCTGCTCTGATTGGTTAGCTGGCCGGCTCTGTTGTGATTGGTCAACCGCTTAGACCCCATTTACACGCAGATGCAAACAAACCGAATACGATATCAAAAAAGTCGTCCGTTCACACGAGACCGCTTGGGAGCGCTGGAGACGCTGTAGTACATATGCCGGGCCTGCAAGTGGCGCTGTACTTTCGCCACAAAATACACCAAAAGCAGCGAAGAAGACCCCCGAGCATGGTTGCCATGGTTGCCCTTCTGTTTATTCTCCGCGGTGGATTTAGCAACATGTAGTTCATGTAGTTCTCCATGTCCACTTGTTGCTGATGGTTGTGGTAGAGGAGCTGTAGATGTTGCACTAACATCTGTAGCATGGTCAGTAGCAGACAGTAGCTACTGTCACCATGCTACAGCAGTGAGCAGCAGAGGTGGGGAGAGGCGGGACTATGGCTTCATTGTTATCAGGAAATGATCGTATAGGGCGTACACACGGAGCCGTTTGGCCCCCCAGAGCGTTCCGGTTGCAGATCTATCCACCTTGGGACCCGTTATCGGTTTAGGGTCCGTTTCCGCGTTACCGTTACGGCCTCGTGTGAACGAACGGGCTAAACGAAAGAGAAAAGTTGCGGATACAACCGTTTGCGTTCTCGTGTAAACGGCACATTAGAGACGTCCCGCCCCTTAGCCTATCACGTACAATGTGTTGGAGCACTAGCCAATAGAAGAGCCAGTGTTACGTAGTGATGCCACTTTGTTCAGGAAGTAACTAAAGGAGTCCAATGGAGGCGTTTCAGGCAGGGGGGGGGAGTGTGTGGGAGAGAAACTCACTCTGGAGGGAACACATTGATTTTAGTCTTTGAAGACCATTTACATGCACTAAAACCTATATGACACACTACAGGAGAGGGGAAAACCCAAAAGGAAAATAGGGCCTCTTTAAGTCCTCTATCTGCTGGTTTTGAAAAGATGGATACTAAAATAGTTTCACAACGATTCCAACCTTAAATGTGTGAGATAGGACTGAGCAAAGTGACACACAAAGAGACCATCTCCATGCATACGTTCAGGCGCTCTGTGTTTGCATGCTTGCGTATGGCAGTCAAGAAGACGAGCCAAGTGACTCACCTCCTGCCAGAAAATGAAGACATACAATTAACATCGTATCCCATCATCCTCAGCTGAGCGGGCAGGCCTGTAATTGGCTGGCTGACCAGCCTGCGTGGCTCCGGGTGGCAATTTATTCTGGGAGCCATGCAGTTTACCCAGGGCGGCTAACGGCCCCTGTGCCATAACCTGGCTGAGGCAGCGGGGACATCATTAACACTTCACTGGGCCTGCAGGACACACACACACACACCCATCATCATCCACTGTACACACCACCCACTGCCACCATAGCACAGGGGCCAAATTGGAAGAACATGGTGGAAATAATCATCAGAATGTCAACGCGCCACTTGCAGTGAGTGTGTGTTTACTGACCGGCTGCAAATTAGGGTATTTACGGCATCTCCTGGTTAAGGAAGAGATTACCAGTTATTTTTATAATGACACAAAGGTTGTCCTTACCCCGAGTTGAATTCAGTCCCCGTTTTAGTAAAGACTAAAGCCAGTATATGAGAAATGGATGTAGTTGTAGAGATTTGTAGCCAATTGGTTTGTGGTGTGCAGTTTTGAAGTCTCAATATTTGGTATTTTGGCCATCGCAATCTTGTTTTTGTGGAACCAGGAGCAACCACAAGACGAGGATGGAGGTACGTACAACCGAACACTCGATGAGACATTTTGAGGCTACCAAAATGCTAAAATTAGCTTTCAAGATCCAAAAACACAGCGTGAAAGGTTTTGAAAACACGTAGAGCATCCAAACATGGACAACTCAATGTGGTAGCGACCTGTCAATCACAAGGAAGCCCCGCCCTTAAGCATACCCTCTTGTCTAATGAACTCTGAATGGGACCTTCATTTACTAAATGAACATTATGCCGTAGTGAAGAAGACTTTAAGCTAGAGATTGAGACCATCAGGAACATGTTTACTGAGGTCATAAATCCAGTTAGAAGTCGGGTCATTTTCTCATAGACTTCTATACAATCTGATGGATATTAAATAAAGGCTCTTCTCCATGTTCTTTCCCTTTTCAGACTCTGAGGTGCTTCTTGTTTCAGACTTATCTCTCTCTCTCTGTCTGACAGTGTGTGTGGCGGCATGTGGTTGTCTAACCCTAAAACAATGTTAGAGGGAGAGCGAGTAATGACCTTGCCTTGTCAAAAGGAAGACAGACATGTGTTACACACTTCCACATTGGTCCGAGGGCAACACTGTTACAGAGTCAGTCTGGACTCTGCTTTATGTGTCCAGTTAAAGGTCTGCATCTGCTGTCTGGCCTCCTCCTCTTCCTCCTTTTCCTCGCCACCGGCTGTCTCTAGGTGTGAGAGGAAGAGGATCATCTCAGAGATCACTGTGTGGATGTAAGGAGCCAATGAGTGTCGTTGTTTTCTTGCCGTCTTAATGTAGGAAAGACAGTCAATATTTATTTTACATCCCAATTATCCAGAGTGTTTTCAGGCTGAGTTAGCACGATGAACCACTAATACGTCTCCCCACAAGCCTCCTCTCCGTGTCCCCTTTTTGGCTGTGATATTCCCAATTCACTCGTTTCCTATCTCAAGACTCTTTCTCGCTCTCTAAGTACACACACACACACACACACACACACACACACACACACACACACACACACACACACACACACACACACACACACACACACACTCAGGCTCACAGCCAAATGGCTGTTCATTAAAGACAGGGACCTGAGGGGAAGCAATCGTCTGAGAGACGGAAATTGCGTGTCACATTAGATTAGCAGTGTAAAGCCTCTGGATTGGCTCCGGGGAATAAGGAATTATTTCAATTACATTATTTCAAAAAGTCTTTAAGCAATACCAATACCGATAAAAACAAATTAAGAGTGATTTGGGCTGATTTGTGGCGCTCTGAGCTGTGTTTTCTGACAATGTGCTGGAAATCAGATATGAATAATGCAGATATTACACGCTGCGTGTGTCGGAGTAGAAAGCAGATTATCTGTGACAAATAATACCATTGGTTTGCATTGTGTCTCATCAAATGGGAATGTTCCCAAGTGTCAATCACAGGAGTCTGGAGACACACACACACACACACACACGCACACACACACACAAAGGGAGAGTGTGAGTTAACTTGTATACCTAGCGCACTGAACTTAAGGTTTTTATTATGCTGAAAAGTCTGTCCTTTTTTTCTAAAGTTATGTTTGGTGCATGATGTCAAGGTAAATGTCTAATTGTTATTAAAGTTAAGTCAAAAGTCAAATCGACTGAAGACTGAAACCTCACACTGCACATTCTAGCACTTACAAGTTTTTGGCTTGGCAAAAAAGTGAAGATAATGTAGTAGAAATACATCTGGTATAGAGATAAATACCTCCACCATTGTTTCTTCATGGTCGCTTTGAATAAAAGCGTCAGCTAAACATGTTTTAATACATGAATCAAAGGCTTTAATGTCCTTTGCAACAGCTAGTTGGTACTGAAAATACAACAAGTGCAACACACAATATATAGAAACAATGGTGCAAATGGAATAATCGTGTTTGTAAAAATGCAGAAATAAGCAGGAAGTATATGTAAAGTCCAAAGAGTGCATCATATGCTCATACCGTAATTATCATAATAACAAAAGGATATGTTTTATGGACACCTATGGCACAACTTTTCTTCCTTTGGTTAAACTGAATACTGAATATTTTCCTTTGGACTCAATTTCACTGTAACACATCTACAGCGAGGGGAAGACATTGAAAGTGTCCATCGCATGCAGCGCGTCTCAAGGGGGGGCTATAGGGGGAGAGAGAGGGGAGAGAGAGGGGTGGGTGTGAGAGAGAGAGAGAGGTTTGTCACACTGAGCGCATGAAGGAGAGACCAGCAGAGTCCGACAGACCCGCAGCCAGTCCGCTCTCTGATGCCCACAAACTGCGACTCCAGCTCCCCAAAGTGCGCACATCTGAGCGGTAACTCTCTCTCTCTCAGCCTGAACATCTGGATCTGTCCGCAGCTGCTGCACGTTTTCTCTTTTCTTCCTCTTTTACTCGCTTTTTACTGCGCAACCGGGAGAAAGTGCCGCGTCCTGCGCAAGAAGAAGGAGAAGTTGAGAGAAGAAGAGTTTTGCTTCCCGTAGATTAAACGGTGAGTGGTGATGCTCCGGTGATCAAAGCTGTAATTGCTTTAATTGGTGATTTGATGGCAGAGCAGTGTGTGTTCTGTTCTGCCGGGCTTTCTCTCTTTCCTTGAGTGAGGGAACTTGTGCGCTCTCGCTGCAAAACCGGTCTCCGGTTTGACACGATGTAAAGACTTTGAGAACATTTGAGTTCTTGTAGAAATCTAAAACAGGGTCAAATCTAGAACTTTGCGTTTACAATTGGGTAAAAAGTCGCTAAATGTGTTAATTAATGGCGAAATTCATGCTGAATGTCTGCTTTAATTTGTCCAGGTTAAGTGTTTTAAAGTCGATTTAGTGTCGTGTGCAAACTTGAATTCTCATCCTGGTTTATTATCAGTTGAAAAAAGACCCCAAAAAAGCACAACTTTACTTCCTTATTTCGGCCTCTTATGTCAATCTTTCATTTTGAAGAAAAGTGGGAAGACGTTAATTTATACATCTCTTCCAATTCCCATATATTTACTGTCGTCTAACTGTTTTCGTATTTTGTTAATTATCTGCAATCATTAACAGACTTAATGCTTGTAACGTTTTATGTGCAAATTGTTCATTCGCATTTTAATAGGCCTATTGCTCATTTTGAGAAATTCCCGGGTACTTATTCTACTTAAAACGTTCCGCCTCGTATTCATTTTATTGGGCACAATTAGCATGATTTACTAATGATTGATTTACTGTGAAAACTCATTATTTAAAGAGAGACACAGAAGGAATGGTTTGTTATTTTCTGATCGCGTTTGAACGATTTCCCCCAATTTTATTTTACTTAACATCACGATCAGATTGTTTGCCTGCTTCGCAACGTGTGTGTTTTATTGCCAGTTTATTCCGTCGTAATTATGTACAGGCACAGTAGGCCTCTCCAACCTTTTTCTATTGAAATCAGTCCAAAACTGGGATTGTAAAAAAGCCTCTATAGTTGCAAAACCTTTTGTGTGTGTGTGTGTGTTAAAAAAAGTCCTAGAAACTTAACAAAACAGAAAAGAAATACGTATTATTAAAAGAGGCACAATGGGTGTGATAATCTAGAAAAGCTTTGAAGACAATCATTTCTACTGTAGGTATCATATTTGAAAGAAAAACAGTCAAAACATCTTGGGGGTCATACATACAAAATATCCTGAAAAATTAACAAATGAGAAAAAAAGTGATGTATTAATAACTGAGGGAAACTTCATTGTTAAAATCCAGAAATTATTTGAAGAAAATCAAAGTTGCATTCCATATGTGTCAGAAAACACATACTGTCCACTGAGACAAATGTAACATGTGATATTGGGCTATATGAATACACTTTGATTCATTCATTGAGAAAATCTTTGGGATCATACAAAAAATTCCATGAAAAATGTACAAAACAGCAAAAAAAGCAATGTATAATAAAAGAGTATTAATTAATTGTTAAAATCCAGAAATGCTTTAAAGAAAATCCTTATATTTGAGAGCAAAAAGGGTGTAAAATCTTTGCTGAAAACTTAACAACTAAGTCATTTATTAATTAGAAAGGGCAAATCCATTGTTACAATCTAGGAATGAAAATCATTTCTGGATGCCATATTGGGAAGAAAAGTGTCAGAAAATCTTTGGGATCATAAAACAACAAAATAGCAAAAAAATCAAGTGTAACAATCCTCAAATTCTTCGAAGAAAATAATTCCTTGTGATATTTTAAAGGAAAAATGGTCGAAAAAACCTGTTCGATAAATGTTTTCATGTCCTTCTTTCTGCTCCACCTCCACCTCTCTTCAGTACAAAAGTCATTTATTAATTAGATCACTGTTACAGTCTAAGAAGGCGTTAAAGAAAAATCTTTAGCCATATTGGGAAAAAGAAAGGGTCAGACAATCTTTGGGATCCTTCAAAAAAATCCCTGAAAACTTCACACAACAATCCACAAATTCTCTGAAGAAAATTATTTCTGGATGTGATATTTGATAGAGAAAATGGTCGTAAATATCTTGTGAAATACACTTTTTTAACGTCCTTCTTTCTCCCACTCTCTTCAGTAACTAACAGGGAGGTGAATGGACCTCCACCGGCCCTTCAAGATGGACGTCTCCTCCTATCTGCCAGCCCCCCTGGCCTCCCCCGCCCTCATGGTGCTCGCCTCCACCGCAGAGTCCGGCCGCGACGCCTCCGTCCCCTGCCAGGCGCCCAGACCCTTCGGAGTGCCCGTGTCCCTGGAGAAGGATCTGCACCTGCCCTTCCCCTCCGCCTCCTACACCTTCACCTCCATGTACCAGCGCCAGGGCCCCATGTCCGGCACCTTCCCCTCCAGAGACTTCCCTTCCTCCCTGCTCCACCTGCACCCCCAGTTCTCCCCCCCTGGACACCTGGACTGCTCCACCCTCAGCATGCTGAACCACAGCGGGGTGGGCGCCTTCAGACCCTTCTCCTCCCCGCAAGAGGAGAGGGAATCTGGGCTGTACCACTCGGCGTTCACCCCCGCCAAGAGGCTGAAGAGCTGCTTCCCGGAGACGGAGGGCAAGGAGTTTGACTTCGGATCCCCGGGAGGATCCTTGAAGGGCGGGGAGGATTCTGGGAGGAAGCTGTTCTCCATGTCCGGCCTGATGTCCGACGGAGAGGCGTCGTCCAGCCCAGAGGAGAGGAAAGAGCACGGTGAGAAGACCTGACACACACACACACACACACACACACACACACACACACACACACACACACACACACACACACACACACACAGCTTGTGAATTTACTCTAGGTGGAACTAAATTCTGATTCAACACTTGGTTATATTTCACATCATTCATCCAGATCTGCAAAGTAACTAAAGGTATAAATACATGCAGTGGAGTAGAAGCACATGTACCTCAAATGTGTACTTAAGTACTTGAGTAAATATAGTTACTTTACACCACTGGTAAACACATCTCTAAAGCATGCGCAGTTTAATTGGCACATCACAGACGGTGCTGACATGACACGGCACATTTACATAAATCCTCCACAGCTGCTAATGGTGACAAATTGAAAGCAGCGTTAAAACAAATATTTGTCCCTTCTGCTCTCTTCATCGTGTCGTCGGACAAAGTGTTTACAGCGGCTGGCGGGGACACGGATGAATTGAACAGTGTCACTTATTCAGCTTAGTGATCATTAGCCACATATGACCATTAGGCCGTGTTGGAAGTCAGAGTTTTTCTCGGCGACACAAATACGCGCGGAGGCTGACACGGGAGTTGGAAAGGAGTGACACCCTGTCAGAGATAACGAGGTGGCGGAGATAGAGAGGGAAAGGATGGAGGATGGAGGAGGATAGAGAGAAGGGGAGAGAGAAAGAGACGACAACCCTCAGCTCAATATGGCCGCCCACACCAGCCGTCTGATTTGTTGACAAATGAGTGGGAGAGGTGTCAGTCACAGGGAGACGCTCCTCATTACTCCCGGGGATAATTGCCCAACCAGGCGGGGGCACAACACTCGCCTCAGTGGGAGAGTAAAGGGGGGGGGTAGGAGAGTCAGGGAGTCAATGCTAGGCATGATGGGAAATCAAACCCCCCTCAGTGGCGGTCGCTGAGGAGAGCGCCTGACAACATGAAAGGAGAGAGAGAGAGAGAGAGAGAGAGAGCACCCAAAGGATCCGCAGATCAGAGGGGACACCATCGAAAATAATGACAATGAGAGAGAGGGGGGGTGGGAGACATGCTCTCACACACATCACCTAAAGGAAACTTTCATCCCACACATAAAGGCAAGAGCAGGGACGAGTTGAGGAAAGTTTGGATCGTGTGTGTGTGTGTGTGTGTGTGTGTGTGTGTGTGTGTGAGTGACGGGGCCGGGGAGGCGGAGTGGCAGCGAGGAATCTCAATATGGAATTTTAATAAGGACGGGAGAGGAAAGTGTGTGAGAGGTGTGTCTGTCTGACAGTGTTTGCTCGGAGCTCTCGTGCATTGCGTCCCTCACCTCCTGATTTTTAGGGGAATCTCATTTGGGGAATGTTGACAAGGACAAAAGACGAGGTGGAAGAGGAACATGGCGAGCGTCTCTCTGCTGCTCCAGACAAGAGTTTGGGAGAAAGAAAATGGATTTGTGCACATTGGAAGCTGCTTTCCCAGCTTTATCCAATTAGAGTGGAGCTCAGGCAAACTAAGAGCTTTAATGCAATTGAGCTCCCGGCACTTTTCTAAGTCTGACATACACTTGTTCCTCTTCGCTGAGTAACAGACAGTCACTTCAGGACCCAAAGTCTTAACGGTTAGGCTTGAGATCTTCTCGGGGTGGGAGAGTGATACTGCTGCAGCCATGGCCGTGCAAACACTCACTGAAGTTAAAACGATATCATAAAAACCTGCTTTTATACTTTTTAGGTTTTCTTTATATTTGATGACGTTCTGAGTTGTGTTGTGTGTTCTCCCCGTGTTGAGGGCTTCGTCCAAGTGTTCAAACTCAAAGTTATGCATAAGGAACATGCCTGAAACTGCCCTTAGGGGAGCGATTTTACACACAATATTGTTATTTTATATCAATGACCTACCCTGGGATACCTTACGTTTCTTAAAAAACAATGAGCTTTTTGTCACATGCCTCCACAATGAGCGAACAATAAAGAAAATGGAGAAAGATCCAACAGCCCAACTACATCAAATCACATTTTAATTACACTGAACAAAAATATAAACGCAACACTTTTGTTTTTGCTCCCATTTTTCATGAGATGAACTCAAAGATCTAAAACATTTTCTATAAACACAAAATAACCATTTCTCTCAAATATTGTTCACAAATCTGAAAACATCTGTGATAGTGAGCACTTCTCCTTTGCCGAGATAATCCATCCCACCTCACAGGTGTGGCATATCAAGATGCTGATTAGACAGCATGATTATTGCACAGGTGTGCCTTAGGCTGGCCACAATAAAAGGCCACTCTGAAACGTGCATTTTTGCTTTATTGGGGGGGTCTGGGGGGGTCCGAAAACCAGGCAGTATCTGGTGTGAGGGGTAGGGTAGGGTTAGGGTTAGGGTAATGTTGTGAATTGAGTGGCCCATGGTGGTGGTGGGGTTATGGTATGGGCAGGCGTATGTTATTATGGACGACGAACACAGGCCACATCTCATGAAAAATGGGAGCAAAAACAAAAGTGTTGCGTTTATATTTTTGTTCAGTGTATATAGCCCAATATCACAAATGACACGTGTCTCAGGGGACTTTACCGCTTAATGTACAGATCAACAAAACATGAATGACAGATTGAAACACATAATAAAAGGATTACCAAAGTCGATGAAATCAAGGATTCAGGATGATGTGTTCAATATGCAGACATAAAGACATGTTGCATCGATGAGTACAAACTCACTCAGTACAACCCAAGTCTCACTTATCCAGTCGTATGCTTGAAATGTTGACTAATCTAAACACTTAGACTCGCCCGGACGACTAGCATGTTTTCACAAAAGTGCGTGTTTTAAATAGTGCGATTTTAGTAATAAGTTGTATGTTTGGGAAGTATTGAGGTGGCGAAAGGAATATGTTTATTTATTTTTTATTTAACCAGATACAAAGCATTGAGATAAAATCTAATTTACAATGCTGACCTGGCCAAGAAGGCAGCAACGTTACACATAACACAGACATGTCAAATACAGAGAACTAAGTCAACAAAAACACTGAAAAGCAGTCACTACATTGAGCACATTAGGACCGTAAGAAAGGCTCTACATATTACTGCAAGAGCAGCTGGTGGTAAGGACCTCAGACAACTTCAATTTAAAACAGGCTATAGGGACAAGTTTACAGATGTGACAGTTTACATGGTTTTAACAGTTTTGCTTTAGTTAAGCCCCGGTTTCCTTCAATTCATCACGCCGTTTTTTCATTCTTTCTCCACACAGGAGAGTAATCGTTGAACAAGAGATACGTTTTGGATGAAGCATTCCTTCATGTACGCAATGCAAACTGGATTTGTTCACTGGGCACCAACAGAATGAACTTTGAGTATTTGTTAATGCTGTCGTTCCTCTCACAGTTCCCTCCATTCAACAAGCAGGTGTGCACCTCCTCCTCCTCCTCCTCCTCCTCCTCCTCCTCCTCCTCCTCCTCCTCCTCCTCCTCCTCCTCCTCTCTTCCTTTGCCAGTGGACGACTCTCTCTGTCCATTTAGTGTCTCCTGTCTCCCTCGCAGACCTGCCTGTGTTTTATCAGGGAATGTCTGAGACCCTGACAGCTGTTCAAACAGCCGCGCTGCGTTCAAAGAGCAGATGTCTTCACTGGAGCGAGGCGTGCTTATTTTCCTCAGGGAGACGCTTTCCCCCGCGGCCCTGAGCTGGGACTAAAATGGCCCTTTACCAGAAAAACCTGAGGGGAACAGTGGCGAAAACACACTGTGGCCAGACGCTGAGTGATGGAGAGAGAGAGAGAGAGTGTGTGTGTGTGTGTGTG
Source organism: Gymnodraco acuticeps (assembly GCF_902827175.1). Classification (NCBI taxonomy): domain Eukaryota; kingdom Metazoa; phylum Chordata; class Actinopteri; order Perciformes; family Bathydraconidae; genus Gymnodraco; species Gymnodraco acuticeps. The sequence goes on from NW_022991366.1 coordinate 19,278, forward strand.
TGTGTGTGTGTGTGTGTGTGTGTGTGTGTGTGTGTGTGTGTGTGTGTGTGTGTGTGTGTGTGTGTGTGTGTGTGTGTGTGTGTGTGTGTGTGTGTGTGTGTGTGTGTGTGTGTGTGTGTGTGTGTGTGTGTTGCTGTGGTGGCAGAGCGCAGAGAGAGCTGTGATAACTGGAGGCAGATGTTGGAGAGCCCCTGTGTTGTGATACTTGTTACCAGACTGCTGGTCCTGGCTGTCAGAAAAAACCTGCAGAGTAGACGAGACTTCAACAGATACACACACAATCCACTAGCTAGAAAACTGTTGTCGGACTCGGAGTATGGCTTATTTTATCAGTGAGTTTAACATATTTTCTTTCTGGAAAAATGACTCGGAGCCTGTTTTACAAAGTGACTTCTGAGCCATGCTGACACGTAGATCCCCGATGGTGGCAGCGATCACCAGATGTTTGTCATTTGGAAATCACCGTTTGGTTTGCAGAGGGCTGTGAAATATGTGGTTTGTTTTGATTAGCGAAACTATTTAAATGTAAAAGGAAATCTCATGTTCCAAATTTGGTGAAACAGTCGTCTTGACTCACAACTATAGCGAGTGTGTAACTGGACCGTTATAAAATGATTCACACACAAATTACAGTTCTGTTTATTAATTAAAGAAATGTATTTCCTAATCATTTAAATTGTGTGTTTTTATGCCATTAACATGTATCTGGATAACACTTATAATTTGTTATAGTTTACTGTTCACCCCCTGTCCATAATTCCTAATGGATGGCTTTACCGAAGACCTAACATGTCATTTGTTAATTAAGATAATGTCGGTAAGGCGCTAGTGTTTTTACGTTGACTTGTCAGGGACATTTCAAATGTAGCTTATCATGCTTTTCAACTGTACAATATGGTGGACATGCACATGTATTATGAGTCTTCTTTGGTCAGGTGAACATGAAAGCTTAAATAGACGTAATAGATGTAAATACAAATATTTAACAAAACCTCAATTAAACCAGGTCTTTAAATGAAGCACGAGCCGACTTTAACTTCTCTCGCTCACTTCAGACAAGCGACTCGTCCAAACCTTCACCTGAGTGAAAGGAAATCCTGTTGAACTTAAATCGAGGGGAAACATGTAAGCGTAACACACGCTGAGGATAAGTGTCCTCCACGCTCACTTATTCATGGGTTGTTAGCGGACCAGTGCGGCGCTCGAACAGAATCAATATTACACAGATTCATCTTAGCTCTGGCACATGGATTATCTCTGTGGTGAAGTTTGATGGGCGTAAACTGGTTTCACACACAGCTTATACCGTGTGTGTGTGTGTGTCTTTGAAGAAGGGTGTGTGTTCATATGGATGCCACTTTGATCTTAGTATATTACCGTTGTCAGGAGCTTGTGGTCATACAGTCAGTAAAATAATCCAAATTATGTCGTCACACAAGCATTTATTTTCAAGTTTCTATGGTGTATTGACATCTTTCTCTCTCACACACACACACACACACACTCACTAGGCTTTTTGTGCTGATTTGATAACATGGTTACTGTGTGTGTGTGTGTGTGTGTGTGTGTGTGTGTGTGTGTGTGTGTGTGTGTGTGTGTGTGTGTGTGTGTGTGTGTGTGTGTGTGTGTGTGTGTGTGTGTGTGTGTGTGTGTGTGTGTGTGTGTGTGTGTGTCTGTGTGTGTGTGTCTGTGTAGCAGTTGTTGACGGCTGTAGGTATTGAGTGCAGCTTCCTGTTGAAAGACACAGTGTTTACATCCCACTGACAGGCCACAGGAGATCAATAGCAACCACTCGATGCTCATGCATACACATGTAGTATCCGCTGTTATTCCCCAGGCGTACACACTCCGTATCAGGCGGACTCGCATGTGCACGCCATGCA
>NW_022991367.1:0-21963 GCF_902827175.1 Gymnodraco acuticeps
CAATGTCCGTTTTTTCCAATATCGCGCAGCGCTAATTCAATCTAATATCTCATAATCCACTCCTCGGTGTTGTCGAGAAAGTGCCGAAGTTTTATTCAGTATTTCTACGATCTAAACTCGGTCCGCGTTGCCAAACTACAATGCTATAAAAAAAGGATCATATAATGTGAAAACATCCACTCTGCATAAACAGCACTTTTACTTCTGAGTACATTTAGATAGAAATGGAGCTAATGATTACCTTTTGTACTAATTATTACATTTAGCTGCCGATACTTTGTACTTTTAATAAAGTTCAGATTTGAGAGCAGGACTTTTACCTGCAGTGGAGTGTTTTAGGACCATACTAGTATTTGTACTTTTACTCAATTAATGGAAGTACTTCTTCCAATGCTTTCCTTTGCTGATGAATGAACAGAAAGTGTTTATTAAATAAGGACAAATTAAAGTATTTTATAACTAATCAAACCAAAGATAAAAGGCATCATGGGGACGTAACTGCGTATTCGGAAACATACGCAGAACTAAGTTGTTTAATCCTAACTGGGTGTTTACGGTTTCAGGGTATCTGCAGGAGTCCTGAAGTCACATGGAAGACCTTTTCGAAGACCCTTCCCATACATTTTAAGTAGGGATGCACGATATTGTTTTTTTTAAACCGATACCGATAACTTCCTGCTTCTCAAGACCGATACCGATAATAATATAATATATATATTAAATGTACCTGTAGTTTTTGCACACCTGGTGGTAAAACAAAGACTAGTAGTGAGCAAATGACATGAGCGTTACTACTATGAACAAAACTAAGCCAAGAACAGTTTTGACTCTTCAAAGTGACCATATTTATTTTCCCAAATAAACTTCTTGCCTTTTCCAAAAGCCTCGTCGATAGGTAAAAGCCCCGGTGCCTTTGCAGCTGGCTTTGGATTCGCCTCTAGTTTAGCAGCGCAGGCGTCTTTGTACGCTTTTAACACACCATCGTAGCGATGGCGATGTTTCAGGTGACTAATCAGGTTGGAAGTATTATAGCTCGTTGCCTTTCTCCCTCCTCGTGGAACTTCTGCATTTGTTAATACAAATAGCAAGCGAACTATCTAACTCTGAAACTTTGAAATAGTCCCATACTACCGGCGACATGTTTGTTTACTGTCCTGGCTTCACGGCCGCACACCATTTACGTCACAGCCAGACACGAGTTAGGGAGTGCTGGATTAGTGAAGAACTCCCCTCTTCCTAAACCACTAATACCACAGTACTGGCAAAACGGGAGGAGCCGAGTGAAAAACAAGCGCCCCTCATCCCAATCCACCCACACCGCAGTATTTGTTTCTTTTTTTATACCCAAAAAATATATTGTATATTATCGGGGCTATTAATACTTTTATCGGGTTTATCGGGATGACGTCATAATTCCTAATATCGGGCCGATAATTATCGTGCACCACTAATTTTAAGACCTCATCGCCACTTTGAGTTCTAACCGGTTACCTTGGCGACACACTTCACCTCACATTGACTATATACAGTCTTGATGTCCTTCCTCCTTATCTTCAAGCCATTTGGACGCAGACTTGCATTTCCCCGTAACGATGTTGTTTAACAACCGTACCTTCGCGCTATCAAGCAGTGAGCGTGCGATGTCCTGTTCAGATGACGTCAAACCCAACGGGATGCCATCAATAAACTCCACAGAATCACACTACACACCTACGCCATGATTACATTCAGGCAGACTGTAGAATACAACCTCTCTGGACCATTCATATACTTATTGAAAACAAGCTCCAAAATGTAACACCTTGGAAAATGCCCTTTAATACTTTTTAGGACCCCGCGGACCCCCTGGGTTTATTTGGTTTGTTATTTATCTTTTCTTGATTACCATTTACCTTTCATGTATTTGTTTTTCAATAACAAATGTATTCTTTTAAGCAACAAATATATATGTGTTAATAATATAGTTTTTGGGAGAAGGGGTGAGATTAAATGCGTGTAAACTCCTTCCCGCCCCTTTTCGGATGTGTATTACGTAGATTATTTGTTTATATATCATTTCTAAGTCAGTTATATTTTTGTTTATCAATTTGACACTCCTTAAGTTTGTACAGTATTATAATTCTCATGTTTCATTTAATTATTATCATAATTTCTTTACACATTCGAAATAAATCAAATCAAGGCCAGCGACTTCGTGGCACTGACCTTTGAACTTGTCTGTTTCTTTGTCGCGGACCAGCCTCACGCTGCGCATGTTGAGCTCTTTGAAGATGATGTCGATGTCGCCCTGCACGGCGTTCAGCGGCAGGTTCCCAACGTACGCCGTGAAGGGAGGCTCCGTGGGAAGCTCCTTCTGCTTCCTGCCGCCTGCCCGGGGCCTAGGGGGGAGATGAGGCACACAACAATTACTACAACTATAATAGAATACATCTTTATTGTCTTCATACAAAGTGGCAACTCTCACTGCAGTAAAACAAGACAATAAATAAGAGTGGTAAAAGCAGAGCAACGAGATAACTTTCAATGTCAATGTGCTTATTCACACTTACAGTCTAGAAATATATATTAGTAAAATAGCCATATAGTATTTCTAAATAGTAGTGGTTGCAGTCTTTGAGGGTTAGGGTTTGTGTATGTTCACAGTTGTTGTAATGTGCTCTAATAATAATAAAGCTTGATTTAATCTTTTAAAGATTAATGTATGTTTGCATTTTCCTTGTTTAATAAGCTTAAAATAATCTAAGTTATAACAGTTGGGATATATGTGACCATTAAAAACTCTCTACCTACCTACCTACCTACCTACCTGCCTACCTACCTGCCTACCTGCCTACCTACCTGCCTACCTGCCCTACCTGCCTGCCTGCCTGTATACCTACCTACCTGCCTACCTACCTGCCTACCTGCCTACCTGCCTGCCTACCTACCTGCCTACCTGCCTACCTACCTGCCTGCCTACCTGCCTGCCTACCTGCCTACCTACCTGCCTGCCTACCTACCTGCCTGCCTACCTGCCTGCCTACCTGCCTACCTACCTGCCTGCCTACCTACCTGCCTACCTGCCTACCTACCTGCCTACCTACCTGCCTACCTACCTACCTGCCTGCCTGCCTACCTACCTACCTGCCTACCTACCTGCCTACCTGCCTACCTACCTGCCTACCTACCTACCTACCTGCCTGCCTACCTGCCTACCTGCCTACCTGCCTGCCTGCCTACCTACCTGCCTACCTACCTGCCTACCTACCTACCTACCTACCTACCTGCCTACCTACCTACCTGCCTACCTACCTACCTGCCTACCTACCTACCTGCCTACCTACCTGCCTACCTACCTGCCTACCTGCCTACCTACCTGCCTACCTACCTACCTGCCTACCTACCTACCTGCCTACCTACCTACCTACCTACCTGCCTACCTATCTTAACCAATGGGAACCGGTCAGTCAGTACGCCTGTTGGAAACACCTTATCACAGCTAATGGTGCTGATGTCAATCGTGAAAGTAAACAGTTGGAAGTCAAAGTAATGCCCGTAGTCGCTGCAGGGACACGAGGAGGTAAAAGGTGGGATAATACAAATAAAATGCGGGTGCCAAACCACTAAGAGCTTTATAAAACCAGTACAATCATTTAAAAATCAATTCTAAATTGTCGTCCGTAGTGAAGTCACAGCTGGATGTCTGAATATCAGGGGGTTGTTATCTTTGTTTTAAGATCCCTGCAATTCAAGTACCTTTTGAGTGTCAGTTTAAAAAGATATATATTATCCATTCTTTTAATACTAATACTAATAACATTAGAGCAGGTGCATTGTAATCTACTCATACCATGATATAATACATCTGTGTTCTTGTTTTTTAACTAAACTTGTGACTTTGTTAGCTAATAAAGTCAAATCTGTATCTGTTCCTCCACGAGACTCAGCAGTCTGAAGCCAACACACTTTAAAAAAGAGGGGACCTATTCTGCTTGTTGTGGTGTTCCCTCTCCTGTAGGTGTTAGTGCATGTAAATGGTCTGCAGAGGCTCAAATCCCTGTGTTTCTCTCCCACCCCCCAATGGCCCAAAAACCTCCATTCGATGTTTACTTCCTGAAAATAGTGACATCACTGTGGAACACTCACGCTCCTATTGGCTAGTGCTCCAACACATTGTACGTGATAGGCTAAGGGGCGGGACATCTGTATCTGGTGACCAATCACAACAGAGCCGGCCAGCTAACCAATCAGAGCAGACTGGGCTCTGGTTTCAGAAACAGGGTTAAAATGTGCGCTGCAGCACAGACAGTACGAGACAAATAAAGAGCTTTTTGAACATTAATTAATGAAGACGTGTCCCAGTAGAGACTCTAGTCATATGAAGCAGGACATGACTAGGATGTGTCTCCTTTAAGTGACCAGTAACAGATCGATACCCAGCCTCATATCTGGAGGAGACGCTGCGGACACATGATGCAGCCATGCGGGCAGCCTGCACCTGATTCAACACATTATATTGCCATACGTCAGTATAAAGTACATACATCTAAATGTACATGTACAGGTATATAACGCGCAGTTGCACTTTACGATTAATTGCTCAGCTCACCTACATATTAAGAAACTATACATACAAACAAACGTATGAGATACAAAACCTAGCATAAGAACATTTTACAGATATTAAAACCATTCCCGTCTCGGAATAAAAGTGCTGTAAAACTACCCCGGGATCTCAGTTTAAAACACGTTATTTTCCGGGTGTATTTCCCCCACATGTGTGTGCGTCAGACCGCGGTGTTTCCTGCCGTTGCGCCCGGCCTCCCCCCCTCATGTCCGGCCTTCTGAGGGAGGGCCGGTCGGGGCCTGGTCCTCCTCACACACAGAGAACCGGGGAACACAGTCCTATTTTCCGGCTCTCTGTCCGCGGTTGTCCGTGTGGAGGAAGTGTTGCCGGAGGAGACTCACCCTCTGCCGCCGCCGAAGCTCCCGTAGGCCCGGTCCCGATCCTCGTAGTTGTCGTAGTCCGCCATCACTGCTGCTGTGTGTCGGAGGAGGAGGTCCTTCACGTCACACGGGGAGAGGGTTGAGCTGTCCTCAGAGCGCCTGTCCGGGAAAAAAACCGCCACTTTATTGTTTTTATTAGTCAATTTATTGAACATGTCAGAAACAAAACAAACACAAATAATAATAATTGTAATAATAATTATAACAAAGAGAAGCAAAAAATAATAATTCTCACATAGTCTGTCATGTTCAACAGGGCAAGAAGAGCTTAAAACGTTTCTGGTCATACCCCCTCTAACATACATTTAACTTGAAAATAAAAGGTTAGGAAATCGTCCTCAGCATGGTGATATTGGATTAATTGTTTAAAATAAATACTTGTTTTTGTACAAAACAACCAAAATGAAATAACTTTTACAATGACAAGAGATAACAAGTATGAGTTCACAGGTCCTGCTCAGAACCAGGACAGATACAATGGGACCTTTATTAATCCCCATGGGGAGATTCAGTAGTTCAAACAGGGTAAGAAATTAGCGCCTGTCCAGGAACACACTAGATTCAAGATTCAAGGCTTTTTATTGTCATTTGTGCATAGCTACAGTGTCGATATGACAATGAAAGGTTGCTAACAAATGATCTCAGTATTATAAAGTAAAATGTTACTGTGCCTGTGGGTATGTATATATTATTATGTCCACTTGTAATTTGTTGTTTGGCCTTATGATGGCGAAAATTGGATGACCATTTTAGTTTTCATTTAATATTGCATGAAGTTATGAGCTGTTTTGTTTTAATTTTGTTGTATGTATGTTTATGTATGTTTTGTGTGTGTGAGGACCCCTGGAAGAATAGCCAATGCTCATGCTAGTGTGAATGGGGATCCTAATAAAGACATAAAGACTTAGGTCACAGGCTCCTCCAACAGTGCAACAACAATAAAACTGAAAATAGTGCAAGTAAATAAAATAACATAGAATATAATAGAAATAGTGCAGAATAGTCTATATATACAAGTAATTGGAATATTGATATATAAGATATAAGTTGCAAACAGATGAATGTACCACTTTATTATAAGATAAGATAAGATAGACCTTTATTAATCCCCGTGGGGAATTTCAGTTGTTCAAACAGCAACAGGGTGAACATTAAAAACAGATTCACACAAGATTAGAAATTAATACAATTAAAAGATCAAATAAAATAAAAATCAGATACAGTTAAAATAAGAAATTAATTCAAATGAACATATATACATATTTGGGGCATACATATTATATATATTTACATGTATTTAGAGTGTGTTTTTTAATATTATATTACTCACAAAACACATCTTCCAGAAATAATAATATTCAAATAATGATATGATGAAAACTAGAACCAGTTACCTCTCCCAGTTCCCAAAGGTTAAATACATCTATGTTAAAATCATGAATTTAACATTTTTAAAACATTATTGTATTACTCTCATATATATATATATATATATATATATATATATATATATATATATATATATATATATGAGAGTAATACAATAATGTTTTGAAAATGTTAAAAAAAAGAAAAGATATAAGATATTTTATATATATATATATATATATATAAAATATCCTATATCTTTTCTTTTTTTTAAAACTCTGAATTGTAGTGAAGTAGAAATACAAAGTAGTATAAAATAGAAATACTCAAGTTAACTACAAGTACCTCAAAATTGTTCTTATAAGGACCCACCGTGACACAGGTGTCACATGAACTTTAAATGTTCTGGAAAGTTCCTTATACAGCTTTAGCCTTTATTTTATCTCATGAAGTCCCTCAGTGACACACCCTGAACAGTCTGGGGGGTCATGGTCCAGGTCATGTGACTTTGTGTTCCCATAGCAACATGTCGAGGATGTCCATGTGCCAGGCTAACACATGTGACAGAACGAGCTACATTTCAAAAGCTTTTTTGTTGTTGCTAAAGGTCAAATTCAAGCCATTTAAGAATGAAAATGCTTACATAACATGTCCTTTATTACATTTAACCTGTTGTGGAAACATTTATTGATCAAATTGATATGAAAGAAATGAGACAAACATCGCTGTCACATCGGGACTTTAACCCTAAACTTTCACAGTAAACCCGGAGTGACATATGCACAATTAGAAATATGATTATGATCTGCTCAGTTACTTTAGCTGATTCAAGTTAACGATTAGTTAACATATTCTTTATTCTTCAATTCAAAGAATGTTCAAACTAATTTAAACCAAAAAACCATCCTCATTAATTAAAGTTATATACAGACCCGGCGTCATGGGCATATCATTTTGCTTTACACTACAGGTGAAAACGAAAGCTGCCCAGTTACTGAAATAAAGAAGGATATTATTTGTGTTACAAGTTGTCAGAATGTGTTTAAATACGAAACTAAGCAAAAGGTGCAAAAAGTTTTTGTTTTTTTACTTTATTCAAGAAAAAAAAGGAACATTACAACATATTCACACAAAACCATTCATTAGTGGTACACAGACAAAGCAGGTATTTAAAATAAAATATATACACTGGTGCATCCTCGAAATGTCTTGCAACGAAGGATTCAGTCCTCGGTAGAATTCCAAGGATCCTGGACAGGGACGTGCACAGGTACGGGCTAATGTTGCCCGGGCAACGGCCCGTTTGGCCTTCTTGGCTGACCCGCCCCTCTGAAGAGAGCAAGAGTTTGTTTTTCTTTTTTCTGTTGTGGCCGAATCAACATGATAAGCCCACAATCAGTATTGTAGCGTCTCGCTGCGGGAAACACACTTTGTCAGCGCTGTCATCTGCCTCTGCGTTAAGACCGCCTCAGTGTCAGATTTTGGAAACTTGATTTTGAGTTGTCTCATGGCAGTTAGGGTATAAGGGACAAATGCACGAATGCAAGTAGTCGCCTTAGCTTATTTTGTTATGAGATGTGAATTACTGTTCAATTTAGTTGATGTAATAATCGTTTGGTTTCTTTTACATTAAAAACAAGTTACAATTTTCAAAATGTCTTGTGTTTTTTATCGGGGGGCAGGCCCTTTTTCCAGTTTAGAGCAATAGCCCCTCCAAATGTCTGTGCACGTCCCTGATCCTGGACATTGGAACAGTCCTTCGACGGGATTCGATGACATAGCATCCTTGAAATAGTGGCTCTGGAGGATCCTTCCTCGACATTGAGAAACACCCAGTCCATCTATTGTATTCTAGTGGATGTTAAATATTCCCATAGAATAAATTAACCGCACAAGAAAAAATATAAATATCTTCTCCATCCCATCACCTTCAAATTATAAATAAATGTCTCTTTCCACAAATGTGATTGTTTGCCCATTTATTTATTTTAAATAGGCCTACTGTTGTAAACAGCAAAACCAATGACACATTTGTATTCTTATTCACAGAAAGATTTTTATAAAGGTATTAATCCTCTTAACTATGTTCTCTATACATTTGTTGATTGACATTTTGAGTCTCCATAATGATTGGATTGCATAATTTTCATAAATAAAACATCTAAACCTGTATATTTCATTATATTATTCTCATAAATGCTGGATTATGTATTTGTATTTTCTTAAAGGAATACCATAATTAATCAAAACTATTGAATCTTATGTTAAAGGTGGGGTAGGTAACTTTGGAGAAACCAGCTCGAGTGGCTAGAATCTGAAAATACACAACCAGAAAAAAATCTGCCACTTCCTTACAGAGCCCCTCCTCCAACACACACGAACACGCACATGACCAATGAGGGCACAAGATAAGTTTGTGCACAGATGGAAGGCTGACAGGCAGGTAGGCCATCCAGTTACTTTAGCCGGCTCAGATGATTGGTCGTGCTTTTTACGGCTTCCACAGATGAGATTTTGTTATGGATTTGTTGTCAAAGCACTTCAGATGTTCATTGCTATCGGGATGTTAAGAGCATTCCATGCAATATAACAACAAGTGTTTCTGAAGTGAATTACCTACCCCACCTTTCACACAGGTTCAAATAAAAGGTTCAAATAAAAACATTTACATATTTAATTAATGCAGGGAAACATGTTTTGAACAATTTCTCGAGTACTAATATCATGGCTTTAAGAAATGAACTGAAATGTATTTATTTCAGATCAACCCCTTGAGATGAACCCTCTTGTCTTCAAGGGGCTTGTAACAGCAAGACAGTAAAAAAACAAACAAAACTAAATCAAGTCACAATACAACCAACAGACTACGACAATCACAACACAACAATGGTCTAAGTGTGTGTCCACAGAGAGTCCATGAAGAGTTCAAGCAATACAATAAATACAAACCTAGTGTTTTGTATGTGCTGATTCATCAAAAGCATGTACAATTCTCAGCTAAATAAGAATAAAAGCATTGTATGTTTGGTGGTAAGGTATTCCAATCAGAAGGAGCGCTGAACATAAATGATCTCTATCAAGATATGTGCATTGGACTAATGGGACCAAATACTTTCCAAACAACAAGACAATAAAATAGAGGTCAAATCATTCTCTTATGCAGTGAGCAAAACATTGGATACAGGACAGACAGATTTGAAGGGGATGAGAGGGTTTGGAAGGCCCTCAGGCCGGAGTCGAACCCCCGGTCGCCACAGCAGGACTGAAGCAGGTTTTCTGAACCTGGTTCTCAGCCAGCGCTTCTTTAGCCAGGTAATGCTCTCTCTTGATCTTGATCTCCACATCCTCTGGGACATCGGGAACTATCAGGTCGATCATTCGGCCGATGAAGAACACCACGTGCTGAGGAGGGGAGAGGAGGTCAGGGTTAGTGATGTTACGTTCACGAACGATCCGATTCTTTTGAACGGCTCTTTTGAACGGCTCTTTGGAACGAACGAAGGGAACTGAGTCGTACTTGGCGTTCTTTTTATCGTTGGTTCACTGCCTGCCATGAATCCACTCGCCTTCAAAGGAACTTGCTTTCCTGAATGCAAATGTTCCCTAGATGATGATGGCGTAACGCTGCTTGAGTATAGTTTGGCTGAGAGATGTAGCAAGTTATACATTTTACTGTGAGTAAAAGTAGATTTCTGGCGATACAGTCAATCATTATCCTGGTGAATATTTCGCAGACAAACCTAGTAACCCGCCCCCTTAAAAAAATACTGCTCTTTTGAACGGCTCTCAGAAAGGAACGGAGCCATGAGATCCGGCTCCCTTCAGAGAGTCGTAATTCCCATCTCTAGTCAGGGTGAGGGCATGGTCGGGATGACGTTTAGTCTTCTCATTTAGAAACTTGTTTGCAACCTCGGTTTTTAAATCCACCAGTGGGGTATTTATTCACTGACATGAATGTCGTAGAACGAAACGTTAAAATCTCTTCAGCTTGTGTTAACCACAGATCTTATTTCAGGATAACAACCAGAAACACATTCAGAAAACCATTGAAGAGAGGCCAAGGGACAGGAAGGGAGGAGATGCTGAGTCATGTCAGAGTTCAGGACTCATTCCCGCAGCTGGACTCTAAAACAAAACTTAAAACACGGACCTCAAACACGATGACGAAGGCGAGTCGTATGGCGAGGAGGTGATAGTACTCAGGGAGGTAGTGTCCTTCTTCGTCCCTCAAATCCAGATACCTGTTCAGCACAGCATAGAAAACAACAACTTCATCAACAGATTGCATTTCCTGTTGCGTGTTGTTGGTGACGTTGCCTACCTGCACCGTGTGTGTTGCTGGCTGAAGTTGCTTGGTGATGTTGCCAGAGTGAAGTTGATGAAGCCGTTGAGATTGCTGTCTCTGGTGTTGCGGTAGTACAGGCGAGGCAGGAAGGACGAGGTGAAGGCGATGAGGAAAGCCTGAAAACAGGTGTGGAGAAGTTCACATTCTGAGAAGATGAGTCAGCAATTTGAATCTCTAACGGTCATGTGAGACAAATAGGAACATCGAGGGTGAATCATGAGGAATATACATTTGCAGGGATGATCTGTGTTGGACCTTGAAGGCAATAACGTGCAATAACGTCACTGCGGAGAGTCTTACGTTGCTGAAAACGGCCACGTGCGTGATGAGCTGCAGGATGGGTAGCCAGATGCCGATGTCCTGCACTCGCTCCCCCACCGGGCGGCGATATTCAGTCACAAACTTCTGAGCATCCAGGCGGATCTCCACCCAGTTATTGATGAGAGCGAAGAAAGGGGCGAGAGGAAACGCCGCCACGAAGATGGTGATGAAACCAAACTGGATCACTGAGGAGGAAGAGGGAGTCGTTGCATCTCCGTTAACCACACCAGTCAGGTAGACACAGGTGAACAAATCCAGAGGTGGTAGAAGTACTCAGGTCTTGTACTTGAGTAAAAGTAGAAGTACTCAGGTCTTGTACTTGAGTAAAAGTAGAAGTACTCAGATCTTGTACTTTAGTAAAAGTAGAAGTACTCAGATCTTGTTCTTGAGTAAAAGTAGAAGTACTCAGATCTTGTACTTTAGTAAAAGTAGAAGTACTCAGATATTGTTCTTGAGTAAAAGTAGAAGTACTCAGATCATGTACTTGAGTAAAAGTAGAAGTACTCAGATCTTGTACTTGAGTAAAAGTAGAAGTACTCAGATCTTGTACTTGAGTAAAACTAGAAGTACCAGAGTGTAGGAATACTCTGTTACAGTCAAAGTCCTCATTCAAAATGTTCCTCAAGTGAAAGTAGAAAAGTATTCTCATCTAAATATAGTGAAAGTAGCGACAGTAAAAGTAGTCGTTGTGCAGATTGGTCCATTTCAGAATAATATATATGATATGTTTTATAATGATTGATCATGAAAGTGTTCTCAAAGCTGGTGAAGGTGCAGCTAGTTTGAATGGCTTTGTATACTGCAGGGTAGCTGGTGGATTTACTCCAGGTGGAACTAAAGTCTGATTCAACACTTGATTAGATTTCACATCATTCATCCAGATCTGTGAAGTAACTGAAGGTATTAAAGTACAATACTTGATGCTCTTGTAACTCTCACCCATCTCCAGGTATTCGCTGAAGAGTCCCTCGCAGACCAGCAGCTGGTAATCTGCCTCCCAGGGACAAACCTCCTCCTCTTCATCCCCCTTCCCTTCCTCGTCTTTCTCCCCCTTCTGCTCCTCGTCTTTCTCCCCCTTCCCTTCCTCGTCTTTCTCCCCCTTCTGCTCCTTCAGCCGAGGACTTCTGTTCCTCTTCTGCCACCACGACTTCAGCTTCCTATAAAATAGTGAGCTCTCACTTTTACTCGCAGTTAGAAAAGAGACAGGTCAAGTTAATGTGCGGTTTACATTTTTGATTTTGTTCAAACTTTATGGGAAAATTATTTGATACCAAAAAAAAAAAGTTTCTGTGAAGTTGTTTGCCTGGAATTTGGGAATATATTTTTTTTAACAATTTGTAAAATACATGATACAAATTTCAAAAAATGTATGAAAAATGCCCTGGAGGGTTCATAGAGAGAAACATAAATAAAACGAGGCCACGTTTTATTAATTTGTGCTCACGAGATGTAATTCGTGGTCTGCATTTAAATAAAACGAGGCCACAATTTATTAATTGGTGTGCACGATATAATTTCTCGTGAGCACAATAAAGTTACCGGTGCGCCAAGTAGGAAGAGGAGCGCACAGGAGACAACCATTTAATTGCAGACTGTTATGTTTACGTGGGGAAATGGCAGTGCATACATTATTTGAGATATATTTCAAACTCGGACTTCATTTTAGGGACATTTGGGCCAGAGGTGTAGACCTATTTGTTTAAGCACCGGATTCGCAAAACAGGAGAGTCTGAAAACCAGTCTGCCTTGATCTATGAATTCATGTCCGTGACTCTCACAGTATCTGCTGTCTGCAGAGAGCTGTGTCTTTTACGCACACGCACACACACACACACACACACACACACACACACACACACACACACACACACACACACACACACACACACACACACACACACACACACACACACACACCACACACACACACATCGAACTGCCCGATTATTCCCCCTATTACTCGTTTTATGAAGGAGATGTCCGGTCACCAGGGCGCATGATGTGTAAATAACCCAATTTGTGTTCTGTGAAACTGAAAAGGATATGACATTGTTTTTTTACTTTCGTTGCAGTTGTATATGTCTTAAATGTAATTTAGGTTAACTTTCTGTTTTATTTAGATGCTTTTATTTTGAAGGCGAGTTTACGCTGTTGACAGGAAGTTGTTGTTGCTATGGAAACGTGAAATGCTACACGATGTGTGTGTGTGTGTGTTCGGTGTATTTGTGTGTCCGACACAGAATTGAAATGACCATGAACAGTAATTTACACACATCTGGCTAACTCCATATGTATATTCCCAAGTGAAAGCAGTTCGTTTAATCTTAATCTCGATGTAGGCTAGTGCTAAATGCTGTCGGAGTGCACCGGAGCGAACGCCACTATCATAATATCTTCTGAAAACAAATGCCCACACATACACACACACACACGCCCTGGCGACCGGACATCTTCTTCATAAAACTAATAATACGGCGTAATAATCGGGCAATTCGATGTGTCTAACCATAAGAACGAGAGAGTATAGTGCGCACGAATTAATAAAGCGTGGCCTCGTTTTATTTATTTTTCTCTCTATGAACCCTCCAGGGCTCCGTAAAAATGTGTTAAAAATATGAAAAATATTATTATATAATATCTCTATCTCTAGTGTGTGGGAGAGAAACTCCCTCAGGAGGGGAACACAGGGATGTTAGCCTTTGCAGACAATTTACATGCACAGAAACCTATAGAACACACTACAGGAGAGGGAACAAGAAAGCAGAAGAGGGCCTCTTTAACTCAAACAGCTTCAACATAGAGTTTGAATATAAAATGTAAAGAAACATCACAGGGTGACAACAATTAAGTTGTTTTTTGTTTATGATCGTGTTTGATTTGTGTTGTGTGTTGTTTTTACGGTAAGAGGAACTCCTGGATGTTGTTGATCAGCTGTTTTCCCACCATGATGATCAGCAGCTCCTGAGCCAATTCAATGAGGCATCCCCCGGCTCCACACTGTCACACAGACACACACACAAAATCACAAATGAGACGACTAAACGCCATCACGCCCACCATTAGCAGCCTTTAGCTTAGCGGTGGTGACGTGAAGTCATGTGACCGTGCTGTAGTTCCTTTATAGCCCAACATTAGCCACCTTTAGCTTAGCGGTGGTGACGTGAAGTCATGTGACCGTGCTGTAGTTCCTTTATAGCCCAACATTAGCCTCCTTTAGCTTAGCGGTGGTGACGTGAAGTCATGTGACCGTGCTGTAGTTCCTTTATAGCCCAATATTAGCCGCCTTTAGCTTAGCGGTGGTAACGTGAAGTCATGTGACCGAGCTGTAGTTCCTTTATAGCCCAACATTAGCCACCTTTAGCTTAGCGGTGGTGACGTGAAGTCATGTGACCGTGCTGTAGTTCCTTTATAGCCCAACATTAGCCACCTTTAGCTTAGCGGTGGTGACGTGAAGTCATGTGACCGTGCTGTAGTTCCTTTATAGCTCAACATTAGCCACCTTTAGCTTAGCGGTGGTGAAGTCATGTGACCGTGCTGTAGTTCCTTTATAGCCCAACATTAGCCTCCTTTAGCTTAGCGGTGGTGACGTGAAGTCATGTGACTGTGCTGTAGTTCCTTTATAGCCCAATATTAGCCGCCTTTAGCTTAGCGGTGGTGACGTGAAGTCATGTGACCGAGCTGTAGTTCCTTTATAGCCCAACATTAGCCACCTTTAGCTTAGCGGTGGTGACGTGAAGTCATGTGACCGTGCTGTAGTTCCTTTATAGCCCAACATTAGCCTCCTTTAGCTTAGCGGTGGTGACGTGAAGTCATGTGACTGTGCTGTAGTTCCTTTATAGCCCAATATTAGCCGCCTTTAGCTTAGCGGTGGTGACGTGAAGTCATGTGACCGAGCTGTAGTTCCTTTATAGCCCAACATTAGCCACCTTTAGCTTAGCGGTGGTGACGTGAAGTCATGTGACCGAGCTGTAGTTCCTTTATAGCCCAACATTAGCCACCTTTAGCTTAGCGGTGGTGACGTGAAGTCATGTGACCGTGCTGTAGTTCCTTTATAGCCCAACATTAGCCTCCTTTAGCTTAGCGGTGGTGACGTGAAGTCATGTGACCGTGCTGTAGTTCCTTTATAGCCCAATATTAGCCACCTTTAGCTTAGCGGTGGTTACGTGAAGTCATGTGACCGAGCTGTAGTTCCTTTATAGCCCAACATTAGCCGCCTTTAGCTAAAACATAATGTGTATATATGTACGGTATTAATATACTGCAGACTCACATCTTCGTTGCGAATTCCTAGCAGAGTGTTGTAATTTCCAGGATAACCAACAAACCTGAACAAACACAAAGAAATTAACAGCTGGTTACACATTTTTTCTGTTACACAAATGTTTTACAGTACAAAAAGTGCATGTGTTTCTGTGTTTATGGCAGCGTTCTCAAAGAAGGATAAACTGCACCACCATTGTGGATGTAGTTTCGGTACACGCCGCCATCTTGGATCGTCACATGTAGGCAACAATGCACAAAGCAGCGATTGTATTAATCAAAAGCCATGCTTACATATTCTGTGTTAAAGAGCCCTGTTTATTCCTAAATTGATACAAACGCTCTACAACGGCCCAAATGTTTTGTATTTGCAGCGTTTGGTTTCTGCAGCTTTTAGTAAACGCTGCCATGTCTCCTCAAGCTGCTGGATGTTCTCTAAACGCTGCGATGTCTCCTCAAGCTGCTGGATGTTCTCTAAACGCTGCCATGTCTCCTCAAGCTGCTGGATGCTCTCTAAACGCTGCCATGTCTCCTCAAGCTGCTGGATGTTCTCTAAACGCTGCTATGTCTCCTCAAGCTGCTGGATGTTCTCTAAACGCTGCTATGTCTCCTCAAGCTGCTGGATGTTCTCTAAACGCTGCCATGTCTCCTCAAGCTGCTGGATGTTCTCTAAACGCTGCTATGTCTCCTCAAGCTGCTGGATGTTCACTAAACGCTGCCATGTCTCCTCAAGCTGCTGGATGTTCACTAAAACGCTGCCATGTCTCCTCAAGCTGCTGGATGTTCTCTAAACGCTGCCATGTCTCCTCAAGCTGCTGGATGTTCTCTAAACGCTGCCATGTCTCCTCAAGCTGCTGGATGTTCTCTAAACGCTGCCATGTCTCCTCAAGCTGCTGAGTGTTCTCTAAACGCTGCCATTTCTCCTCAAGCTGCTGGATGTTCTCCAAACGCTGCCATGTGTCCTCAAGCTGCTGGATGTTCTCTAAACGCTGCCATGTCTCCTCAAGCTGCTGAGTGTTCTCTAAACGCTGCCATGTCTCCTCAAGCTGCTGGATGTTCTCTAAACGCTGCCATGTCTCCTCAAGCTGCTGGATGTTCTCTAAACGCTGCCATGTCTCCTCAAGCTGCTGGATGTTCTCTAAACGCTGCCATTTCTCCTCAAGCTGCTGGATGTTCTCTAAACGCTGCCATGTCTCCTCAAGCTGCTGGATGTTCTCTAAACGCTGCCATGTCTCCTCAAGCTGCTGAGTGTTCTCTAAACGCTGCCATGTCTCCTCAAGCTGCTAGATGTTCTCTAAACGCTGCCATGTCTCCTCAAGCTGCTGGATGTTCTCTAAATGCTGCCATGTCTCCTCAAGCTGCTGGATGTTCTCTAAACGCTGCCATGTCTCCTCAAGCTGCTGGATGTTCTCTAAACGCTGCCATGTCTCCTCAAGCTGCTGGATGTTCTCTAAACGCTGCCATGTCTCCTCAAGCTGCCGAGTGTTCTCTAAACGCTGCCATGTCTCCTCAAGCTGCTGAGTGTTCTCTAAACGCTGCCATGTCTCCTCAAGCTGCTAGATGTTCTCTAAACGCTGCCATGTCTCCTCAAGCTGCTGGATGTTCTCTAAACGCTGCCATGTCTCCTCAAGCTGCTGGATGTTCTCTAAACGCTGCCATGTCTCCTCAAGCTGCTGGATGTTCTCTAAACGCTGCATGTGTTGTTGCTGAAGAGGGTTCTTCGTTTTTTTTGGGGATATTTGTGTTTTATATCTGCGTCGTTTCTGAAACAACCATTTTCGACAAACCGAGCCAAAGACATTGAGGTAAATATCCAAATGAAAGAAAAAAAGAGGAATAAGTGATCCGTGTTGTGATTGGTTGAATTTTTCCTCACCTGCCTTTGAAGAAGGCGATGTAAACCGGGGACGAGTAGAAGTTGATGAACTGGAAGATGAACACTTTGAGGATGTACATGTCTTCATATTTAGACTGAGTCCGGTGCATCTCTGACGGGAAGAACACAACATTGTCTCCATAAAGGAATACTACACACAATATACACACAATACACACTAGTACACACCAGAATACATCCATAATGTAATCCTACACATACGCTTTTAATCTGGCAACGTTGCCTTTAGGTGGTTCTCAACTATCATCAAACATTTGTGACCAATTTTACCTTCCCTGCTATGATATTGAAAATTAAATTCCTGTTACTTTTACAATAATGTTCAAATGTTTGGTTTAATCCAGGTTACTTTGTTGGCTAATGTTGAGGTAACTAGCTAGATACATGATTTAAAACATAATGGTTAAATGCCCCCAAAAGTCGCCTTAAACAACTGATTACAAGAATCAAAAATGTATTAATTATTATTATCTATAAAATATTAAATTGCCAACAGTTTTCAAACAAAGACGCAAAACAGTGAAGATTTTTAATAACAAGTACAACTGACAATATGTGAAAACTAAAAACTGATAAAAACATTTAAACTAAATCTTCTTCAGTTTTTGTTCACCAGAACTAATCTGAAATGTGTCTGAAATAACTTTTCATACAATGGCAAAATCTAAAACAGAGGGTGAGGAGGGTGAGGAGGGTGAGGAGGGTGAGGAGGCAGGTGTGACTCACCCCAGCGCGTGAGGATGTGAGCCAGCGAGGTGTAAACTTTGGACAACATGAGGATCACCAACAGGTTCAACACGGATCCTGTGATACTGGCTATCCTAGAGGCCTGAGAAAAGACAGAAATGTGAAGTCACTAAGTTGTGGGGTTCCTCAGGGAAGCGTCCTGGAGCCTCTGTTGTTTCTCTTATACACTAAATAAAATATATATATAACACATCTTGACGTTTTATTTTATTGGTCATTAAATAATAATTTCCTTTTGAAAAACATGTTTTCGAATAAACCATTTCTTATAATGTAGTTAAGCATTATTTTACAAATACATGTTTAAAACCATAAAATATGGCAACAAAACTTCAAAAAAATATTTCCTACAACTCATTTTTTGTTATAACTTATAATAATAAAATAGACATTGTCTCAGAACAATTTTAGAGATTTAAAGAAACACTTTAAAACGTTTCCTGTTTTGTTAAACTCACAAAGCCGGTTAAAGGGGTGTCCGACTTGTCGATAACGATGGACAGGATGGTGCGATACAGGATGATGGCGATCAGAAACAACAGCACAACAGCAACCTGCACACAGGTGGTTGAATATCTACAAATCATTTTCACTTTTAGAAATAAATAAATCATTAACATCTGGAAAACTCCAACCATTGATTCTTGTTGTCAGCTCCAGTGGATGGAATGGAAACCCAATGTCAGACCACAGGAGGAAGACATTAGTCGCTTTCACACACATACTTAGCCGGTACTTGTCCCCGGTACTTGTTCCCCCCGAACTCTTTAGTCCCTGGTACTGTCCTAGTAGATCGCGTTCTCACCGGAATAAGTCCCTGAGGGAGGATTAGGCAAATAAAGCCGCAAAACTTTTCAGAGTTTTACGGGGCGTGGTTTGCAATTCGCCCAGCCAATCAGAAATTGTTAGTGTGGCCGACACACCCACGAACCATTTCCTCCTCAGGAAAGTACCACCTCTCTAGCAGGTACTATCTGTAGGTGAAAAAGTTCGCGCAAACTAAGGACTAGTTCCAGATCCTTTTTGGTGTGAAACCAAATCTCCCCCACCTATCGGCCTAGTTCGGGGGGAAAAGTACTCCGGTGTGAAAGCGCCAATTCACATAATTAACTTAGTACTAAGTAAAAATACACTGTTACAAGTAAAAGTCCTGCATTAAAAAGGTTATTCATCAAGTGTCCCTGTTTCATTACATCCCAGTGTCAGAGGACAGAGGAGACTCACCATGATGATGATGGCCATGAAGCCAGTCAGCGTTCGGTTGATTCGTTTATTTTTAGGAAAGTAGGGTTCCTCCGCTCCCGTCACCGGGTTCCTGATCGTCATCGGTGCCATGGCCGTGAACTCCGGGCGAGGTCGCTCCTGTGGAGGACGGAGACAGAAATATATAGTACAGGGGTGACCGAACGTTTTCCAACAAGGGCCACATACAGAAAAATATATCAAGGGCTGGGCCACTCACTAGAGGTGTATCCCCTCAAGAAAAATCAATCAAGTGTAGGTAAATTATTCTTGATACTTGAAAATGCTTTAAGAAACAAACAGCCTCTGTCACAGCTCTCCACATGGTTTCGTGTATTGTGTTGGGAGCTCATTCCTTCAAACAGAAGCTTCAGATTGATTATAATAAGAGGAATATGAAGGGTTTATTTCAAGGTTATGTACATTTATTATTGGGCTTTTTTCTCATCAACTTAGATTTGTTAGAAAATGTTTTCAACTTGAATTGACTGAATCTATTTGAAAATTGGGCTTATTAACAAATGAATACCATGTTATATATTTGAACATATATATTTAAGAAGTACAATATAAGACAAGCAGAAGTTTCATTTGTGGGCCATACTCCCTTATGCCTTTTTTAATTTGCTGAGGGCCAAATGGTCCGCGGGCCGCATTTGGCCCCTGAGCCGTAGTTTGGACACCCCTGGTATAATATAACACATTTATTCTTTAACACAGTTGTTCCTATACCCAATATGATGACCCAGAGGAGCATCTCATAAATCAGCGATCAACACGTCCTCATAGCTAAACGTAACTGTCGAGGTTTGGTAGCGCTTTCTGGTGGATGTGATTGAATACGTCAACGACTGAACTTAAGTACAAGTTCGAGTTACTTGTACATTACTTGAGTTTTTTTAATTATATGCCACTCCAATACATTTCAGAAGCCATTCAAAGTCTGACATGTCTATTTGAATCACCCATGCATCACCCTCCTCCTTATGCTCACTTTGTTGCTACTATATACTCTGCCACTAGAGGTCGCCGTCTAACAAAATAAACCTAAATACGATTCATACTCAGCTGCTTTACAGATCATGTGTTTGGTCTCTCAATTCAATTTACCAGTCCCATATATTTAAAACCATTAAACCTACTTTAGTTGCACATGTCTTATTCACTCATTGTTGATATCTGTGTTTATGGATGTCATGGCTTGTGCTTGTAAAAAATGAAAAACTCAATAAAGATATTGTTTAAAAAAAACCTAATCTTGCTTCATCTGCCGTGAGGTTGTCAAATATCACACAAGTTATGTACAGTGCTTGATGTGAGGGGACAAAAGGGCCAGTACTCCCTCATTTACATTGTATACAAATACATTTAAGATACTATGAGATATTGTTGTGCTTCACAACACAAGTTTTTTTAAAAGGGAACCATGTCAATGATTTGATTGCATTCGCTTTAGTTTGTGGTGCTAAAACTCATCAGGGCTGACATGGACATCTGTTGGGGGGGATGAAAAACATAATTGTATCTCTTGACCAACAGTCGGGCATTTCATCACCAGGCTGTTGATGGGTCGCTAATGTTAGCTTGCTCCTGGCCTGAACTAATCAAGGGTTTGACTTTTAATATCTGGCGTGTCATCGTCCGTTTCTAACTGTGTCATCTTCGTGTTTTTGGAGCCAGGTCAACATTATAATAGTGATGTGACGGTCGCGAACGATCCGATTCTTTTGAACGGCTCGAACGAAGGGAACCGAGTCGTACTTGGTGAGAGCCGTTCTTTTTACCGTTGGTTCGCTGCCTGCCATGAATCCACTCGCCTTTACGGCAACTTGCTTTCCTGAATGCAAATGTTCCCTAGATGATGGCGTAACGCTGCTTGAGTAGTTCGGCTGAGAGATGGAGCAAGTTATACATTTTTCCGTGATTAAAAGTAGATTTCTGGCGATACAGTCCATCATTATCCTGGTGATTATTTCGCAGATAAACAAGTTAGCCCCGCCCCCTTAGAAAAAACGGCTCTTTTGAACGGCTCTCGGAAAGGAACGGAGCCATGAGATCCGGCTCCCTTCAAACGGCCGTAACTCCCATCACTACATTATAATGAGTTTAAATTCCCTAGACAAGCCGCCGACTAGTAGAGGATGTAGTTTAGCTTCTTTAGGAACGCTTATGTTAGATGTTAGCACATGAGGATCTGCTGAGAACGCAATGCTCCCTGGGAAATGCAGTTTTTTACCCGATTTAATGGCGAAAGGATCAATTGAACAGAGCATTGATTAGAGAACCAGCAGCCGGAGAGAAGAGCCGGTACGATACTAAAAGTCACGGTACACCAAAGAGCAAAGTGCTGGTAGCAGCCCACTTCAAGCACTGGTTATGTGTGAGTACAAGCACAGTGTAGACTTCAAGGTCCCTATGATCCTCTTCTTCATCAATATCTCACAGGTGTCAGATATATCCAGAGCCTGTCTAATATTTTATTGCAATTTAGCCTGTTTTGCCAAGTGAGGAACATTTGAACACAATGTGTGATGAGTGTTATCATTATTTTCCAATACAATTATTTTCTTCATAAAAACAAGATTTGTTATGATAGGCGACCTGGAAATGGCCAGTATTTTGTGAGACAGGCGCGGTGTGAGACAGGTACCTCGATGTCCTGGAATTCGGAGCAGTCCCAGCGGTGAGACAGGCTTGAACAGGTTCTCTTCCAGAACTCCAGGAAGGTGACGGCCCACAGAGACATGAAGGCACTGAAAAACACTGTTCCTCCATTATCAAACAAGAGACCCACCTG
>NW_022991368.1:0-24701 GCF_902827175.1 Gymnodraco acuticeps
AATTTACATTATTTAATTTCATATTCTGTTCTTGTATCATATTCTATTGACATGTATATAGACTTTTTGCACTACTTTTTATTTAGTATTTTATTATATATGTTGTATTGTTGGAGGAGCTCAGGTCAGAAGAATGTCATTGCCCTCTCTACACTGTAGCTTTGTGCATATGACAATAAAACCTTTGAATCTTGAATCTATTAAACGCACCCATTTTAATGTCCTCATCTGTTCTTCCTCCTCAGGGGACATGTCTAACGCGCAGTGCATCCCCGCTCCTCTGGCCACTCCCATCCCGGTCAGCGATGACCCGTCGAGCCCCGAGGGGACGCCCTGCTCTGAGATGTCGGAGAGCCCCAGCAGCCAGGGCCTGCCCCCCATGCCCTACTCCGTGCCCGTGTCGGAGCGCATGGACGAGTGCAGCGTCATCAAGGACGAGCTCGACAGTCTGCTGGAGTGCATCCCAAAGAAAGTGAGTGAAGGAGCGATGAGCGTTAACTGAGGAGACAGAAATATACTATAAGGAAAACACAGACACTCGTCACCGAGGTCACAATATCAATCGATCCAGCAGAGCAATAGCCTATAGGCAAAACACAGAAGATCAACAAAAGATATGACATCAAATGAACTTACCAAAGCTGAAGTAGACGGTCAACTTCATTCATTTTCTTTCCGTTTTACTGATTTTAATCGCTATACGCTGCTCTCTCGTCTCCTCGTCACAACTACACGTACTTACAGCCAATCAGCTCTCTGAATGATGAGATGACGTTTTGGAGGGTATGCCAGCACTTTGCCCCACTGGTGATTTGTTTTTTTTGCCGCACACATTGAATAGAAAAATACTCTGAGCATGCGCACTGTAGTTTTTACAGCACCCATTCATTTAGATAGCAGAGAGGGGGGCTTGCCCCACATCGCTCCACAGGGCTCAATAGGCACAGTGTGGACACTAACTGGAAGAACGCAGACGAAAACGGCAATGTACAGACGAATCAGATGACTAAACATGATCTTAAAATATATTTTAAGATGCATTTTTTTGGAATTCTTATTTGAATGACTTTCTGCTGACACTAGGTGGGGCTGTCCCCCCTAATGACCAGTCGCCACTGATTATGTGCTATATATATAGATGCCGTTAATAACTGTGCAATATATACTTGGCTGCTAAATCTTCAGAACTGTTACAGGATGTGTTTTTTGTAAATTGTGTAACTTTTTTTGTATTATAATTTTTTTAAATTCTTTGAAGTTATTATTATTATTTTGTATCTTAAATATCTTTGTATGCACGCTTCTTAGGTAACATTAAGCTGTCTTTGGCTCTTTTCTGCTGGAACAATGTAAATGTCCCCTCTGTGGGACTAATAAAGGTATTCTGATTCTGATATTTCCCGACAGGATGGAACCGGTATATTTCCTTTTTCTAACTTCAAATGAAAGTCTTTTCCCGAAAGTAAAGCCTGCCTGTATTTCTCCTCTGCTCCAGAGTCCGGTCCAGGGTGCGATCCCCACTAACCTCCCCAACACGGCGACGGGTCTCCGGCCTCCTTACTCCCCGAGCCTCCCGGCCCCGTCCCCCCCGCTCCCCTCAGCCTTCTTCAGCTCCTCCCTCAGTGAGACGACGCCCCTGGAGCCCTTCACGCAGCTGGCCCAGCGGGACCAGGGCTCCACCCAGGCGCAGGACGCTCTGGGGAGCTTCCCCACGGGCGAGACGGACGCTGACGGGAACGTGGGAGTCTCCGCGGGCGGGCTGGACTCGCTGTCTGAGTACACTCTCCCTGGTGAGTCGAAATGAGCTGCAGTCTTGCACTTGGTTGTGTTGGCATGTTGGCTGAACAGGTTGACTGAGAGATCATTCACTTCTTTCACAAGAAATTCTGTATTTTATTTTATTTTTATATTTATTTTTATTGACATTTGGCAGCAAACAATTACAGTGTTTTTCCAAGACATAATAATTGTACATCTTACGTTTGTTTTTTCCGAAATGCCTTTTTCTGTTTTTATACAAAGATAAAATAAAAACAGTAAAAAGTACGAACATTAGGGAGCGATCAGGACTTCACAGTAAAATCATACGTTTGTACAAATAAAATCTGGCTGGCCTAAATCAGTCCACTTTCACTTTCTCCATCATGACACAAATAGTTCCATTTTGTGATTGAAATTCTGTATTTTAAAAGTATATTAAACATGGCATGTTTAGCATGGTGGTTCACTCACCAACAGTAAATACATTGGAGCAACACAGATACATTTACATTGCGAGTGACCCTCAAATGATTTTGAAGATTAAACAATTTTTTTAAGTACTGTAGTATCTTACACAGGGGGTCCGCGGGGTCTTAACAAGTATTACAAGTTGATAAATCAATTTAGCGAAAATTAAGGCTATTAAAAAGTATTAAAGGGCATTTTCCAAGGTGTTACATTTTGTAGCTTGTTTTCAATAAGTATATAAATGGTCCAGAGAGGTTGGTCTCTACAGTCTGCCTGAATGTAATCATGGCGTAGGTGTGTAGTGTGATTCTGTGTAGTTTATTGATGGCATCCCGTTGGGTTTGACGTCATCTGAACAGGACATCGCACGCTCACTGCTTGATAGCGCGCGAAGGTCCGTTTTACGCCGGTTGTTAAAGGTGACATGTCATGCTTTTCCGGTTAGTACCCGTCCCCTTGTGTGTTATGAAGGTTTTTATGCATGTAAACGGTGTGCAGAGTCAAAACCCTCAAAGTACACCCTGTAGCGAGTAAAACTCTAACACAGGAAAGACCTCCCCAAAACGCCTCGTTGGAGATACGCCACTGTCCATTTGATTCTTCCGGGTACATCATGATGTCATGTCGTCCCCGGAACGAAACGGACCAATCCGCGGAGCCGTTACGTTAAGCCCCCGCTGATTGGTCCAAATTGACCAATCCACGGACTTCCTCACACACTCAGTGCAGGCAGCTCTGCTGATTTCTCCTCCCTGGCTGCAGGCTGATAACAGACAGTTGGGATCGTGGCGAAATTCTCTCTGCAGACCCATTCTCTCTGCAGACCCGTTCTCTCTGCAGACCCGTTCTCTCTGCAGACCCATTCTCTCTGCAGACCCGTTCTCTCTGCAGACCCATTCTCTCTGCAGACCCATTCTCTCTACAGACCCATTCTCTCTGCAGACCCATTCTCTCTACAGACCCATTCTCTCTGCAGACCCGTTCTCTCTGCAGACCCATTCTCTCTACAGACCCATTCTCTCTGCAGACCCATTCTCTCTGCAGACCCATTCTCTCTGCAGACCCGTTCTCTCTACAGACCCATTCTCTCTGCAGACCCATTCTCTCTGCAGACCCATTCTCTCTGCAGACCCATTCTCTCTGCAGACCCATTCTCTCTGCAGACCCTTCTCTCTGCAGACCCATTCTCTCTGCAGACCCATTCTCTCTGCAGACCCGTTCTCTCTGCAGACCCATTCTCTCTACAGACCCATTCTCTCTGCAGACCCATTCTCTCTGCAGACCCATTCTCTCTGCAGACCCATTCTCTCTGCAGACCCATTCTCTCTGCAGACCCATTCTCTCTGCAGACCCATTCTCTCTGCAGACCCATTCTCTCTGCAGACCCATTCCTCTGCAGACCCATTCTCTCTGCAGACCCATTCTCTCTGCAGACCCATTCTCTCTGCAGACCCATTCTCTGCAGACCCATTCTCTCTGCAGACCCATTCTCTCTGCAGACCCATTCTCTCTACAGACCCATTCTCTGCAGACCCATTCTCTGCAGACCCAGTCTCTCTACAGACCCATTCTCTCTGCAGACCCATTCTCTCTGCAGACCCATTCTCTCTGCAGACCCATTCTCTCTGCAGACCCATTCTCTCTGCAGACCCGTTCTCTCTGCAGACCCATTCTCTCTGCAGACCCGTTCTCTCGCAGACCCATTCTCTCTGCAGACCCATTCTCTCTGCAGACCCATCTCTCTGCAGACCCATTCTCTCTGCAGACCCATTCTCTCTGCAGACCCATTCTCTCTGCAGACTCTAACAGACCCTTCTCTCTGCAGACCCAGTTCTCTCTGCAGACCCATTCTCTCTGTACAGACCCCATTCTCTCTGTAGACCCATTCTCTCTGCAGACCCATTCTCTCTGCAGACCATTCTTCTGCAGACCCGTTCTCTCTGCAGACCCGTTCTCTCTGCAGACCCATTCTCTCTGCAGACCCGTTCTCTCTGCAGGACCCATTCTCTCTGCAGACCCATTCTCTCTGCAGAACCCGTTCTCTCTGCGGACCCATTTCTCTCTGCAGACCCATTCCTCTTGCAGACCCGTCTCTCTGCAGCTCCCGTTCTCTCCTACAGACCCGTTCTCTCTGCAGACCCTTTCTCTCTGCAGACCCTTTTCTCTCTGCAGACCCGTTCTCTCTGCAGACCCGTTCTCTCTGCAGACCCGTTCTCTCTGCAGACCCATTCTCTCTACAGACCCGTTCTCTCTGCAGACCCATTCTCTCTGCAGACCCATCTCTCTGCAGACCCATTCTCTCTGCAGACCCATTCTCTCTACAGACCCATTCTCTCTACAGACCCATTCTCTCTACAGACCCATTCTCTCTGCAGACCCATTCTCTCTGCAGACCCATTCTCTCTACAGACCCATTCTCTCTACAGACCCATTCTCTCTACAGACCCATTCTCTCTACAGACCCATTCTCTCTACAGACCCATTCTCTCTACAGACCCATTCTCTCTGCAGACCCATTCTCTCTGCAGACCCGTTCTCTCTGCAGACCCATTCTCTCTACAGACCCATTCTCACAGCGTTTATCAACCTTTTTCTTACTCAATATCAAGCCACACTTATTGTTTTTACTTCGGCTGTGGCTTTGTGTGTGCTCAGGATGAGTTTGGCTGTGTTTCGCTAAACAAGGAAATCACACCTCCACGGAGCTCAGCGCGATTCACAACGTCCCGACTGGTCCCGACCAATCGGAGCACACTGGGCTCACAGGGAGGGGGGGGCAAGAGCTGCAACGAGCCGTTTAGTGGAGAGAGTGAATACACGTAGCTTACAGAGATGCTGTATGCGAAACAATGTGAGTTTGGAACATTGCACAGTATAAATCTATTCTAGTAGACCTCAACAATGGAATTATGATCAGTGGAAATGGCCATGACATGTGACCTTTAAACAACATCGTCATGGGGAAATGCAAGTCTGCGTCCAAATGGTTGGAAGATAAGGAGGAAGGACAATCAATACTGTATATAGTCAATGTGAGGTAAAGTGTGTCGCCAAGGTAACCGGTTAAAACTCCAAGTGGCGATGAGGTCTTAAAATGTATGAAAAAGCTCTTAAAAGGTCTTACATTCGACTTCAGGATTCCTGCTCACACCCTGTTGCACCGTTACTCAGATGTTCCTCTGGATGGATGTTTAGCTTTGTACGCAAAACTGTTGATAAAAAAAAAATGTATTGAGGAAAGATAAGCATGTTTAAATGTAAGACAGACAGAGCGACATTTTGTGTTCTAAAACAAGATTGTGTTTTAGCAATCAGGAACAACAGCCATAATTAAAAAAAAAAAAAATAAATCCACTCTTTTCTAACTGTGTGTGTGTGTGTGTGTGTGTGTGTGTGTGTGTGTGTGTGTGTGTGTGTGTGTGTGTGTGTGTGTGTGTGTGTGTGTGTGTGTGATGTGTGTGTGTGTGTGTGTGTGTGTGTGTGTGTGTGTGTGTGTGTGTGTGTGTGTGTGGTGTGTGTGTTGTGTGTGTGTGTGTGTGTGTGTGGTGTGTGTGTGTGTGTGTGTGTGTGTGTGTGTGTGGTGTGTGTGTGTGTTGTGTGTGTGTGTGTGTGTGTGTGTGTGTGTGTGTGTGTGTGTGTGTGTGTGTGTGTGTGTGTGTGTGTGTGTGTGTGTGTGTGCTTCCTTCAGGGGGACGAGTGTGTCACAGCTTCATCCCAGGGGTGCGCAACAACAGCGCTGTACATGCAGTGAGTAACACACACACACATTTGCAACAAACAGCTTTAACTGTTAATGGTGTTACTTTTGATTAATTGGCTTAATGTGACTGACTATGATGTGGCCCTTGGGCTTAATGTCCCCGTCTTCTTCTTCTGCAGAACGGTCCAGCAGGAACAAACCTGTCTCTGCTCTCCAGGAATCCTCTGGCTTCCACACACGAGTTTCGGCAGGCCTGTCACGCCTGTTACAGCAGAATCGGTTGGTTTAAGTTTCGGTTATTTTTCACAAATACTCACAATTGGATGTTGCCGCTTTGCCCTTTTCGTTAGCAACCCATGCTGTGTTATTATATGGGAAATTGAGTGGCAATCATTTATATACGCTGTCCCATACTGCCTAGTGTTGTCGTGTGCTGAAGCGCAATTATCCTTTCACATTACTGCTGTATATACAGTACTGTATTCACTGTATTTATTATTATCTGTGTATTTATTGTTATTTATACATTTCCCATCTATTTACCTTTATTTTGTACATACTTCTGATAATTGTGTATATAACTGACTGTTTTGCACTCTGGTTAGACCCTCCTTCATTTCGTTACACTGTGCTTGCATTTTGTAATGACAATAAAGTAATCTAATATTGAAAGAAAACTAATCGGAAACAATTTTGCTAATTTATTAATTGTTTATAAAAAATGGAGATGTCTTTCTTCTCTCCTTTTCAATTATTTTAAACAGATTAATTTTGGTTCTGTCGAAAAATAATTGATAATAAAAGTAATTGTTTCAGCCCTAATCAAACACTTAAGGGTTATTAAGTCATCATGGCCTCTCGAACTGATGTACAGAATGCATTTCATCCTAAAATTGGGGTTACAGGTTAATTTAACATCTACATTCCTTCTTCCTCTTGCACGCAGGTCCACGAGTTATGGACTACAAGTACCAGCCGGAGGCAGCACATCGTTGCAAGAGGGACGTGCTGCTCTGCCGCCTCAAAAACACAGACGACCCGACCTGGAAGAGGATCCGCCCTCGGCCCGCACGGAACAACTTCCTGGGGGCCTTCGTACTCTGTAAAGGTGTGTATTTTATTAATTAAGTACTTGATTAAGCTGGCAAGCACATCAGCTGCTGTCTAGAGAAAATGATCAGTTAGATAACAAACGTCCAGTAACACAATATTCGTATTAAAGGTATCAAAAATATTTTAATACTTGCAACTATGACATCTCCACCAAAGAGAGCGTCCTGTTCTGTGTGTAACCGACTCTTCTTATAGGAAGACAACAAAGCTTGTTTACATTTCAAACATCATTTGGGGCAGGTGCCGCCCTACGCCCTATGGCAGTAGGCAAAACTCATTGGATATGCAGATAACCCCTAGAGCAAATTGCTTCCTTTCATCCTATCTTCCTGTAGTGTCATAAAGCATCTGTTTTCACACATACATGGATATGCCATTCATAGGATACCACCCAATAAGAGAAACAGATTACAGTACCAATAGGCGCTTTCACACCAAGTACTTTGCCGTACTTAGTTCATCAGAACTATTTAGTTCTCATGAACTAAGTACAGATCGCGTTCACACCGCAATAAGTTCCCTGAGGGAGGATTAGGCAAATGAGCCACTGACGTCACTTGTTCTTCTTCTGCTTTGGGTTTACTGGCAGGCCGCAAACCACTTCACGGCGTATACTGCCGCCCAAAGTCCCCGGCCGGAAGTCCCCGGAGTTGGGGACTGGCTTCAGTAGAAGCTGCTGGGACTCCCAGCAGCTTCTACTGAAGCCTTCCGAGTAAATCGCCAGAACACCAACACCTCCTCATCTCCACCACTCCCATGTTTTCTTTTGTGTTGCCATACGTTAGTCTCTCTGCGTTGGTGCGCGGGGCTAATGCTAATAATGCTAATGCGAGCAAATAAAATGGCGGCTTCACAAAACTTTTTTGGAGTTTTACGGGGCGTGGTTTGCAATCCGCCCAGCCAATCAGACATAGGAACCTTTTTCTCCCACGAAAGTACCTGCTCTCTAGCAGGGACGGAAAAAGGTTCTCATGAACTAAGTTCTAGTTCCGGATTTGTTTGGTGTGAACGCACATTTTCAGAACTATACTGGGAAAAGTACTCCGGTGTGAAAGCGCCTAATGTTAATACATACAGTAATACATAGAGCTAAATGGAGTTTAAATACGGCCATTGATTGTGTTTATATTGTGTCAAACCTTGTTCCTGCCACAGAGGTGCTGGAGCGTCAGGAGTGCCAGTACGGAGAGAACTGCACGTTTGCTTACTGCCAGGAGGAGATCGACGTCTGGACGCAGGAGAGGAAGGGAGCGCTGAGCCGAGAGCTGCTGTTCGACCCTCTGGGCAGCACGGAGCGACGAGCGCTCAGCGTCACCAGACTGCTGCAGCTGCACATGGGCATGTTCATGTTCCTCTGTGAGGTGAGGCCATTATATTCTCATTATAAAGGTGGTTGCAGCTTCCTACCTTATTTTTCTTAAAGCCACCTTTTTAAAACAGACATTTTAAACACGTTATTTTGTTTTGATGTCTTGTTTGCCTTCTGATGATGTTATGCTGCTCGTGTGGATAATCTAAATCATATGATATTCCTTCTACACGCATTCAACATTTACAAGAGTCAAAACAAAGGATGGTTAACTCAACAAAAGATGGTGGGAAGTGTAGTCTTTTCTCTCATGGACTACAGACTAGGGTTGCAAAGGGGCGGAACATCTCCGGTACATCTCCATGGCAAGTTAAGCTGGGGAATTTTGGAAATATTCCATATTGGAATGAATGGGAACTAACTGGGAAGTGAGGGTAATCGAATTGTATCATATCCAAGCATAAATATAAACATTTAGTTTTGTCATAAGAAAACATCCATGCAAAATTATACAATTTAAAAAAAACATGACATTTCAACAGATTTATTTGTAAGTAGAACAGAACAAGTTTTAATTATTTTATTGAACAATCAAGAACATGAATGTTGAGTTAAATATGACTCATTCCTCATTGAAGAATGAACAAAGAGATGGGTGTGGTCTCAATAGCCATGCAGTCAGCGGTGTGCATGTGATTGAGGATCATGGATATTTTATTTTTATTTCTTTAGTCAATTTATTGAACATGTCAGAAACAAAACATACAATAATAATAATATATTCTTTTTTTTTTTCTCACTCATAATAATAATTCTAACAAAGTACAACAAAATAATAATACTAAATAATAATAATTCTCAAATAGTCCGTCATGTTCAACAGGGGCAAGAAGAAGCTTATAAAGACGTTTCTGGTCCTCTCCCCTCTAGCGTACATTTCCCTTATAAATAAAATATTAGGTCATCGTCATCAGTGACATGTTTGTCTTGTTAATTTGTTTGTTTTTTACAATGACCAGAAATAACAAATGGGATTGTACAGGTCCTGTTCATGACCATTCATGATTTGGCTCCTAAACAATACTTTCAGTTTAGATAGACTTGTGCATCATTAGTTATTCCACAGACCTTTTGATGAGATGCAATGAAGTTTGGCATTTGTTCGTACATATTCAAGTGTACTTGAATGGCACCTGTTTGTTTTAGTCAGATAGATTATGCTAAAATATACTTTCCCCAACTATAATAAGTTCCCTACAAAGAGCCAACCTTCAATTTAGAAAATTCCCAGTTTATTCCCATGGAAAGTTTCCATCTTTGAAAATTCCCAGAATTTTGCAACCCTACTACTTATTTGACCTTTTCATAAAATAAAAACTGGTTCTAACAAAGGTCTTCAATAAGTAAGCATGCACTGAGCCTGTTGCTCTTGCTAGAGATATTTATTTCAACTTTAAACAGTCTAGTCTTATCCAACACGTTATCTTTCTCTGTTTGAATAATTATGTCTATTTAATGTTTTTCTATTTTATTTTCTAAAATGGAGCTGTCACACAATCCAATTTCCCCCCTGAGATAAAAAATATAATTCTGATCTAAACTTATGTAAGCATATTTTTCCTTCCACAGGAATGTTTTGACAGTAAGCCTCGCATCATCAGTAAGCGCAGCAAAGAAAACTTAGCAGTCTGCTCGAACCTCACAGCTCGACACGCGTTCGACGACAACAAGTGAGTGTAAAGAAGTTTGGAAAAAAGTCAAAATCTCTTCATTTAGATCTTTAAATAGTGAGTCTTAATACATGTTGTCTGTTGGCTTGTATCATTTCTATAACTGTGTTTCTCTATCCTCTGCAGGTGCCTGGTGCACGTGGTGAGGTCGGCCAACGTGCGCTACAGTAAGGTGCGTCCGCTGCACCCGCTCTGTCAGTTCGATGTTTGTCGCCATGAGGTTCGATACGGCTGCCAGCGCGAGGACAGCTGCTCCTTCGCTCACTCCGTCATCGAGCTCAAATGCTGGGTCCTGCAGCAGGACACCGGTGGGTGGAACACACACACATCGGTTCTCTTCCCAACTGGAAATCATTTAAAAAACATATTTCATTTACAAAAACGTTCTTTATTTAAAGGTGGAGTAGGTCATTCACTTCAGAAACACTTTTTGTTATATTCCATGGAATATTCGTTGTGTCCAAACGGCGGTACTACACTTCCGTATCAGTCGCTGGGCCCGGAAATACTTTTTACCATTGACTAACATGGGGAAAGAGACGTCTGTAAATAACCCGCTTGTTGTTTCCACCCTAAGAATTTGGTCCCAATTCAGAAAGGCTCATGGACTCTGTGGATCCTCTATACATAGTCCCATGAGCGCACATACGGGTACTTCTGCTCTGACACAGCTAGGCATGATGGGTAATCTGTGACGTTTCGCTCTCTCAAAAGTTGGGCCATTTTGTCTTCATGCGCCAATGAGCAGCTCATAGGAAAGAACGAGACCCCGCCTCCCACGCTGTATCCAGTTGTTATTATACATCCATGGAGGAGACGTCTGTGGATAATTCTGACCCATCTTGAATGAAAAATAATAAACGTACTTTTGACTGCACTGATGGCAGTGGTGGTGAACAGACAACTCCAATGATTCAAAGCTGCACCACCAATATCCGTCTTTTACTTTTTGTTTTAAATTAGAGAGACCCCTAGACAGACATTTACATAATGTGTGCTTCTCTGTAATAATCCAGTACATAATGGTGATTAATAACAGAGGTCTTCCATATTCCTGAAGTTAAGCATTCCCAAATGTATGATGCATTTGATTATGAACAGCACACATAGTATCTAGTAAAGCAAGAAAAGGGATTTTTAATAAACCTGCTTTCTCAGGGGGTCCGCGGGGTCTTAAAAAGTATTAAAGTTGATAAATCAATTAGAGAAAATGAAGGCTATTAAAAAGTATAAACGGCATTTTCCAAGGTGTTACATTTTGTAGCTTGTTTTCAATAAGTATATAAATGGTCCAAAGAGGTTGTGTTCTACAGTCTGCCTGAATGTAATCATGGCGTAGGTGTGTAGTGTGATTCTGTGTAGTTTATTGATGGCATCCCGTTGGGTTTGACGTCATCTGAACAGGACATCGCACGCTCACTGCTTGATAGCGCGAAGGTCCGTTTACGCCGGTTGTTAAACAACATCGTTATGGGGAAATGCAAGTCTGCGTCCAAATGGTTGGAAGATAAGGAGGAAGGACAATCAATACTGTATATAGTAAAGTGTGTCGCCAATTGTAAGAGTCGGGAGGGCTGATAATTTATTCCGGGAAATTACTCAGACCTACTAATTGACCAAACAGAAGTTATTGAGTCTATGTAAGTTTACTGCTTGGCTCAGATCCACCAACGTCAGCAAGGTCTCGCCTCTATTAACTCCTGAAGAACCAGGTTCAATGAACTGCTGTTTCAATTCAGACGACCCGCTAAATGTGTTTAAGCGATCCCGAAGGATTTTGATATCAGTAATGAGGTGTGGCCCTACCTAAGTGTGAGTGTGGCAGGGTGCAATCTTACCTTTGAAGCAGGAGAGGAGAGCGCTGATGTCTTTTAAGTTGTCCCAATCCAAAAGGTGGGATCAGTTTATTTGAAGAAAAATTGGTCCACACTAATACAGGGTTTCTACCTTCTCTCTCTTTACAACATGACAATCCTACAAAACATATCATGCTGTGGTCATTTTCTAATATGCAACTTTAATTCACAGTTTTACATTTATTACATTAAATTGTAACTTCAACTGCCCAATTCAGTTGTGATATTTAAATCTCCCGATAGGATTTAGAGGCCTCCCCTCATAAAAGACCGGTGATAATAAAAACCACATTCAAACTTTCATTCACCAAATCAATTCACATCAATTCCATACCTATAGTCCGACAGGTGGCGGGCCTAACGTTCACAAACACATCAATTCATTCAACAAAGAAATTCGAGAGATATTTACCAAGTTTGAGGGAACCTTACCGAGAGCAAAAACACAGCTCTCTATGGAGAGAGTATACCAGGGGATCTCTCTCTCTCTCTCTCTCTCTCTCGCTCTCTCGCTCTCTCGCTCTCTCGCTCTCTCTCTCTCTCGCTCTCTCGCTCTCTCGCTCTCTCGCTCTCTCGCTCTCTCTCTCGCTCTCTCTCTCTCTCGCTCTCTCTCTCTGTGTGTCTGGGCATGGCCTCTGATGTACAGGACTGGACTTGCAAAATATTATTCTCGGCTATGGCACAAACACCTTTTTGGGGCCTCAGTGTATTTCTGCTTAAGTCAGGAGCTCCCCTCCCTGTGTACTGCTGTGAGGGAAGACGGAAGAAACTGTCTCTCCTCTCTTATCAGTGACACCCATAAACCACAACAGGCCTCACACTCAACTTAACAAACCACTTGTGTTTTGTTTATACTGTAAATATAGAAATTCATAAAATATGAAGCATTTTCATTGTGGAAGAATATATTAACTTATAACTAACTTTCGTTGTTAGTATTCAACCTAATATGGAGACCTCAACACAATGTAAGCGGTTAAAACTCAAAGTGGCGATGAGGTCTTAAAATGTATGGAAAGGGTCTTAAAAAAAAGGTCTTAAAATGTCTTACATTTGACTTCAGGATTCCTGCATACACCCTGATTCTAATATTTGTTGCTTCAGGTATCACACATGAAGAGATGGTGCAGGAGTCCAAGAGACACTGGCAGCGGCTGGAGCAGAACGCACAGAAGCAGCAGAAGGTGAGACAGGAAACCGCACTGATAGTTTGATATCTAAATCTTTCTCACAAATGCAGTATAGTATCTAGTGAGGCTGTCCAACAACATCATCTCGGACCCAAACCATGTTTTGAACAACGAGTATGAACTGCTACCATCTAATCAGAGAAACCGGGTCCCGCGATTTAATAAAGTCAGACTGAAGCATCCTTGGTGCTCCAGTCAATCCTCACAGTAAATACAGACACACTGAATCCAGATCAAATGCACGCTGAAGGCTCTTCGAGTGTTACACATGGAGCTGCTGCGAAGCAAGTCACATTTCAGACTTGATCTGACCATTAAAGAATAGAGTGACGCATCCTAAAACCTGGATGTAAACTCCTTCCGGTTCCTTCGACAAAAAGGCAATGGGATTTCTCCATAGGATTTTGGAAAATAGCTGGAACTAAGGTCTGTGGTTGAAACACATTTAAGAGATGGATCACATTTTGTTCAGCCGGATAATCTCCACATGTCTATCCTACTTTTATCATTTTCGAATCATAAATCTAGTCGCCAGAAGCAACATGCTAACGTTAGGCTATAAAGGAACTACAGCAGGGTCGCTGCTTCAACGTCACGCCAACTTCAGATCCATATTCAAACATACAGATTGTAAATGGAACGAGTTGAAGTGTTTGTTTGAACAGTTTGCAGGAGGCAGGGACTTGCTTTCAAGCAGAACAGGGCAAACAAACTTAGAGGAGTGTTTACGTGTTCGGTGTAATGACGTACAACGGCCTGGACAACTTCTGTAGTCCTATTCAGCCACTTGGTAACAACCATCGTTTTTCAGACACGTACACTCTTCAGAAATCACCAGCGGGGTCACTGCTGATGGATTTAATGTCGTAGAACAAACCGTGATCCGTCTCTTCAATGTGTCTCAACCACAGACCTTATTTCCAGATATTTTCCTAAACCCTTTGGAGAGATTGCATTGCTTTTTGTCGAAGGAACCGGAGGTGGTAAAATGCTAACTTCCGTGTTAGGACGCCTCACTGTGGCACTCTATTATCGTATCGTATAGCAGTTCCTCCTATTGTTGCCACGATACCCTAACTTTGAAAGAACACTTTGTGAAATGTGTTCAAGTAGTAGTTTTATCATCATAATCGATACTAATTTCTCTCTCCCTGTGTTTCAGCCCATCCACATCCCCCATCCGAGCAGCAGCATGCCTGCAGGAGGCCTGGGGGGAATGGGAGGTGGAGGGGATGGTATGGGTGGGGGGGGTGTGGGTCCTGTGGGGGGGTTAGGGGTGGGAGGGTTGGGAGCCGGAGGGGGGGAGAGGGCGACCCCTGAACCTGAAAATGAAGTTTGTGTGCGGACAGTGCTGGAGGGAGGGACAGGTCAACGAGCCAGACAAGAACCTCAAATACTGCACCGCTAAATCCCGGCACAGGTGAGGAGGAACACACACACACACACACACACACACTCACACACACACACACACACACACACACGACAAATGTGTTAAGTCACATGATATCGTTTCATCTCGTAGACAAAGAGAATCTGAACCTCAAGGGGTTTACTCCTGGTAAAACAAAATGTAGATATCAATCTGTTGCCCCTTAGTTTGAAGTAAATCAAAAATCTTATCATGACTTTAATATAGGCAAATATTGTTGTCTTGAACAATCTTTAACTGCTGTTGTTGTTGCTCTTTTTAAGGCCTAATGCTTGCTCCCTTTATTTAATTGGATCTCTGTCTCCTCAGCTGGACGAAGGAGCGTCGAGTCCTGCTGGTGAAATCCTTTGAGAAGAAGAAGTGGGTCGTCGTTCGGCCGCTGCCTTTCTCCCGCACCTATCCTCAGCAATACGACGTGAGTTTTTAAATGATGTCTGTCCCTCTCCAGCTTTCTCCTGCTCAGTACAGCCTTGGCCCTGGGGACAGCTGTTGTTGTAAATGTCTTTACCCCTGAGTCTTATTATCATTGTGCTGCCAGTGTGTTTTCATGTTGACACTGTGTCATATAACACAGCAATTCAACTCCTTAATAACCATGACTGTATTCCAGTTGTAGAAAAGGTGTTACATTACATTACATTACATTTAGCTGACGCTTTTATCCAAACCGACTTACAATAAGTGCATTCGACCAAGAAGATACAAACTTGAAGAAAACAGAATCATATAAGCGTGGGGGAAACTTCTGAAGCAATGGGAGTCAGGACTCAGAGAGACACGAGGAGAGCTGGAGCTTTGATGGCAAACACTGACGGTTTATTTGGAGCTTCGGCCGGAGAATTCACAAGACATGCCACGGGCCTGACCACACGGTTGAGATGCCACAATCAATTCTGAAGAGCCCTCCTGTAGCTCCAGGGTTTAACTAGAGAGTGTGATAATCAACATTCTTCAATAGATAGACTGAACAGCTGAGGACACTGAATCACAGTTGTTGTCGCTTATGGCTCGGGGTCATCTACACCCCGAGAAGGATGTGTTCCAGGTGTCCCACAGCAATAACTATCTCTGACCGAGAGTAGCCCGGTCACAAA
Organism: Gymnodraco acuticeps; assembly: GCF_902827175.1. Classification (NCBI taxonomy): domain Eukaryota; kingdom Metazoa; phylum Chordata; class Actinopteri; order Perciformes; family Bathydraconidae; genus Gymnodraco; species Gymnodraco acuticeps. The sequence continues at coordinate 15,654 of NW_022991368.1, forward strand.
CTGGTAACAACAACTTGCTAGGGAAGCCCCTTCTTATGGGAGATGGCGGCTGCTCAGGGCTGGTCAGCTGCGTCAGAGGGCGAAGGAGGACATGCAGGGCAAATCATTCCCCAACAATAAGTACATCAGGTTTCATAGAGCCAAAACATTTCAAGTGCTATTCAACTGGCTTTAGATAAGCCAGTCCTTTGTTAGTATATAAGTGCTTTGTTAGTAATTGTATTGCTCATGATCAATATAATGTATCCAACTCTTACTGTTTACAAGTGATTGCAACCCTAGTTTTCAACAGTAAGATTTTGGACCATCCCTCCAATCAAAAGACTCTGTTGTAATACTGACATTAACACTCTCCCTTTGCCTCGTGCAGATGTGTGTGCACGTGATGAAGCAGAAGAAGTGCCACTACATCGGGAACTGCTCGTTCGCTCACAGTCTGGAGGAGAGGGACGTGTGGACGTACATGAAGAACAACAGCTGTAGGAACCTTCCAGAATCAATGCATTTAGAGCTCAGACATAGATTGAGTCATGTTACCCCAGTAATAACTTTGAACCCCACTATAGTCAGGATATAGGAAATTGATTGCCTACCGCAATTACTCCCACTGATTGTTGTTCTGCTTGACATTCAATCTCACTGAGGTCATCTTCTCTTTCTTTCTCACCTCCACAGTGAGAGACATGCAACAGATGTACGAACTGTGGTTGCAGCTAACCAATCAGAGCCGGCGCAGCGACATCTCCACGGTGACGCCGTCCCCAGAGGACAAGCAGGTCACCATAACAGCAGATTACACAGAAAGCATGGTGAGTTTAACATTATCGTGATTAAAATGGCTGTCCCTCTTTCCAGGGGTTTTGGGATCAAGTGATTGTGGCATTTTAGTTTTCTCTACCGATGGATGAGGACAATCTGATGATGTTGAGTTATAGAACTGTTTGCATGTGTTCAACCCTGGTATTTCTGCACGGCTGCACATCGTCACTTCACTTATTTGATAGGTATTAAACCATAAAGAGAATTAGTTTCAAACCATTTTTTCACTGCAGTGAGTAAACTACTTGCTCTCCTGCTTTATGCACCCTCAGGGAGGCATTCACGGACAAATTATTTTAATTGAAGGAAGTTGATTCAATAAAAACAGAACAACTAACAAATGAAATCCAATTAGTCACCTTGATATTGAGGATTTTGACCCCATTTACACGCATACGAAACGCAAACGAACCGTATCAAAATATCAAAAAAGTCTTCCGTTCACACGAGACGGCTCGGGAGCGCTGGAGACGCTGTAGTACATATGCCGGGCCTGTAAGTGGCGCTGTACTTCCGCCACAAAATACACCAAAAGCAGCGAAGAAGACCCCCGAGCATGGTTGTCATGGTTGCCCTTCTGTTTATGCCCCGCGGTGGATGTAGCAACATGTAGCAACATGTAGTTCTCCATGTCCACTTGTTGCTGATGGTTGTGGTAGAGGAGCTGTAGATTTTGCACTAACATCTGTAGCATGGTCAGTAGCAGTAGCAGTAGCTACTGACAACACTAGTAGCAGTAGCTATTAGTGTTGTCACGATACCAACATGTTGGTTTCGATACCGATACCAAGTCAAGAATTGCGATTCCGATTCCAGTCTTAAATGTAATTATTGTGCTTTATTTCACACCAGAACCATAACACAAACTTTTAAACAATGAGAACAATAAACAAAATAAATGACAATAATTCGTATTAAATAAAATTAAGCATCATCTCAAACAACTTTTTTGTTTTATAAAATATAATTTTTTTTATATTTTATTAACATTTAATAACAGTAATATAAATAATTATTGACAAAATGTATATTGCAGATGTTAGCCACATTGGTAAGTTAGCTAAAAATGTATCATTGCCATTAATTGCCTCGTTTGTCACAAAATAAATTACACTGGTTTGACTTAGATTTGAGGGCATGGGCTTGAGCATGATGTAATTATGTTATCTATCACATTCGCTAACCTGTCTGGATGCCGGTTGGCGAGGTGCTTAGCCAAGTTTGATGTGTTGGCTCCCTTGGTTTGCAGGGATCTGAAACATTTCTCACAGACAGGCCTCGTGGTGTCCGTAGGCTTGCCCTCACTGTCAGAGATATCGCTCAAATACTTCCAAATTTCGCTTCTGCCGTCTTTTTTGTCAACAAGCCGAGGCGCAGCGGCAGTTGCACTCCCACTTGCAGCCATGCTTCTCGTTTTCTCACATGCTCTGGCAGCTAGCGCGTGGCCGAGTGCACGAGAGAGGGGAGGGACTTAGAGCGTGCTTGAGAGGGGAGGGGCTGCAGGCACGGCTGCAGTGCAGGGAGTGGAAGCAGAGCGCTGAACACACACGGCTCTTATTAAAACAGCGCTTTCTCACCGGAGTACTTTTCCCCGTCATTCTTAAAGTACCGATACAAATGAAACGGAGGAATCGTACCGTTTTTAACGGCAGGGTATCGCGGTACCTTTCAAGTATCGGTACACCGTGCAACACTAGTGGCTACTGACCATGCTACAGCAGTGAGCAGCAGAGGTGGGGAGAGGCGGGGCTATGGCTTCATCGTTATCAGGAAATTATCGTATAGGACGTACACACTGAGCCGTTGGGCCCCCCAGAGCGTTCCGTCCGCAGATCTATCCACCTTGGGACCCGTTATCGTTTGAGGGCTCCGTTTCCGCGTTTCTGTTACGGCCTCGTGTGAACGAACGGGCTATACGCGAGAGAAAAGTAGCGGATACAACCGTTTGCGTTCTCGTGTAAACAGCGCCTTAGTTTGAGGTTTTTCTGAGTTTTTCTCCCAAATATGACGACATTCAAAGCTTAGAAAACCTCAATACAAAATGTTGCATGTAACAAACATTATTTGTATCGCATCTTTCAACCACGGTTTCAGACTTCTTTCCAATAAAAAACACAAAGTGAATTTTTAAAAAGTGATTTAAGAGGGCTTTTAATCCTGGTCTCAGACCGGTCGTTCAGAAAACCTCAGAAATGTGTTGCCTCCATTTGCCTAGTTAGCATTATTGTTATTGTTGGGGAAACATTTCCCAAGGGCCATAACTGTGACCCAGTTGATCACATCATTCTGTCCTGACTGAGCACACGCACCTGTAACCTTGGCTGCTGTGCTCTGTGTTTTGTCTCCCTGTTCCTGCCTGCTGGCGTCAGCTCATAGAGGTGTTATCATTCTATCTTGTTATGCACAATGTTGATTACTCTAATCCAATCCAATCCACTTTATTTATATAGCCCATATTAAAAACAGAGGGTTTTACCGAAAGTGCTTCACAGCAAACATAACATAATAAAATATAATATTACAATAATAGATAAAAGGCACACGTACAAATAGATAAAAGGTACACAAAGGCTGTGGACAGACAATGAAAGCATACAAATCGATAAAACAGCTCAAACTGACTCGAAAGCGACGGAAAGAGTTGGGTCTTCAGGCGGGGGCGACAATTTGACATGAGGGGGTCAGGTCGTTCCAGAGCCTGGGGGCTACCGCTGAGAAGGCTCGGTCTTCCCTGGTCTTTTTCTTGGTTTTAGGGACTACCAGCCGCAGCTGATCAGCCGACCTCAAAGCCCTTGAGGGGGTGTACACCTTTAGGAGGTCGGAGATGCACTGAGGGGCCAGCCCATTAAGCGATTTAAAAACAAACAATAAAATCTTAAAATGAACTCTAAAATGAGGGTCTAAGGACAGAGGGTGTCGTTTTCTCATACTGATATTCTGCACAAACTGTGCTGTTGTAAAGTGTCCTTATTGCAAAGTATTTTCACTGTATGTACAGCACTTTGGCTCGACCAAAAATCGTTTTAAAAATGTGCTATATAAATAAAACTTGATTTGATTTAAAATGGACAGGAAGCCAGTGGAGGGAAGCCACAATAGGTGTGATGTGCGTGTTCCTGTAAGCAGCCGAGCCGCAGCGTTTTGTACCAGCTGCAGGCGTGCCAGCGAGGTCTTGTTTAGGCCGGCATAAAGTGCATTACAGTAATCAAGACACGTCGAAACAAAAGGCATGAATTACACGCTCAAAGTCTAAAAAGGATAAAACCGGTTACATTTTGGACAGGAGCCTCAAGTGATAAAAACTGGACTTAACCACAGAGTTTGTCTGTTTATCCAATTTAAAAGCACTGTCGATTTTGACGCCCAGATTTGTGACCATGGGTTTTGCATACGGTTGCAGGGAACCCAGGTCAATGGAAGGGACATCACCATTTCTCTCAGAACTAGCTAAATACATGAGTCTGGGGTATAGAGTTCTTCAGAATCGATTGTGGCATCTCAACTCGTGGCCCGTGACATGTCTCGTGAATTCTCCGGCCGAAGCTCCAAATAAACCGTCAGTGTTTGCCATCAAAGCTCCAGCTCTCCGTCGTGTCTCTCTTAATGCCCCTTTCACACCAACTCGTTTCCAGCTCCGGCTCGGAGCTGGAGCCTGAAAAGTTTTTTCCTGTTCACACCGCAGAGGCGCCGCCTCTTAGCTCCGGAATCCGGTTCACTTCCAGCTCCAAAAAATTGTCGGTCTAGAGGCAAGAGCTTCGGAGCTAAGAGGCGGCGTCGCTTACGTCGAGGCGGGGGCAGATTCGTCGTTGATGCTGAAGACCACAAAGAAGTCTTGCATTTCGCATGGGATGTTTGTAAAGTTCCAAGTAAAGTCGTCCCTTGTAAAGTCGTCCGATGCCTTCCATGTCGTTTCGTAAGAGGATAACCAAAGCGAACAGCGCTTCAATACAATCGGCCATTGTTGTTGTTGTCGATGTGAGGGATTTCCGCGGTTTGGATTTTATGAAGCAGGCACGTAAACGGTGACGTCATGACGCAGCAGCGGCAGCTCTGGGCGGTGTGAACAGAGCGGGAGCAGAAAAGGAAAACCGGAGCTGAACCAGAAAAGCTCCCGCTCGGAGCTAGAAAGGGAAAAGCGCTGGTGTGAAAGCCGCATTTGAGTCCTGACTCCATCAAAGCTCCAGCTCTCCTCGTGTCTCTCTGAGTCCTGACTCCATCAAAGCTCCAGCTCTCCTCGTGTCTCTCTGAGTCCTGACTCCATCAAAGCTCCAGCTCTCCTCGTGTCTCTGAGTCCTGACTCCATCAGAGCTCCAGCTCTCCTCGTGTCTCTCTGAGTCCTGACTCCATCAGAGCTCCAGCTCTCCTCGTGTCTCTCTGAGTCCTGACTCCATCAAAGCTCCAGCTCTCCTCGTGTCTCTCTGAGTCCTGACTCCATCAGAGCTCCATCTCTCCTCGTGTCTCTCTTTGAGTCCTGACTCCATCAAAGCTCCAGCTCTCCTCGTGTCTCTCTGAGTCCTGACTCCATCAGAGCTCCAGCTCTCCTCGTGTCTCTCTCTGAGTCCTGACTCCCATCAAAGCTCCAGCTCTCCTCTGTGTCTCTCTGAGTCCTGACTCCATCAAAGCCTCCAGCTCTCCTCGTGTCTCTCTGAGTCCTGACTCCATCAAAAGCTCCAGCTCTCCTCGTGTCTCTCTGAGTCTTGACTCCATCAAAGCTCCAGCTCTCCTCGTGTCTCTCTGAGTCCTGACTCCATCAAAGCTCCAGCTCTCCTCGTGTCTCTGAGTCCTGACTCCATCAGAGCTCCAGCTCTCCTCGTGTCTCTCTGAGTCCTGACTCCATCAGAGCTCCAGCTCTCCTCGTGTCTCTCTGAGTCCTGACTCCATCAAAGCTCCAGCTCTCCCGTGTCTCTCTGAGTCCTGACTCCATCAAAGCTTCCAGCTCTCCTCGTGTCTCTCTGAGTCCTGACTCCTATGCTTCAGAAGTTTCCCCCACAGTTTATTATGTGATGTGTGTTTTGTTCAGGGCGGCCGGCGGATGTCAGATGGCGACGACCCTCTGAGTGTTCTGCAGACCTCCTCTAACATCGAGTGTGAGAACAGATGGACACACACACCACAAAATGGTTGACCCCCCCCCCCAACAATATACAACACACACACACTTTCACACCAATCACAGGCACCGCTTAACACACAGAGAAAGCTCTGGCTTCAGCGTTGTGTTTTAATATCTGCAGTTACACACGGCATCCTTTAGGTTCCCCTTCAGCAGATTATACCGCAGAAACTCCACAGACAACTCTGACTAAAACATGATCCGCAGCGCTCTTTGGGATGTGTGTGTCCACCAGATACCGCTTTTCTTATTCTTTCTTCCTCGCAGCACTGAAAAAACGCGTATTGGGTGGGCGCGCTGGTCGCAGCTCTTAAATGTAGCTTGGTGATTAATTTAAACCAGAATTAAAAGCGCTAAAAGTTCAAATCGTAACTTTGCAGTGCCAAAAAAAAGCCAAGCCCATAACGCTGAAGAAGAATAAAGAGATGTTCAAAGAGGGTCTCGGTGGACACAACCAAAACCCTCTTTTCCTTCCTTCACGGGAGCATTACTAGAGGGTCAAAATAACTGAGCGCATTTGTCTTTTTCCTCCAAGGGGAGTTGTACTTCCTTGTTGTATTGTCTGCCATATTGGTAGAAAGCAATGAATGTAAACTAGGGAAATTAGTCATTGAAATTGTTGCTGTGGTTGTGGAATGTATGCCAGTATATGCCCCAGAAAACATGCCCCTATATAGATATAAGAAGGCTTCCTGATAGGTAGTTATGTTATAAAACACACGGACACATAAGCAGTGAATGTGTGGAAACTATACATGTTGCTGGAGTACACATGGCTTATAGCTCATAGTAGCTAAAGCGTCCATTATGTACTTTAACGTAAAGCACACCGCAGATGCCCATTAAGAAACGATGACCCTAATGATACTGAATAATAGTGAGATGAATTATGTGATGAAAAAATACGAGTTTGTAATAGTTAAATAAGCGAAACATATATAATTTAAATAGCTGAGAGGAGATGAGTTGCAGGAATATTAAGAATGTATATTTTCGATGGTTGATTGTAAGAATAGAGTAAGGCTCTCTCAGTTAAATTGGGGTCATTATTTCACCGAAAAACCAATCATGCCCCTGCAGCCTTCAAAAGGAAACCCTGTTTTCCTCATATTTCCATGTGTTATGTTCCTGATAGCTATAAGTAGCTCCTAATATTAACCTTTTATTCATGGGAAATCATTCTCACCATGTAATGTGCCTATAAACACACACACACACACACACACTGACACACACACTCACTCACACAGGCAGGATATTGGTTGCCATGATGGATCTAATCACACACACACACACACACACACACACACACACACACACACACACACCACTCACCACACAGGCAGGATATTGGTTGCCATGATGGATCTATATTCACACACACCACACACCCTCACTCACACAGGCAGGATATTGGTTGCCATGATGGATCTATATTCAGATACACACATATTATACATATTTAATGCTATACTACTAATAATTGATAACTTAGCGGTTAAGCTTAATAATATATAACCTGAAACCTGTATTGATTACATAGAAGAACTTCTTGTTATTGAGGTATTGCTATATGACCTGTAACGCTGAACTAGATGACTATAGTGACTTTTATTTTATAATTATCTTTATTTTAGTCATTCTTTTCCTTCTGTGCGGGTTGTTCCAGACGGGGTTTGGTTAACGGGGGTTGAAGCAGAGATTACGTTTAATTAATTACGAAATTACGTTTTTTATTTGTTCACATTTTCTGCAGCTAAACTGGACGCACGTCATTTGAGAGTGTCGGTTAAACGTAAGAGAATCTGCTTTTCAATTCAATTTCACTTTGCAAAAAATCCACAAATGGCTTCAATTTCGTGAAAATGATTTAAAATTGGAGAAAAATGTGAAGTAAAGAAAAGACGTTTTAGCATAAGAATTAATGTTACATTTCATTTTCTCTGGATAAATACAAAATAAAGGAATCATGTAACACTCAAAGCTGCAGTGTCCTAGTTACCCCACTCTTAAAAGCTGACTTAATGCCCAAAATCGTATTCTCCTAAAACGTCAGATCTGAGGTCAGTTTTCCCTGCACTTTTGTTGTTTAATTGTTGCTAACGAGCCCGCTCTGGAACAACCCCTGATATTAGCTTCTTGGAGGCATCGTATTACTACTACTCCTAGTATTATGGAATATGATGACGATAATGATTGCTATCTATTTCTATTTCTTCTCTATATATGCTATTGATATATGTATGTTAATTGCAATGTATAACTCTCTTTATATATGTATCCATGTATGATATAATAATTAACAGTGAATATGTATGCGCAGGGAGGCAGTGAGCAGAAAGGTAAATGTGAGGACTTTTCACTCGGTATATATTAATGTTGTCTGAGCTCTGTTTGTAAGCCTTAAGATTATTTGGGGCGCTGGCCAGAGATTAAAAAAAAGGACTTTACAGAATATAATAACGCGTTTCTCGCTCACTGCCCATTGCTGTGCGTTCTTGTTTCAAATTCATCAGGCAAAGACGATATGGAAAACAAATACATAGTAGCCTATATATACTCCCATATAGCGCCTTATTCGATATATAAGATGATACATACCCCCTATTGTATAATCCTGCTTACTATATACAGTATATAATACCTGATACCTATTATAATACTTAGACGCCCTTATAAGGTAATTAGATAAGAGATGGTGGAGATGTTTATTTTTCTGTGGCTGTGGAAGAGTGTTTTTAAGAACACGCACACTCCAATGCTCTTTTACCCTTCAATCATTATTTCAGGATATTCAAAAAGCAGCTCGGATCTGACGCGGTCTGAAAACGATGGTAAACGACCGACAAGTTGGTCTTTATTTTTAAATTTGATTTGGGGATCTTCTGTGTGTTGAGAAAGACACAGAAGATTCACACAGGACAAATCACTGTGAATCTTCTCCTGCATTGTTCTGTGTTTGGTAAGAAAAGGTGAATTATGACACAAACTAAAGGGGAGGAAGATTTCTGATACATAAAATGCACATAATAAATCTCACGTGATATCTTTACACATTACCTCCTTGGTTTTGACTTGAGGGATTATCAATGACAGACTTGGTTAATTGCCATGTT
>NW_022991369.1:0-45000 GCF_902827175.1 Gymnodraco acuticeps
TGTCTCTACTTTAAAGAGTCCTCTCCTGCTGATTTCAGGTGTATATCAGTATGTAGTGTCTCTACCTTTAAGAGTCCTCTCCTGCTGATGTTCAGGTGTATATCAGTATGTAGTGTCTCTACTTTAAAGAGTCCTCTCCTGCTGATGTTCAGGTGTATATCAGTATGTAGTGTCTCTACTTTAAAGAGTCCTCTCCTGCTGACATGATGCAGGGGTCATATCAGTATGTAGTGTCCTCTAATTTCAAAGAGTCCCTCTCCTGCTGATGTCAGGTGTCTATCAGTATGTAGTGCTCTACTTTAAGAGTCCTCTCCTGCTGATGTTCAGGTTGTACTATCAGTATGTAGTGTCTCTACTTTAAGAGTCCTCTCCTGCTTGATGTTCAGGTGTATATCAGTATGTAGTGTCTCTACTTTAAAGAGTCCTCTCCTGCTGATGTTCAGGTGTATATCAGTATGTAGTGTCTCTACTTTAAAGAGTCCTCTCCCTGCTGATTGTTCAGGTGTATATCATTATGTAGTGTCTCTACTTTAAAGAGTCCTCTCCTGCTGATGTTCAGGTGTATATCAGTTATGTAGTGTCTCTACTTTAAGAGTCCTCCTCCTGCTGATGTTCAGGTGTATATCAGTATGTAGTGTTCTCTACTTTAAAGAGTCCTCTCCCCTGCTGATGTTCAGGTGTAATATCAGTATGTAGTGTCTCTACTTTAAAGAGTCCTCTCCTGCTGATGTTCAGGTGTATATCAGTATGTAGTGTCTCTACTTTTAAAGAGTCCTCTCCTGCTGTTGAGTTTAAGGTTGTATATCAGTATGTAGTGTCTCTACTTTAAAGAGTCCTCTCCTGCTGAGTTCAGGTGTCTCAGTATGTAGTGTCTCTTACTTTAAAGAGTCCTCTCCTGCTGATGTTCAGGTGTATATCAGTATGTAGTGTCTCTACTTTTAAAGAGTCCTCCTCCTGCTGATGTTCAGGTGTATATCAGTATGTAGTGTCTCTACTTTAAAGAGTCCTCTCCTGCTGATGTTCAGGTGTATATCAGTATGTAGTGTCTCTCTTTAAAGAGTCATCTCCTGCTGATGTTCAGGTGTATATCAGTATGTAGTGTCTCTACTTTAAAGATTCCTCTCCTGCTGATGTTCAGGTGTATTATCATTATGTAGTGTCTCTACTTTAAAGAGTCCTCTCCTGCTGATGTTCAGGTTGTATATCAGTATGTAGTGTCTCTACTTTAAAGAGTCCTCTCCTGCTGACTGTTCAGGTTGTATATCAGTATGTAGTGTCTCTACTTTAAAGAGTCCTCCTGCTGATGTTCAGGTGTATATCAGTATGTAGTCTGTCTCTACTTAAAGAGTCCTACCTGCTGATGTTCAGGTTGTATATCCAGTATGTAGTGTCTCTACTTTAAAGAGTCCTCTCCTGCTGATGTTCAGGTGTATATCAGTATGTAGTGTCTCTACTTTTAAAGAGTCCCTCTCCTGCTGATGTTCAGGTGTATATCAGTATGTAGTGTCTCTACTTTAAAGAGTCCTCTCCTGCTGATGTTCAGGTGTATATTCAGTAATGTAGTGTCTCTACTTTAAAGAGTCCTCTCTGATGATGTTCAGGTGTTATATCAGTATGTAGTGTCTTCTACTTTAAAGAGTTCCTCTCCTGCTGATGTCTCTACTTTAAAAGAGTCCTAAGGTTCAGGTTATATCAGTATGTAGTGTCTCTACTTTAAAGAGTCCTCTCCTGCTGATGTTCAGGTGTATATCAGTATGTAGTGTCTCTACTTTAAAGAGTCCCTCTCCTGCTGATGTATCAGGTGTATATCAGTATGTAGTGTCTCTACTTTAAAGAGTCCTCTCCTGCTGATGATCAGGTGTATATCAGTATGTAGTGTCTCTACTTTAAAGAGTCCTCTCCTGCTGATGATTCAGGTGTATATCAGTATGTAGTGTCTCTACTTTAAAGAGTCCTCTCCTGCTGATGTTTCAGGTGTATATCAGTATGTAGTGTCCTCTACTTTAAAGAGTCCTCTCCTGCCTGATGTTCAGGTGTATATCCAGTATGTAGTTGTCTCTACTTTAAAGAGTCCTCTCCTGCTGATGTTCAGGTGTATATCAGTATGTAGTGTCTCTACTTTAAAGAGTCCTCTCCTGCTGATGTTCAGGTGTATATCAGTATGTAGTGTCTCTACTTTAAAGAGTCCTCTCCTGCTGATGTTCAGGTGTATATCAGTATGTAGTGTCTCTACTTTAAAGAGTCCTCTCCTGCTGATGTCAGGTGTATATCAGTATGTAGTATCTCTACTTTAAAGAGTTCCTCTCCTGCTGATGTTCAGGTGTATATCAGTATGTAGTGTCTCTACTTAAAGAGTCCTCTCTGCTGATGTTCAGGTTGTATATCAGTATGTAGTGTCTCTACTTTAAAGAGTCCTCTCCTGCTGATGTTCAGGTGTATATCAGTATGTAGTGTCTCTACTTTAAAGAGTCCTCTCCTGCTGATGTTCAGGTGTATATCAGTATGTAGTGTCTCTACTTTAAAGAGTCCTCTCCTGCTGATGTTCAGGTATATATCAGTATGTAGTGTCTCTACTTTAAAGAGTCCTCTCCTGCTGATGATCAGGTGTATATCAGTATGTAGTGTCTCTACTTTAAAGAGTTCCTCTCCTGCTGATGTTCAGGTGTATATCAGTATGTAGTGTCTCTACTTTAAAGAGCTCCTCTCCTGCTGATGTTCAGGTGTATATCCGTATGTAGTGTCTCTACTTTTAAAGAGTCCTCTCCTGCTGATGTTCAGGTGTATATCAGTATGTAGGTCTCTACTTAAAGAGTCCTCTCCTGCTGATGTTCAGGTGTATATCAGTATGTAGTGTCTCTACTTTAAAGAGTCCTCTCCTGCTGATGTTCAGGTGTATATCAGTATATAGTGTCTCTACTTTAAAGAGTCCTCTCCTGCTGATGATCAGGTGTATATCAGTATGTAGTGTCTCTACTTTAAAGAGTTCTCTCTGCTGATGTTAAGGTGTATATCAGATGTAGTGTCTCTACTTTAAGAGTCCTCTCCTGCTGATGTTCAGGTGATATCAGTATGTATAGTTGTCTCTACTTTAAAGAGTCCTCTCCGCTGATGTTAAGGTGTATATCAGTATGTAGTGTCTCTACTTTAAAGAGTCCTCTCCTGCTGATGTTCAGGTGTATATCAGTATTGTAGTGTCTCTACTTTAAAGAGTCCTCTCCTGCTGATGTTCAGGTGTATATCAGTATGTAGTGTCTCTACTTTAAAGAGTCCTCTCCTGCTGATTTTCAGGTTGTATATCAGTATGTAGTGTCTCTACTTTAAAGAGTCCTCTCCTGCTGATGATCAGGTGTATATCAGTATGTAGTGTCTCTACTTTAAAGAGTCCTCTCCTGCTGATGATCAGGTGTATATCAGTATGTAGTGTCTCTACTTTAAAGAGTCATCTCCTGCTGATCAGTATATAGTGTCTCTACTTTAAAGAGTCCTCTCCTGCTGATGATCAGGTGTATATCAGTATGTAGTGTCTCTACTTTAAAGCGTCCTCTCCTGCTGATGTTCAGGTGTATATCAGTATGTAGTGTCTCTACTTTAAAGAGTCCTCTCCTGCTGATGATCAGGTTGTATATCAGTATGTAGTGTCTCTACTTTAAAGAGTCCTCTCCTGCCTGATGTTCAGGTGTATATCAGTATGTAGTGTCTCTACTTTAAAGAGTCCTCTCCTGCTGATGTTCAGGTGTATATCAGTATTTAGTGTCTCTACTTTAAAGAGTCCTCTCCTGCTGATGTTCAGGTGTATATCAGTATGTAGTGTCTCTACTTTAAAGAGTCCTCTCCTGCTGATGTTCAGGTGTTTATCAGTATGTAGTGTCTCTACTTAAAGAGTCCTCTCCTGCTGATGTTCAGGTGTATATCAGTATGTAGTGTCTCTACTTAAAGAGTCCTCTCCTGCTGATGATCAGGTGTATACAGTATGTGTGTCTCTACTTTAAAAGAGTCCTCTGCTGCTGATGATCAGGTGTATATCAGTATGTAGTGTCTCTACTTTAAAGAGTCCTCTCCTGCTGATGATCAGGTGTATATCAGTATGTAGTGTCTCTACTTTAAAGAGTCCTCTCCTGCTGATGTTCAGGTGTATATCAGTATGTAGTGTCTCTACTTAAGAGTCCTCTCCTGCTGATGTTCAGGTGTATATGCAGTATGTAGTGTCTCTACTTTTAAAGAGTCCTCATCCTGCTGATGTTCAGGTGTATATCAGTATGTAGTGTCTCTACTTTAAAGAGTCCCTCCTGCTGATGTTCAGGTGTATATCAGTATGTAGTGTCTCTACTTTAAAGAGTCTCCTGCTGATGTTCAGGTTGTATATCAGTATGTAGTGTCTCTACTTTAAAGAGTCCTCACCTGCTGATGTTCAGGTGTATATCAGTATGTAGTGTCTCTACTTTAAAGAGTCCTCTCCTGCTGATGTTCAGGTGTATATCAGTATGTAGTGTCTCTACTTTAAAGATTCCTCTCCTGCTGATGTTCAGGTGTATATCATTATGTAGTGTCTCTACTTTAAAGAGTCCTCTCCTGCTGATGTTCAGGTGTATATCAGTATGTAGTGTCTCTACTTTAAAGAGTCCTCCTGCTGATGTTCAGGTGATATCAGTATGTAGTTGTCTCTACTTTAAAGAGTCCTCACCTGCTGATGTTCAGGTGTATATCAGTATGTAGTGTCTCTACTTTAAAGAGTCCTCTCCTGCTGATGTTCAGGTGTATATCAGTATGTAGTGTCTCTACTTTAAAGAGTCCTCTCCTGCTGATGTTCAGGTGTATATCAGTATGTAGTGTCTCACTTTAAAGAGTCCTCTCCTGCTGATGTTCAGGTGTATATCAGTATGTAGTGTCTCTACTTTAAAGAGTCCTCTCCTGCTGATGTTCAGGTGTATATCAGTATGTAGTGTCTCTACTTTAAAGAGTCCTCTCCTGCTGATGTTCAGGTGTATATCAGTATGTAGTGTCTCTACTTTAAATAGTCCTCTCCTGCTGATGTTCAGGTGTATATCAGTATGTAGTGTCTCTACTTTAAAGAGTCCTCTCCTGCTGATGATCAGGTGTACATCAGTATGTAGTGTCTCTACTTTAAAGAGTCCTCTCCTGCTGATGATCAGGTGTATATCAGTATGTAGTGTCTCTACTTTAAAGAGTCCTCTCCTGCTGATGTTCAGGTGTATATCAGTATGTAGTGTCTCTACTTTAAAGAGTCCTCTCCTGCTGATGATCAGGTGTATATCAGTATGTAGTGTCTCTACTTTAAAGAGTCATCTCCTGCTGATCAGTATATAGTGTCTCTACTTTAAAGAGTCCTCTCCTGCTGATGATCAGGTGTATATCAGTATGTAGTGTCTCTACTTTAAAGAGTTCTCTCCTGCTGATGTTCAGGTGTATATCAGTATGTAGTGTCTCTACTTTAAAGAGTCCTCTCCTGCTGATGTTCAGGTGTATATCAGTATGTAGTGTCTCTACTTTAAAGAGTCCTCTCCTGCTGATGATCAGGTGTATATCAGTATGTAGTGTCTCTACTTTAAAGAGTCCTCTCCTGCTGATGTTCAGGTGTATATCAGTATGTAGTGTCTCTACTTTAAAGAGTCCTCTCCTGCTGATGTTCAGGTGTATATCAGTATTTAGTGTCTCTACTTTAAAGAGTCCTCTCCTGCTGATGTTCAGGTGTATATCAGTATGTAGTGTCTCTACTTTAAAGAGTCCTCTCCTGCTGATGTTCAGGTGTTATCAGTATGTAGTGTCTCTACTTTAAAGAGTCCTCTCCTGCTGATTTTCAGGTGTATATCAGTATGTAGTGACTCTACTTTAAAGAGTCCTCTCCTGCTGATGATCAGGTGTATATCAGTATGTAGTGTCTCTACTTTAAAGAGTCCTCTGCTGCTGATGATCAGGTGTATATCAGTATGTAGTGTCTCTACTTTAAAGAGTCCTCTCCTGCTGATGATCAGGTGTATATCAGTATGTAGTGTCTCTACTTTAAAGAGTCCTCTCCTGCTGATGTTCAGGTGTATATCAGTATGTAGTGTCTCTACTTTAAAGAGTCCTCTCCTGCTGATGTTCAGGTGTATATCAGTATGTAGTGTCTCTACTTTAAAGAGTCCTCTCCTGCTGATGTTCAGGTGTATATCAGTATGTAGTGTCTCTACTTTAAAGAGTCCTCCTGCTGATGTTCAGGT
The DNA here is from genome assembly GCF_902827175.1 of Gymnodraco acuticeps. Lineage (NCBI taxonomy): Eukaryota > Metazoa > Chordata > Actinopteri > Perciformes > Bathydraconidae > Gymnodraco > Gymnodraco acuticeps. The sequence goes on from NW_022991369.1 coordinate 6,219, forward strand.
GTATATCAGTATGTAGTGTCTCTACTTTAAAGAGTCCTCACCTGCTGATGTTCAGGTGTATATCAGTATGTAGTGTCTCTACTTTAAAGAGTCCTCTCCTGCTGATGTTCAGGTGTATATCAGTATGTAGTGTCTCTACTTTAAAGAGTCCTCTCCTGCTGATGTTCAGGTGTATATCAGTATGTAGTGTCTCTACTTTAAGAGTCCTCCTGCTGATGTTCAGGTGTATATCAGTATGTAGTGTCTCTACTTTAAAGAGTCCTCCTGCTGATGTTCAGGTGTATATCAGTATGTAGTGTCTCTACTTTAAAGAGTCCTCACCTGCTGATGTTCAGGTGTATATCAGTATGTAGTGTCTCTACTTTAAAGAGTCCTCTCCTGCTGATGTTCAGGTGTATATCAGTATGTAGTGTCTCTACTTTAAAGATTCCTCTCCTGCTGATGTTCAGGTGTATATCATTATGTAGTGTCTCTACTTTAAAGAGTCCTCTCCTGCTGATGTTCAGGTGTATATCAGTATGTAGTGTCTCTACTTTAAAGAGTCCTCTCCTGCTGATGTTCAGGTGTATATCAGTATGTAGTGTCTCTACTTTAAAGAGTCCTCTCCTGCTGATGTTCAGGTGTATATCAGTATGTAGTGTCTCTACTTTAAAGAGTCCTCTCCTGCTGATGTTCAGGTGTATATCAGTATGTAGTGTCTCTACTTTAAAGAGTCCTCACCTGCTGATGTTCAGGTGTATATCAGTATGTAGTGTCTCTACTTTAAAGAGTCCTCTCCTGCTGATGTTCAGGTGTATATCAGTATGTAGTGTCTCTACTTTAAAGAGTCCTCTCCTGCTGATGTTCAGGTGTATATCAGTATGTAGTGTCTCTACTTTAAAGAGTCCTCTCCTGCTGATGTTCAGGTGTATATCAGTATGTAGTGTCTCTACATGTCTCCATGCTTTAATGTTCAGAAAGCTCTTTATTGTTCTCATACTGCCTGTGCTGCAGCACCTCTTTTCATCCTCTGTCTGAAACCAGAGCCCAGTCTGCTCTGATTAGTTAGCTTGCCGGCTCTGGTCAACCGCTTAGAGATGTCCCGCCCCTTAGTCACATACAATGTGTTGGAGCACTAGCCAATTTTAGCCTTTGCAGACCATTAAATGCACAAACACCTATATAACTACAGGAAAGGGAAAACCCCAAAAAGCAGATTAGAGCCTCTTTAATTTAAGGGATTAAAGTTCCCTCTTCACATGATAGTGAAGTCTGATTTATCATCTCATACTGCAGTTGTGTTTCTGAATTCTATGTTTTTTTTATTTCAAAATGTATATCAGCGAGCAGGAATCTGTCTTTTTGGCATCGAGATGACGAGGAATCCCAACACACAGACACGGAAGCTAATTTCATGTGTTTGTGGCTCTGATTTGTCAGTGGGTGTCTTTGGAGCATACCAAGATGCCAGTGGTCCATGACAGAGCCCATAATGAGAAGGCAGCCAGATAGTGATCCATGATGGTGGTCCATGATGGGAACCAGTGAGCTGCTGGAGCCGGATGGTGATCCATCAGCCAGACATCATGCAGCCACAATCATTAGAGATAAGAGCTTATGTATTTCATGTTGTGTGCTGTAAAAAAATACATTGTAAACACACACGTTAATAAAAAAGAGTAAGTGTTGCCTACGTTTCCAATACTGGCGACCTACAGAGACTATGGATTCAGGTTCTGTGGTGAATAATAAGTAGTTACAGGATATTTCTTGATGTAGCTTGGATTGGTATACTCTCAAAAAAGGTTCTGTGCGCTCCTGTAATGTAATCTACATGTAAGCATCACCTTTTAGTTATAATCTGACATTTTGGTTATACATATTGGCAGAGAGGGCAAAAGTACACACATCCTTTACTCAAGTAGAAGTACAGATACTCGTGTTTTAAAAATACTCTGGTGAAAGTAGAAGTACTGACTAAACTTCTTTACTCAAGTCAAAGTAAAGAGGCTTTGAAATGTACTTCAGTAAAAAGTACCCATAACTAGCAGCTGTTTTAAAGAGTACCTGACCTCCCTTTATATTAATAGAACAATAATGTCATTGTTAGCTAATGAATGTTTCCATGCTGAACAACGGCAACATGACAACGTTTCCATTGGTCCCTCTTCTTTAGAGAAGACCAGGAAATGATGGATACACGGATCGTGTTCAAATCAATAGGCACGCAATGACTCTAAAGAATAATGATCACGCATCAAACACACATTCAGACTAAAGGAACCAGCTGTTTGGGAAATGTGAGAAGTAGAAAGTACAAGTATTTGAGTTCAACATGTGAGAAGTAGAAAGTACAGGTATTTGTGTTCAACATGTAAGAAGTAGAAAGTACAGGTATTTGAGTTCAACATGTAAGAAGTAGAAAGTACAGGTATTTGAGTTCAACATGTAAGAAGTAGAAAGTACAAGTATTTGAGTTCAACATGTAAGAAGTAGAAAGTACAGGTATTTGAGTTCAACATGTGAGAAGTAGAAAGTACAGGTATTTGGGTTCAACATGTAAGAAGTAGAAAGTACAGGTATTTGTGTTCAACATGTAAGAAGTAGAAAGTACAGGTATTTGAGTTCAACATGTGAGAAGTAGAAAGTACAGGTATTTGGGTTCAACATGTAAGAAGTAGAAAGTACAGGTATTTGTGTTCAACATGTAAGAAGTAGAAAGTACAGGTATTTGAGTTCAACATGTGAGAAGTAGAAAGTACAGGTATTTGGGTTCAACATGTAAGAAGTAGAAAGTACAGGTATTTGAGTTCAACATGTAAGAAGTAGAAAGTACAGGTATTTGAGTTCAAAATGTGAGAAGTAGAAAGTACAGGTATTTGAGTTCAACATGTGAGAAGTAGAAAGTATAGGTATTTGAGTTCAACATGTAAGAAGTAGAAAGTACAGGTATTTGAGTTCAACATGTAAGAAGTAGAAAGTATAGGTATTTGAGTTCAAAATGTGAGAAGTAGAAAGTACAGGTATTTGAGTTCAACATGTGAGAAGTACAAAGTACAGGTATTTGTGTTCAACATGTAAGAAGTAGAAAGTACAGGTATTTGGGTTCAACATGTAAGAAGTAGAAAGTACAGGTATTTGAGTTCAACATGTAAGAAGTAGAAAGTACAGGTATTTGAGTTCAAAATGTGAGAAGTAGAAAGTACAGGTATTTGAGTTCAACATGTGAGAAGTAGAAAGTATAGGTATTTGAGTTCAACATGTAAGAAGTAGAAAGTACAGGTATTTGAGTTCAACATGTAAGAAGTAGAAAGTATAGGTATTTGAGTTCAAAATGTAAGAAGTAGAAAGTACAGGTATTTGGGTTCAACATGTAAGAAGTAGAAAGTACAGGTATTTGTGTTCAACATGTAAGAAGTAGAAAGTACAGGTATTTGAGTTCAACATGTAAGAAGTAGAAAGTACAGGTATTTGAGTTCAACATGTGAGAAGTAGAAAGTACAGGTATTTGGGTTCAACATGTAAGAAGTAGAAAGTACAGGTATTTGTGTTCAACATGTAAGAAGTAGAAAGTATAGGTATTTGAGTTCAACATGTAAGAAGTAGAAAGTACAGGTATTTGGGTTCAACATGTAAGAAGTAGAAAGTACAGGTATTTGAGTTCAACATGTAAGAAGTAGAAAGTACAGGTATTTGTGTTCAACATGTAAGAAGTAGAAAGTACAGGTATTTGGGTTTCAAAATGTAAGAAGTAGAAAGTACAGGTATTTGAGTTCAACATGTAAGAAGTAGAAAGTACAGGTATTTGGGTTCAACATGTAAGAAGTAGAAAGTTCAGGTATTTTGAGTTCAACATGTAAGAAGTAGAAAGTACAGGTATTGAGTTCAACATGTAAGAAGTAGAAAGTACAGGTATTTGAGTTCAACATGTAAGAAGTAGAAAGTACAGGTATTTGTGGTTCAACATGTAAGAAGTAGAAAGTACAGGTATTTGTGTTCAACATGTAAGAAGTAGAAAGTACAGGTATTTGTGTTCAACATGTAAGAAGTAGAAAGTACAGGTATTTGTGTTCAACATGTAAGAAGTAGAAAGTACAGGTATTTGTGTTCAACATGTAAGAAGTAGAAAGTACAGGTATTTGGGTTTCAACATGTAAGAAGTAGGAAAGTACAGGTATTTGAGTTCAACATGTAAGAAGTAGAAAGTACAGGTATTTGGGTTCAACATGTAAGAAGTAGAAAGTACAGGTATTTGGGTTTCAACATGTAAGAAGTAGAAAGTACAGGTATTTGGGTTCAAAATGTGAGAAGTAGGAAAGTACAGGTATTTGGGTTCAACATGTAAGAAGTAGAAAGTACAGGTATTTGGGTTTCAACATGTAAGAAGTAGAAAGTACAGGTATTTGGGTTCAACATGTAAGAAGTAGAAAAGTACAGGTATTTGGGTTCAACATGTAAGAAGTAGAAAGTACAGGTATTTGGGTTCAACATGTGAGAAGTAGAAAGTACAGGTATTTGGGTTCAACATGTAAGAAGTAGAAAGTACAGGTATTTGGGTTCAACATGTAAGAAGTAGAAAGTACAGGTATTTGGGTTCAACATGTAAGAAGTAGAAAGTACAGGTATTTGGGTTCAAAATGTGAGAAGTAGAAAGTACAGGTATTTGGGTTCAACATGTAAGAAGTCAAAGTAAAAAGTCGTCAGAAAAATAAGTAGTGGAGTAAAGTACTGATACCAGAAACATGGACTTAAGTACCGAAGTATTTGTACTCCATTACTTCCCACCTCTGCTTATTGGCTCTCCTGCAGTTGGAGGAGAAGATCAATATCCTTTGAATGCCTGTATGCTAAAATAATGTATCACGCTGCATTCACTTTTTGGACGGTCTCATTTCTTGAGTTAGTAAAGTAATTATTTCGACTCCAGTGTGTTCGGAGGTTTATGTCATAATAATCTGAATAATGGGGAAGCTTTATTCAAGTGATTTTGTCTTAGACAATCCATAAAATTGCTGTTATAACTTCTCTAAATAATCAATGCCACAGTTAACATTACAAATAACGTCTGAGCAAACCTTTTAAATGTGAGTTAATAAACATTTACTTGGGTTTTTCTTGTTTCTGACAAAATATCAATACATATCATCATGATATGCAATTTTGGAAAGCACTTTATTACCATTTTTTCAATTTCCCAGTTGGCTTGTGGATGATGAATCTTAATTGTAGTAGGGTAGAAGTACAAAGTAGCATAAGATGGAAGTACTCAAGTAAAATACAAGTACCTCAAGATTGTACTTAAGTAAAGTACTTGAGTTAATCTACCTACCACCTCTGGAGACTATAGACGTTTGGAATTGGCCTTAAGACTCATACATTTAGCCACGGCTCACAGAGATATGTTGATATGTCATATGTGCATAAAAAAAGGAAGGGAAGGAAAATCTAATTTTCACAATATTTACATGCCAGGCTATTTTTTGCACACAGTGATTTCCTGAAATCCCCTCTGGTTTCCTGGCAACCACAGAGAGGACAACACTTCAGGAAGCTGCTGGGGATTTGTTATTTTTTACCCAACAAAGCAAAGCTCTCTGTTTCTGCCTGATTATGCTAAACTAAGCAAACCAGATGCTGACTGTTGCCTAGACTTACTGGACAGATATGAGAGTGATATTGATCTTATTATTTAGCTCTTAGCAAAAAAGAAGATAAGCGTATTTCCAAAATGTCCCACTATTGCTTTGAATGCCTCCCTGGGCGTACTGCAATAAGAATACAACGTCCATTAAGGCAATTACAGAAGGACAAAAGAGTGGCACATTTCAAGGTGTGGTTAATAGCTGACAAAATCAATAAGAGAATCAACAGGTGAGCTCTTGAATAACAATGACTTTTAGTCACTTACAACCTACGGTGTCCGACAAGTGGTCAAAACACAGAAACATCTTCACCAACCTGACGAAACATGTGCAGTGTAGGCTGTGGCTCAGTGGATAGTATGATGGACTTCCAATCAGGGGATAGCAAGTTCAAACCCCACTGCAGTCAGCATGTCGTTGTGTCCCTGAGGCACTTCACCCCAAAGTGCTCCTGTGGGGATTGTCCACAGTATTGAGTGTGTAAGTCGCTTTGGATAAAAGCGTCTAACAAATGACATGTAATGTGATGAGTAGCGCTGAATAAACTAAACGCTGGGGACACTAAAAAGTGACGCACATATCTGGGACCAGAGTGCTTGTTGGCATTCGGGGATTATAAAGCTGGCCAACTGTCACTGTTGTTGGAAAGATGTACAATTTTAAGGCAAATTTTAATAATGACATGATTTTCGCACACGAACCAAGCATCGAACTTGGGGTGACAGAAATGTCTCCATCGGAGCCCCCTCCCTCTGGAACTCACTCCCACAACAAATGAGAGACAGCACTGACCAAATATGTTTATCTTCTCTTTCAAAACACTAACCAAAGCTCTCCTTTGTAGACTAGCTTTTCAAGTGCTATTGATGCCGTGTCCTTGTGATAGATGTGGTTTTATTGCTCGATTTTTTTATTAGACTATTATCTTTGCCCATTTTTTCTTTTCCTTTGTAAAGCGTCTTCAAACACCAGACAAAGCGCTTGATGAATAAAATGCATTATTAGTATTATTAATATAATCCCTTCCGACATAAATAGATTAGCTATGTTAGCTACCTGTGCAGTGTCATTTTTTGTAAAGCACTTTGAATTGCCTTGTGTTGAAAAGTGCTATATAAATAAACTTGCCTTGCCTTACCTAGCTTTCAGCAGATCTGCAATAATATCTGAAGGAATCATGTGTGCGTCACTTTTTAGTGTCCCCTTGTTCCGCTGTGTTTTGAGCTTCTTGCAGCATTTCGTATTAGCAGCGGTTTTAGTAAACGCTGCGCACGTTTCATCAAGTTCGTGAAGAGGTTTTCTAAATGCTGCCCATGTGTTTTCAAGTTGGTGAAGATGTTACCTAATTTTCACGTGTTTTGGCACATGTGAGTTGTTATATTTGCATCGTTTTTTAAACTGCAGCACGTTGGTTATGATCCGTATTCGTTCTTCCCTTTTTTTATTTTGTCATGTCAAGATCTGTCTTTGTTTTCCCTTTTTATTTTGAACAGTGTATTTTTCTGAAATACACAGCATCCAAACACTTGTTTAATGAGGGCTTAAATAAGCGGGATAGACTAAGAGGGGTAATGGATAGAGCAAATGGATTCATTTCGACATGTCCATTGTTATAGAGAATCATTATGGAATAAAGGCACTTCTGCTGGTTTAGATTTATTCTGATTACTTGTAACCCAAATGAAAGTTTAAACTCCTCTGTTATTTCCTTTTTTATCCGCCGTGAAAAAGCCATGTTTGAACTACAGATTGGTTTCTTACTCCATCTTTCAGCCGGGGGCATCTATTTTATGCTGCAGGGTTGGAAAGTCAATTGAAAGTTAATTCCAATGTGTTCATAATTATTCCCCGCTTTCTCCAGGAGTAAATGTTTTTGTTGCACCTTCCCATCCTCTGACACTTGCCTTGTTTCCAGGCTTTATCCAGAGGATGTAAGGTAATATGTTGGTGCCGGTCGACAGAGTTTCTATAGGATGGCAACACACCCTGCGCAGACATGTTAATTCATTTCAGCTGTCAACACATGCTGCAGGTGGAACAGATTCCACAGGTGGTCGAGATTTGCATGTTTGTATGAATCCATTCAATGCGAGGTAATTGGTTTGTCTGTGTGTGACCCGGCCATCCTGTTTTACTTCAACAATCAGCTTAACCTTTTAGCCAGTTACAACTAAATGTCAAAGGGCTCAAACCGAGTAAAGAGAGGGACTGATAGAAATGTACGTCCTTCAAATCTCTACTAAGTCGGACAAAGGAAAACACTTGTATATGGTACGTTTAAAGAGGCCCTATTATGCATTTTGTGGTGTTCCCTTTCCTTTAGTGTGTTCTATAGGTTTGTGTGCATGTAAATGGTCTGCAAAGGCCTCTATGTCACACTCACATTTCTATTGGCTAGCGCTCCAACACATTAGGCGCTTTCACACCGCAGTACTTTTCCCACAAAGGTTCATGAGAACTTAGTTCACGAGAACTCTTTAGTTCTCATGAACTAAGCCGCCCGAAGTCCCCGGCCGGAAATCCCCGGCCGGAAGTCCCCGGAGTTGGGGACTGGCTTCAGTAGAAGCAGCAGCAGCTGCAGTCCCAGCAGCTTCTACTGAAGCCTTCCGAGTAAATCGCCAGAACGCCGACACCTCCTCATCTCCACCGCTCCCATGTTTTATTTTGTGTTGCCATAAGTTAGTCTCTCTGCGTTTGTGCGCTGGGCTAAAGCTAATGCTAACAATGCTAATGCGAGGATAATAAAATGGCGGCTTCACAAACGTTTTGGGAGTTTTATGGGGCGTGGTTTGCAATCCGCCCAGCCAATCAGACATAGGAACCTTTTTCTCCCACGAAAGTCCCTGCTCTCTAGCAGGGATGGAAAAGGGGGTAAAAAGGTTCTCATGAACACATTTGAGTTTTTTTACATTTCGGAACTAAAGTGGGAAAAGTACTGCGGTGTGAACGCGCCTCTAGTACTAATAGGCTAAGGGGCGGGTCATCTCTAAGCGGTTGATCAATCACAACAGAGCTGGCCAGCTAACCAATCAGAGCAGACTGGGCTCTGGTTTCAGACAGAGGGTGAAAAGAGGTGCTGCAGCACAGGCAGTATGAGAACAATAAAGAGCTTTTTGAACATTAAAGCATGGAGACATGTAGAGACACTACATACAAGTAAGGACCTGAAAATATGTCCTCCTTAAATCGGGAGAGAGAGGAACTCCCTTTTTCCGAGGGTTTCTCCCTTTATATATACAGTCTATGGTTTCTCCTTGCAATACTTTTGTTAAATCACAAATCAATAAAAGACTTCTGATGTTGCTAACAAATCCATATTGCACTGAGCTGTGCTGGTAGAAAATAGAGGCGACAAATGTCACAGAATGTCACAGAATGTCATACAACACAAGAAAAGATCAGGTACATTCGTGTGTTTCACTGCCAAAATAACTTAACCAATGATGTCTCACTGAGCAGGGTTATTAGATTAAATATATAGATCTTAATGTATCATTGTGCTCATAACTATGAACATCAGATTAGCAATTATTCAGCAATGTGCATCATAAAAGAACAGGTGAAGTGAAATGAAGTGTGACTGATTAGATTCAAAGGTTTTATTGTCATATGCACAAAGCTAGTAGAAATGGCAATGAAATTCTTCTGACCTGAGCTCCTCCAACAATGCAACATATATAATAAAATACAAAATAATGTAATAGCAATTATTATTACATGTCACAAACGAAGGCAACTGTCTGCATGAACTGAACGAACCAGGTAATATAAACATGCTTTGGAGTCTCCACATGATCTGATGTGCTTGATGTTGTAATGCAGAAAGAACCCGGAGAGCATGTGAGATATCTTCAAACTGAAGCAGCAGATCTGAGGATTTAGAGCTGTGCCTGGTGTGAAAATGTTGTCTGGGAAGGAGTTCAGCTCAGCTCCTCCAGGGTGTCCTGGCTCTCCAGCAGAGACATGTCTTTTAAACCAGTTTGCTAATCCTGCCTGCCCTTGATGTTTCCGGCACTCTCTGCAAAGCACTGAGAGCAGGCCAGCGGTGATTGGTGGAGCATGTAGAGCTCAGAGTCCATGAGAAGAGCTTCTGTGGAGGACTTGATCACCTGATTGATGGCCACAAGAGTGAGGGACCTGTTTAATTCAATAATTTGGTTTGCAAATGCTATTTAAAAAAACACATCAGCGGTCTTTTTTGATCCGTTCGAAGTGATCTAATTGAAGTGGAGATGAATGAGTGGCTGGTTTGTGCAGTTTGAAGTAGTTTCTGGGGGGAAGGCAGGGTTGTCAACTCTCACGCATCTGGCATGTGACACACGCTTTCACTCTCAATCTCACGCTCTCACGCTGCCCAAACTATTCTCACGCCAAAAACAAGAATACCGAAGACTAGAAACGGTTTTGAAAACTTTTGTCACGTAGTGATCGTCTTCTGATTGATTGATTGAAAAGTTTATTAACAGCTTGTATATTGGGTACGGTACAGTACAGCTCAAAACATACAATTGTTAAGGGGATGCAGACCAGAGAAAGACTTTCGTCTTGTTTACATCAGGGTCCCCCATTTCCAATTCATCATGTCATTTAAGACATATAAGACATATTTACATACAGATGGCTTATTTACAATTTACATACAGGTGGTTTTTTACATACAGATTGCTTGTTTACAATTTTCATTTTAGATTTCGTTCTAATACATCCTAACCGGACATTTAAGACATACCAAGTCTACAGATATACAGTTAGTAACAGAGTCTAAAATGCGAGTATATACATAGATGGGGGGGAAGCTGTCCATTGAACGACAGGTTGAGATTTGTACCATTACCGGGGCCAGGTTTGCAATGCTCTCCCCCGAAGGTGCTCTTTCTTCTCGATAGAACATCTTTGATAATGTCTTCTGGCCAATCAGAATCAAGATAACGGCGTGGTGTTGTTGCAGGAAGTCCCGACGGAGAATACTTTTGCTCTAGTTACACAGAGGTGCCCAGTACGTCGACCGCGGGGGCAATGCTGGTAGATCGCGAGTCATTCATTAAAAAAAAAATCCGGCTCCGTTACAATAGACAAAACAGGTTTGATCCCTCCTCCCTTGGCCTCCCTGTCACTTGATTCAGGAGTTTACTTGATTGACAGAAAAAGCGACCTATCGCTTTCCAGTTTGTTAACCCAGAATGCAAAGCGATACAAAATCAGTCAAGTGCGGGGAAAACATTCACATTCAAAGGTTATTTGCCTTATTTGTAAAGCAAGCGTCGCTCTGCCAAAGAAAGGTAACGTGGAGAGGCATTATCGGAGTGTTCACAAGGCATAGCAGCGACTTCCCTCCGAGTAGCGAGTTGAGAAAGAGAAAGGTCATATATTATTGATACAGAAACATTATCTCGCAGTCTTAGTGTCGCCAACTCGTTTCTAACATGCAAAAAGACACACATTCGTATATGGTCGGTGTATTTTCGACCTTTCCAATCCAGACGAGATCTCTCTCCCGTCTGTGTGCGAGGGGGTGGGGCAGTTTACACACACGCGGCTGCTACAAGCAGCAACACACGGAGGAGATGGCGGAGAGAAGCGCTCCAAGGTGTGGTTACATGTTACCCGTCTTGAGGTGGACAATGCTCGTTGCCAAGAGTGTTTAGCATGTGAGGGCGGTAACACGAGCAATTTGTCTAAACATTTATCAAAAGTGCTCCACATCCAGACGGAGGAATGCACAGTGGCGTTTCTAGGTGTACAAAACTGGGGGGGCAGAAAGAGGTCGGGGGAGAGAGAGAGAGAGAGGGGGGGGGGGCAGAGAGGGGGAGGAGAGAGAGAGGGGGGACAGAGAGAGGGGGGGGGAGGAGAGAGAGAGGGGGAGTGTCAAATTACATACTGAAGACCACAGGAGCAACACTGTGAGCGCATACATTTACGTACACAGCGTGGGGATGTCATAGTAATGCATACATGGAGTAAAGGTCACCATCACAAAGTAATTCTTAACAATAACAACAACCGTAATGCTTTAGCATTAAAACACCATAGACTGTAAATATAAGGAAAACACAGACACTCATCATCGAGGTCACAATATCAATCGATCCAGCAGAGGCAAAACACAGAAGATCAACAAAATATATGACATAAATGAACTTACCAAAGCTGAAGGCTCACTTGAAAAGAAAAGCGGCACGGCGGTCCTGACAGAATGTGTCTATCACTTTGGGGATGAAGTCCTGTAGTTGCTGGATCAACTGGCTTTCAATTGAAAGCATGGCCAATGCGTTAAGTCACGGCTGTCCCATGGTGTTGCGAGTGAAAGTCTTTATCCTTTTGAGGGTGGAAAAGTTCCTCTCTGACTCGGATGTCGTCATCGGAGTTGTCACTATTATTTTGACCAAAATAACAGTCTCAGCAAACGTTTCCTCCAAGTTGTTCTCGTGAATGGATTTCAACAGAGACAGGGCAGTGTTTCCAGTGTGAAGCTCACTGTGGCGGTAGAACGTGGTCAGCTCAGACTTCAACTTCTCCTTGTTTCCCAACGCAGGCCACAGTTTCACGGCGCAGTCAAGCTCAGGTGTAGGAAATGACAGGACATGCTGTGGGAAGAATGAGCTGTCAACGAGCTTTGCAGCGATCAAATGGTCACTCTGTGAGAACCTCTGTTCCACCTGTGAGATGACTGTGTCACAAGCCTCCTTCATCACCGGCGCTGTGCTGCTGACTCGTCGGCCTGGCTCGTCTGTTCCATCATGAGCAGTGGCGGCCAATGCATCAGTTTTCTGCCTCATTTTCTGAACATTTTCCTTGAAACGGCAGAGCGCGCTGTTGATCCCAGGTGCATCGATGCTTCGTTTTTGCAGAGTGTTGTATAGAACATCCACTTCTGGCATAAGCAACGAAAAAAACTCCAGGAGCTGCATAAATGCTCGGTCCCGCAGTTTCTTTGACAGGCCGTATGCCTCACTTATGGTGACCGCATCCCATCCTGGTTGTGCGCGTATATGCTTCATACACTGAAGTAGTGCATCTCGGGTCTCCCAAACCGCGTTCACAGTTCTGCTTTTTAAAGTTCCATCTCACAGCCGGTGGCCGTGGGATGCGTCTCTGTGTTGCCTCTGCAAGAGCTGCAACACGTTTTGGAGCACCGGAGAAAAAAGTGGAAAAAGCAGTTAGATCTGCAAAAAAACACCTTCAGGATGCTCATCCTTGCTGAACACAGTTGCTGCAGGGTCAGGTTCAGTTGGTGGGCGTAGCAGTGAACAAACTGAGCGTTTGGGTACGTCTCCTTCATCACCGTCTGTACCCCGCGCACGTTACCGCTCATGACGGCCGCCCCGTCATAGGTCTGAGCGATTAGCTTTTCTTTCAGCTTCAGGGGTTCCAGAACAGCCTTGATGCTGTTAGAGAGACCTACACCAGTTTTGTCCTTTACTTCCACAAACTCCAAAAAACGCTCTGTAACTGTGAGGTCAGGCATAATGTATCGCAGCACAATCACCATTTGCGATTTACAGGAGACATCGGTTGTCTCGTCGGCCTGAACGGCAACAAATGATGTGTTGTCCACTTGCTTGGCTATTTCCTCCCTGTACACATCATACATGCAGTCCAAGAGTTCATTCTGTATGGTGCTTGATGTCCCTTTGAAAACAAGCTGAGCTTCGTAGTGCCGTTGAAGCCTGGAATCGCCCCTCACACATTGTCTCGAAAATTGACCTGAATATCCCTGGATTCAGAGAGTCCGCCGACTCGTTGTGGCCCCGCAGTGCTGTCTCACATTTCCCACACAGTTTAATACAGGTGATGATCCGACCAAGCACGTACCTGTTTTCTTCCACCTTCCTATTATGAGAATCAATGCCGCGTCTGTAGGCGCTGTCAATCTGAGCTGCAACATTCACCCTTCCAAGTAATCCCAATTTTACGGCATTTTCCAAATGACTGTTGCTGCTCTCATGCTTCATTGTCCTCTCCGAAAGATGCTTTAAGTCCTTGTAACCTGTCCTCGACCAAGTACCTTGATCTTCACCAAAAAGCAGGCAAGGAAAGCAAAAGAGGGAATTCTTCTGGATGCTTGCCGTTAGCCATTTCTTTTTAGCAAACCACTCAGCGTTAAACCCACGTTTAACTTTGCCCGCAGTCTGGACCATTTGGAAATCCGGTGGATGGTGGGCACCGAGGCGCTTTACCTCCAGTTTCTCTCCGAGACTAAGTGTCTCAAATGTGTGCTCCAGTAAATGGTCAACTTCATTCATTTTCTTTCAGTTTTTTACTTATTTTAATCGCTGGTGATGTTAGCTATATGCTGCTCTCTCGTCTCCTCTTCAAACTACACGTGACGTTTCGCAGCACTGCACACGTGAGTACTTACAGCCAATCAATTCTGAATTATGTGAGATGACGTATGGTGGGGATGGGAGCACTATGCCCCTACGGTCATTATTTTTTTGCCACACACATTAAATAGAAAAATACTCTGAGCATGCGCAGTGTAGTTTTTACAATCACCGTTCACTTAGACTGTGAGAGGGAGGGGCAGGATCGGGTTTTGTCCCACATGGCTCTAAACAGCTCAAAACGGCACTCTAGACACTAATTAGAAGAACACAGACTAAAACAGAAATGTTCAGACGAATCAGATTATTAAACATGACCTTAAAATATATTTTTTATGTTTTTTTATTTATTTTTTTGTAATCATTATTTGTAATACTTTCTTCTGACACTAGGTGGGGCTGTGCCCCACCTGCCCCTAATGACCCGCCGCCACTGGGAATGCACCGGGTTCCACTGTCTTTCTAGCAGCTCTGTAGCCCCATCCACGAGTAACGTTTCCACGTCAGGTGTTATGTATGCTAGCAGCAACACACGGAGTTAACTACATTATACAAACATGGGTTAATGATCAGCTCACCGAGGTCTACCAACCAAAAATAAAGGAGGTAACAGAGTTACTCTTTATTTAGTTAAAGTGTCAGCTATTCTGTTTACAGTTCTGTCATCAGATTATTTAATACGATTTGTTAAAACATTGTTGTTTCTTTTGATGTGAAATATTATTTATTTAATTTAAATAAAAAGCAATGTTAATTTTGTTCACAATTTGTTCAATTGAATAATATATGTATTTTTGAATCAAGTATTCATCTTTATTGTCTTCATTGTTAGTTTCCACATGCCTAAAACAACCTCAAGCTAAATCTAAAAGTTGAGCTAAATAAGAGCGTTTGAGAAATTGTGCAAGGCATACAGTAATAGTCCGAATAGTCGATTAATCGTTTCATTAATCGATAGATTAATCGATTATCAAATTAGTCGTTTGTTGCAGCCCTATTGTAGTTATCCCATGTATAAATAAAACGTGTTATTCAGCAACCCTTGCAATTTGGGATTTTATTTTTGGTTGGTAGACCTCGGTGAGCTGGGGCCTCATTTAGGCCTATAAAGCGATATACGCTCAAAAAATGGCGTACGCCAGTTTCTACGCAATGTTTGCGATTTATAAAATACTAACTTGACGGGGAAATGTGCGGTCCTCCACGCAAACTCTAACCCATGCGTACGCACTAAGCACAACAACGGGAGAGACGAGAAACTGCGACACCGTTGGCAGAAGGAAGAATGGAGAGAAATATGTGGAAATAATACCATAAATAAAATGTTACCGCTCATTTATCATATATGAAGAATTCATTTTCAAACATTGATTAAAGCCAATCTTAAAATGATTAAACAAACGCCTGTTTGAGACTCCTCAGTGCACACAAAAACATAACTTGGATAAATAAATAAATACGGATATGTTATTTAAAACCACCTCGAATATGTTGTGTTAATGTTATGAAATGTTTTCTCATAAATGATGCGGTAAGCAGGAGGACAGAATTACGTCTAAACTGACGCCGTGTTGCATTTCTATAGGTTGTAGATACGAGCATGGTTTTATATACTATCACGTTTAATCGTGTTTTATGCCGTTTGCCAAGACCATATGTGGTAAATTGTACAGCTAATATAACACAACACATTAGTTGAGACGCACAGGCTGCAGTGGAGACGCTGCGCACAGCTGATCGACAGCTGGAACACAAACCACCAAATACAAAAACATAATTCAGATCCAGTCGTCATGACTACACTCCGGAGGGATTCCCCGATCATTTCTTACAGTCTCTCATCAAGGGGGGGTCTCCTGTCCCCGGTACAAACACACTGCCTGAGGAAGGCTATGTGTATTGTTTTTGTCATTAACCTTTTTCGGGCCATTTATTTATTTATTTTGGTGACGATCCGACCTCCATGCTGCTACTCTGGCTCAAACTGCATCCACCAAACAATATGATTTATCTCCACCTCCCCAAAATAACCCACATCTGACACGGCGTGAGACGTCTTTTTTAGCTGTTCTGTCGTCATTTCCTGCGATCTTCTTCATAAAGTCAGTCAGAATGAATGAATTAATGGGCGTTTCTTTGACTATTTATAGGCAAATATGGGCGTTACGTGAAGCCCGCAAAAGCTGCACCGCATTTCGAGTCGGTTGTGATTTATAAAGGGAAACCGGCGTAGGAAGTGCCATACGCACTTTCCTTGCCGGTACGCAATGTTTGGTGAATCGGGAAGTGGCGGAACATTTAGGGACCTATTTTTCGGATTTCTACTACGTAAGCAACCTTCCCACGTGAATCCTACGCACGGCGTTATTCATGAGGCCCCTGGTCATTTCAAAAGTAGCTCACCAGCCAAAAAAGTGTGGGCACCCCTACATCTCTATATACATCGATACAACATTACGTGTTGATAGAAATTAACACGTAATGAAATAAGACCCCACGGTTTGATGATTGATAGGTGTGTGGGCTGTCTTTCATTTTGACACACAGAACAATGGGGGCTATCCACCCTTATCCACAATGTAAAGTCATTCACAGCCTCTTCCCTCTTCTCTCTGTGAGGAGCAGCAGGTTCAGCTTTCAGAACAAAGTAACACTAAAATGGCATTCATTTTTTTTTTAAATATGTCGTGTAGTAATAGATGTATTTATTTTTCTTCTCAAGAGAGTACCAGAATGTGTATTTTATGTTAGTATTTCAAAAAATCTCCTGGGGGAGAATCCCCCCAGACCCCCCTGCAGGGGTTGGGTTTTCAGCATGTTAACTCTTTCACCTGTGGAGAAATTGCAGGATTGGCTCCAGGTCGCCCTTTTTATTTACTACAAGACAAATGTGCCTTTTTATTTCATACAGTTCAATTTGGATTGAGACAGGGAAATAATCGAAACTTCACGCGTGGCGTTTCACTGTCAAGGGGAGCGTGTAATTACATTGCAAATACTGACTTGAGCCCCACCACTGTATGGGTTAGCCCTACCATAGATTACCCAACAAAAATACTCTGGAGCCGCAACTGCCGACCCGTATTGCGCATGCGCAGATCTAAGATCCAGTAGAAATTATAAAAAAGTAAAAGTCTGCTGCTTATTGTTCTACTAGGCCAAAATAGAGTCAAAGAGTATATGAGAGTGAGAGTGTGTTAATTAATATATTTGGCAGTTTGGAGTAAGCCTGTAGATTTGTTTGTGTGTGTGTGTTTCATGTATAGGCCTCTCACGATAATTAATTTTGTTGGATACATTTTCGCGGAAATTATTGTCGGCACCGTTGTATGACCATTTTAGACCACTGACATAATGATAATATATAATAATAATTCAAGTACATCCTTTCAAACTGCTAGTCACATCCTCATGTAAATGGCAATTTATCGAGTTCATTTTTATTTATCGTACGATAAGTCAATTAATTGCTTATCACGACAGGCACACAATAAAATAGTGGAAACAAACATGTTTGACTTTCATTAGTGAATGAAACTGTGTCCTTTATAGTCTGTGTCCAATATTGTGTATTTGTATATATTGTATATATATCCTATATATATGCTAAGGTCCCGCTGCTGACACGATAGCAGTCTTTTTGTGCGCATATGTGTAATTAAACCCATGATATCAAAATCTCACTCCAGCCAGGTACCCAAAGTTGGTAACCCTGGGGATTAGGTCAGATTCTACGATGGTCGGCCGTTAAAAAGCGCTACAACGGCCGAAAACACTTACATGTGTACATGAGGAGAAACGAAGTGCACTTTCAAAAACAATGTGAATAAAAAAACATAAATGTGCCGAAACACATGAAGTAACATCTTCACTAAGTTGACAACACATGTGCAGCGCTTAGAAAACATTCACCAACTTGATGAAACAGGCGCACAATTTACTAAAAGTGCTTCAAATATAAAACAATGCAAGAAGCTCAAAGCACAACAGAAACCAGGGGACACTAAAAAGTGATGCACACAGCTGGAGCACTTGTTGATATTCGGGGATTATAGAGAGGCGAAGTCCCTCCCCTTCCGGTGGACCTCCATGGGACCTTATTTCTGAAAAAGTATGCATTGAAGTCAATGGAGAGAGAAAGATTATCTTTTGATCCCGTTTAAATTGTGCCACGAGTTACACATATAATGTTTGTCAATTTAAAAGATAATTTTGCCAGTCAAAACAATTAAATGTGCCGAAAAACTGAAGTAACACTTTTGTTTGTGTGAAACGCTCAATGAACTACATCTCCCGTCTCGCATATGTCAACAACACCAAGATGGCCGTCACGTTGGCACATATGTGCTAACGTGACGGATCTGATCATACTTGCCAACCCTCCCGATTTTCGCGGGAGACTCCCGATTTCATAGCCCTCTCCCGGTTTCCTCCCGGGGTCATATTTCTCCCGCATTTCTCCCGATTTCTGACAAAATCAGATTTACACACGACTGTTTCCACTTGGACTTTATCACAGCTACACCATTGTTTGGTTTCCATGGTAGCACGTATAGCGTGCGCAACTAGATAGTCACAGAAAAACAGAACAAGAATGGACAACTCAACCCTCTGTGCACTCCTTTCCTGGTCCAGCTCACACATATGTTCCATCAAGAGGATGGTGCTACAGGCCGCAAGGCATTGCACTATTGAGCACAATAAGCACGTTAATGTTAATCTAACAGCTCCGTTGATCCCCCCCCCCCGCGGTGGTTTTGAAATGCTTCCGATTTCTGAGGTCTCAAGGTTGGCAAGTATGATCTGGATATTTCACCTCTTTCTTTCAGAATGAAGCGAAAAGTATTAAAAGAGGTGAAAATCACTCCAAGTCTGGGCATGTTGAGAGCTGTACACACACACAAGGGGAGTTAGTCGGTTCCAGCAGACCGGCTTTACAAGGTTTCAGTGAGTAACACGAGTAATGTGTAACGTTAATGTCAGCTAGCTAAATTCACTTACTCTGGGATTTGTAGTCTTTCTAGTTGCGTATTTTTCATAGTCTTATATTTCAACAGTTTTAAGACAAACTGTGACTTTTTTGACATGGAAATGATTGTTTAAGATTGACAAACATCATGTGTGTAATTCGTGGCACAATTCAAACGGGATTGAAAGATAAGTTTTCTCTCCCCATTGACTTCAATACATACTTTTTCAGAAATAAGGTCCCGTGGACCGGAAGTAGATGGGCGTGACTTCGCCACTCTATAAAGTTGGCTGTGAGTTTGTCTGTTTCATGAGTGTGAGTGTTTTGTCAGTATATTTGAAATGACTAGGTTAGCGAGCTTAAAGCAGATCTGCAATAATATCTGAAGGAGTCATGTGATCACATTGTTAAAATAGGCCAATACAACCTTTTAGTTGAGTTTCCAGTGACAGTTGGCCAACTTTGTAATCCACGAACAAGTGCTCAAGTGCATAAGTGCTCCGGTCAAGTGCACAAGTGCTCCGCTCCCAGCTGTGTGCGTCACTTTTTATTGTCCCCGTTGCATGTGTTTTGGCACATTTGTGTTTTTATATTTGCATCGTTTTTGATACTGCAGACTTTGAATGGAAGTGTTTTGGGATGTTGTATGTTTGCATCTGTCGGCCACCATAAGATTAGCTTTACTTGCTAAACACCCTTCTAAACAATCTCAATAGTCAGATTGACTAGGTTAGCGAGCTAGCTTAAAGCAGATCTGTCATGTGATCACATTGTTAAATAGGCCAATAAAACCTTTTCGGTGAGTTTCCAGGGACAGTTGGACAACTCTGTAATCCTGGAACGTCAGCAAGCGCTCATATCCCAGCTGCGTTCGTCACTTTTTAGAGTCCCCGTTTTCGTTTTGTCTTTTGCATAAACGTTGCCCATATTTTATCAAGTTTGTGAAGGTTTTCTAAATGCTTCATGTGTTTTCAAGTTCAAGAATAAGTGGTTTCTTTATTTGCAGGTGTTTTGGCACATTTGTGTTTTTATATTTGCATCGCTTTTGAAACTGCAGACTTCTAATAGCAGTGTCTTGGGCCGTTGCTAGCACGGTTGCATCTGTCTGCCACCATATGATTGGCTTCATTTACTAAACACCCTTCCTAAAGATCTCAACATGTATGCCTGGTTCACACAGCTAACCCTCCTCGCTTCAGTCCATTTTATTGCATGAAGATTGAGTGGTCAAACCAGGCGTTAAAAGAGAACGGGAGAGTAAATTATTTTATGAACCTGATAAATAAAGGCTATCATTTTGCCAGAGACATTATGAGGGTTCATTTGCTATTTGGCTAAAATCATATAGTGCTATGAACACAGTTACACTATATTTATAGCTTGCCATTAACTCAATTTCCTTGAGTTGTTGCCCTATAACTGCTGCTGATAACACTCTCACTCACGACACAGAGGCATCAGAAACATATTTACATTAGACTTTCTATTTCATTATAGAGCCAGAGAGATTATTATAATGCATAGCTGGAACATGACATTAATTAACAGTGTAGCGTCGTCTCTATGCACACACAGGCTCTCTCTCTCGTTCATTTTAAATTGTGGATAACCTCAGGTGACCCCTTAGCATGAAGTATATATCACTGCCACAGGATGTTTAAGAGGGTAATTGTTTGCTGCTGATTCTACCGTGAGCCAATAGAATACTTTAAAAGCAGAGCAGTAAATAACGTAGGCTTTCAAACCCAAAAGAAAGGCTTCCTTAATGGATTGTTGTTTTTTTCTCCCGTTAGCAATTGTAGCATTTATCTCAGCATGAATAGCTTTGTTAGAATTAGATTACCTTAAATGTTTGTCTAGAATTAGAGCTTGAATACTTTCGTTGTGTGGCACTCTGGATAATAGTTTCATGATGTATCATAGGGAAAAATAATTAGATCTACCATTTCATTACTTACCTAAACAAAATGGACGAGTAGTGGAACAAGAAGTCGAGATGTGGCTGGCTAGTATCACAACCTCAGTATGAAGTCATTCTTTACGTTTCTTGTTGGAAAGGGGACACAAAACCACCGCAGAGTAACACAAAACAACCAAATCCTGATGCAAAACAACTACAAAGATAGATAAGCGACCAAAAGATGGATTAAAGTCATACAAAATGACCACAGAATACACAAAATGATCAACACACATATCTGTTTTGCATGTAATTTGCTCCAAGAGTAATGTACAGATCTTGTAGAGAGCCACGCTGTAAGAACCACTTAAAGAAGACATATGATAGAAGAAGATTTAAGCCTTCATAAATCCATAACACACTACAGGAAAAGGAAAACCCCAAAAAGCATAATAGGGCTTTTTTTTTAGGGCCACAGCTCTTAGTGGCAACGTTACGATCACAACACGTTTATGCAGTAAATGGGGTGAAGCCTGCGAGCTAGTTCAGGCAGTCAACTCGAGCACTTATGCTGCATTCATACATAACGCCCCCTTGCCACTCTACAACCAACCAAACAGCGTCTCCTTAATATGCCGCTCTATTGAACCTGCCAGATCTCTCTCTATGCATTGCTTGCTGCTGCTATTGCTGCAGCTACTTCCACGTCGCTGCTGCTCGCTGCCCACCACCCCACCACCCCAGCTTCCACCCCAGCTTCCACCCCAGCTTCCACCCCAGCTTCCACCCCAGCTTCCACCCCAGCTTCCACCCCAGCTTCCACCCCAGCTTCCACCCCAGCTTCCACCTGTAGGCCCGGGGGGTTAGTTATTTAATCATCACTCATCGTGCTATGTATATCTGTGGAGTGATGAGGCCCGAGCCTAGACGCCAAACTCAACTATATGCTGCTTCTAACATGTTAAAGGAACACGTGAGTTGTCTGACTGAACTTAATTGAAGAAATAAGTAAAGATTATTTTCTACCATATTGAGCTATGATAAGCTAATTGTCCATCTGCAGTCCTTGTGAGTGCACATTGATGGATTGTCTATACATGTGGGGGTGGTGGGTGTGTGTGTGTCTGCAGCCAGTTGGCTCATCATGTTCTGTTATTATTCCTACTTCTTTATTTAGACAGTGCATGTTCTTGGACCAGGAGGTAACAGACTGTGTAAAAGCTAACGTAAGGCTCAGTGTCTGCCTGTTGTGATGCCGCATAGCCCACACAAGGACACAGGTTTTCTAGATGAGCTTTTGTGGTAGAAACACTCTGCCTTTTCTATCAGGAAATGTTCAGACATTGAGACACTTTGATTTGCATTTGCTGCGGATCCTGTGCTCCCACACTGTGCAGAATGAACGGACAATGGTTGTGACATTGTACTTTTCCGCTGTAATCATATCATTTAGACCATTTATCTTGTCCGTTGCATATAAAGAAGTCTCATCCTCAGAATCAGAAATAGGTTTATTACCAGGTAAGTTGACATGTACGAGGGATTTGACTTCATACAAATAAAACCAAAATGAAAAACACAGATAGAAAACTTTTTAAAGAAAATTCTAATAAGATAAAAAAATATATATAGTAATCTTAGTTATCCTAATGTTTGAACATATTTTTTTATGAATGTATTTGCTCTCCAAACTCCCACATGGGACTAAAATAGTGGTGGACCTAAAATAAATTGCCCTGAAGCTCTACTGTGTTACAAAATCCGATTAAGCAGAACGGGGTATTGCTGAACCAACTGCTTGAAAACAATGGAAAATGCGCATTTTTGTAGGTTTCTTACAAAACGACAATATTAAAAATGGTGGTTAATGTTTATTTTTATAATTTAAACTTTTGTTAATTTCAATTAACAAGGCAATGTAAGAGAAATTAGGACACAAGAAATAAACAGTCCAAAATATTTCTGAAATAGCAATAAAAAGTTAATAAATATGCGGAAATACACATTTCCAGAAACTAATATTATGCAGGATATTATTATATACATTAATTATGCAAGAAATTGATTATTCAATATTAAATTGAATAAAAATGTACAGTGGGAGTTTAATTTATTTGATTGGACGATCCGTGCTTAAGTCAGAGACATAAAAGTTACTTGATTACAGAATCAAAGTGTCTCCATGATGATGAGCCATTTGTTTCCCAGGGAGAATCACTGCACACCACAGCTGGAGAACAGCTCTCTGTATTAATAAAGGTATTCTGATTCTGTGATATCCTCCATAGACCCCGCACGTCACCACGGTAACAATTGAAACAGTCGTTGGATGCCCTCTCAAGCTGATTAAGTAAAGCTCATTATCTTCAACCGTCACAGTGAATCCATTTCATCAGTGCAGCAGCTCTCTATATCAACCGCCTCTACTCATCTCATCCAATGAATATCACCCAGGCCCTTTTTAACACTGAACCTCTCTTTTAAGCAGATTAACGCATCTTCGTGAAACCTGTCATGTTGTTCCTGCTGTGGCTGCTGTTGATGAAGTGTTCAGAGTAAACAATGACAGTGACGTGTATGACCTTTGAGGGCAACATTTATAATGTTCAATACATAAATAAAGCTGCATTTAAAATCGTCAATGGTGTGGTAAAGTGAAAATTGTGGGCCAACCCAACAATTAGCATCACTCGACTAAGGAAACTAAGGAAACTTCTGCAGCAATGGAGAGTCAGGACTCAGAGAGACAGGAGGAGAGTTGGAGCTTTGATGTCAAACAATGATAGTTTATTACAAGGATACGGCCGGAGAATTCATATCACAAGTCACAGCAGCAAAAGGTTCTGACTGCACGGGTGGGTTGTCATGTCAATTCTGACCAGCCTATCTCTCGATAGACCTTTTAACTAGTTTACAGAGAGTTAATGAGCATATTGGGGGATGGGGCGTTAACACCTGGGAACACTGAAGATATCCCCCAACTGGAAATACTCAATCACTTGTCAGTGGTGTTTAGAAGCCAGCGTTCTCACAGTCGTAAACCCCCCTATCAGGCCATAAAACTGACACTTAAGTGCTGGAGCACATTCCTTAAAGGAGATAACAGAATATTGGTTGGTTATTAACGTCAACAGCCAATAAGGTTAAATGTCTAGGAGTAAAGACACAATTATTCCCTCACAAAGACAATGGTTTTTTCCATGCAATATTGAAATAAGCTTTGTGATAAACAAACATTTATGATACTTACACGTTTTGTTCAGCAGGATAATCTCCACATATTAACACCACTTTATGATTTTTGAAGTAAAAGCTAAGCTAAAGGTGGCTAATATTGGGCTATAAAGGAACTACAGCACGATCACATGACTTCAGGTCACCACCGCTAAGCTAAAGGAGGCTAATGTTGGGCTATAAAGGAATTACGGCATGGTCACATGACTTCAGGTCACCACCGCTAAGCTAAAGGTGACTAATGTTGGGCTTTAAAGGAACTACAGCACGGTCACATGACTTCACGTCACCACAGCTAAGCTAAAGGCGGCTAATGTTGGGCTATAAAGGAACTACAGCACGGTCACATGACTTCACGTCACCACCGCTAAGCTAAAGGAGGCTAATGTTGGGCTATAAAGGAATTACAGCATGGTCACATGACTTCAGGTCACCACCGCTAAGCTAAAGGTGACTAATGTTGGGCTTTAAAGGAACTACAGCACGGTCACATGACTTCACGTCACCACCGCTAAGCTAAAGGAGGCTAATGTTGGGCTATAAAGGAACTACAGCACGTCACATGACTTCACGTCACCACCGCTAAGCTAAAGGAGGCTAATGTTGGGCTATAAAGGAATTACAGCACGGTCACATGACTTCACGTCACCACCGCTAAGCTAAAGGTGACCAATGTTGGGCTATAAAGGAACTACAGCACGGTCACATGACTTCACGTCACCACCGCTAAGCTAAAGGTGACCAATGTTGGGCTTTAAAGGAACTACAGCACGGTCACATGACTTCACGTCTCCACCGCTAAGCTAAAGGTTGTTCATGTTTAGCGTGAAGACATTTAGTCGTCTCATTTAGACACTTGTTATCAACTGCCGTTTTTAAATTTCCCAGTCGGGTATTTACTGAAGAATTTGATGTCA
Source organism: Gymnodraco acuticeps (assembly GCF_902827175.1). Lineage (NCBI taxonomy): Eukaryota > Metazoa > Chordata > Actinopteri > Perciformes > Bathydraconidae > Gymnodraco > Gymnodraco acuticeps. Next base: position 31,184 of record NW_022991369.1, read on the forward strand.
TAGAACAAAACGTAAACATTCTTCTGAACAATAGAGCATTAAAAGAAACCTTTGAGACGAGGGAAACGTAAATGTTAAACTGCTGACTCATTTATGGCTTCTAGGTCTCATTCCTGCATCACTCTATATTGCTATAAGATTCATCTGACACTCATGTAATGTAGAATACCTGCAAGTATATTCAACTATAGCTACTTTATACTGTAGCTAAGACTTGTGATGCTTTATTATACACTTTACGCATTGTGCCTTTATCTTGTGACATCTCTCAGCCCAATCATCCATCTATATCTGTTTCTGGGGATTCCCATGATGCTCCTAGCAAGCTCATGGATATATATTTAGTCTGCAGTGTGTCTGGGTTTTCCAGAAAGGCGCTTTAGACTGCCACGAGCCACCACTATAATGATTCATTTGTTCCATGCATTCCTAAATTATTGAATACATCGTTAATTGCACTTAACTAGCTGAATTAGCACATTGTCTAATGTTTGACAAATGTTCACAAGGTATTTTTTGTAACAGAGCCACTGAACTGGAATTGTTCGTCTGATAGAATTTGAATTTATTTGGACGACTGTCTTATTTCTAATTCACGTTGATTGTGGTGAAGCCATGGATAAGTTTCCACATTATGGACTTTTAAGTTTCTTACCAAATCCTTTCCTTCTGATCAGGCGTTTTTTCCTCTTTAGTTAGAAGCAGCACTACTTTGTTACTAAATCCTACTAACTGGGCTTGTTCACTTAATGTCAGATAATTTAGAAAGCAATACATTCGAGCTATTTGTCCCTTATGTTTCCTTGCAGCCACTACCCAAATGTTTCGACCATATGGTGGGAGTGGACAGTTAATGGACAGTTATACTTCCAGCTTCCTCCCTAACATATGGTTCGTCTAGCACACATTCACATCTACAGTGACTGTCTCCATCTGCCTGGCTGTCTCACACTCATTCCTGATCAAAAGAAATACTGAGATAGTTAAACTGAACTCCCACAACTCACTCCCGATGCAATCCCCTAAAGGACAGTTGTTATGGCCTCATATTTAAAGTGCTGACTCCCCCTGTCATCTGCCTCTGCAATTGGCAGTAAACAAATCCAACAAAAAGCCACCAAAGTGGACGCTCCAGAACTGAAATATCACTAATGAAAAATCAAATCTTAGAATGGATTTGTACAGACTGAGAATATATTTCATTCATTGACTCAGAGCTCCCTTTCCCGACTAAAAAAGTCCATTTGCAACCATGGTAGCCACACTTTAAATCCACAATTACAGAAAAGCGTACAGGTCGGATCACAGCAGAAAGTGTCTCAGAAATCTCGCAAAATAGACATTGCGTCGTAGGGACTTCTGGTGGAAGGTTAACTAGTATAGCACCAGCTAACACAGTCAAATATCACATACATCTCTCCAAGCCTCTATTTTTTTTACTGTATTTGTGTTATTTTCTAGTCTTCATGCCAACTGTGGATGCAGAATGTTGCAGTTCCTCAACTAGATTTATACAATAATCAACTTTAAGTGTTCTTATTTGACCTGACTTGTTATTTTGATGATAATAACTTTTACTATGAACTTATTAAGCTGTGCCTTCTCTAAAATGTACTTGTAGACAGATTTTGTTTGTAGATTCTTCTCCGTTGAGTTACTGCTGTTCAATCCAATTGCTGCCTTGCTTACACCAATTAATTGCGGCTAGTAATGGACAAGCTAACGGCATATCTCATATCTGGAGTGAACTTGATGTGCTTTACGAAAACATGGCTGCACCAGGATATATCTGACGACGGCATTTCCATTTCCATCGATGGCTTCCAGACGGTTCGAGCAACGTTTCCATCAACCTTTTCAATGATTGCACCGAGAGTTTGACCATGTCTTCACCATGAGCCTGAGTCTTCAGAGGGTCCCTGTGCTCTTTTCAGTGTATAAAGACCAAGAACTGTCTCATGTCTACAGAACTTCCTTTGTGAAGCAGTTGGTACTCCAAAAAATAAGGGTATATTAGAGTTAAGCAACACAGCTAATAAGCTATGACCACTTCTATTGTTTTGAACTCTGTCACTCTCATTTCTCCAAAGGTCTACATTGTCAAACTTGCTTTAGGCCAATAGGGTGAATTTCATATTGAAAAGTTCACACAAGTTCAAATTTACTTCACTGCCTGTGGGCAAATCCACTGATTTCAGCAAGCCACTAAAATTCAAATATTTTCCAGTTACATTTTGAGTTTTAAATGGTTGCGGGACCCGGCCTTTTCAAATGCAGTCGAATGTATTCAGGTAATATGTGCAATAACAAATTCCTGACCTTTTCTCTTGCCAATTAGAGCACTGTTTGGACTATTAGAGACGTTAGGACACTTAGCGTCAAACCTTTTTTTCATTAACATCAAATTAACTACAATGACTAAACATTCAGGAGACAGCACACGTGTAATTTGATTTGTATTAGTGAATATAACGGTATAAATGGATGAATTGTGTCCTTGGCCACAGGAACAACTGAGTTAAAATGCTGCTTCAATGGCATGATAAACAAGTAAATATTGATCTGTGGACCACCAAAGTCAAAAACAGGCAGTTTATCGATCCCCTGAGTATCACAGTATCTCTGCCTATCACTTCTCTCTTCTCACAGTGACATTGTCCTCACAGGAATGTGCTGGGAATGTAATGGTGATGACTGCCAAGACATTTGTCAGACAGAATAGAAAATCCATTCACACTCTGATATTGAAATTCCTCTGCGATGCTCAGAGTGATGCAGAGAGGCAGATCAGGTCTCCATAAAATCCATGCATCATCATTATAAGAGTGAGGAAATATAACAGCACTCAGACTTTATGTCCTACATTACTCGTGTTAAATAGCATCAACCTGCCTGGCTGGGGAGTTCAAAGAAAGCTGACTGAAGGTGACATTATTTTTATTCCATAAGTCTGTCATTGAAGTATCTATAAATTAAGCAGCCTTTCTTCTTCATGACAGCCTTATGGGGAAGAAAGTAAGCAGGATGAATAAAATAAAGATTCTCAAGGTTTAAAATATCTCCAAAATGGTCTCTTTACGGCCAACAGGTGCAAACACGCCCAAAACGAACAAAGCTCGCACTGGAAAGCTTGTTGACATTCAGGGATTATAACGTTTTACAACAATCACTGTCACAGAGTTAGTCTGTTTCATAAGTGTAAGTGTTTGTCAGGATATCTGAAATGAATAGGTTAGCTACGTTAGCTACGTTAGCTAGCTAGCTTACAGCAGATATGCAGTAACATCAGAAGGAGTCATGTGATCACTGATAAAATAAGCCGATAAAACATTTTAGGTAAACTTCCAACAACAGAGACAGTTGTCCATCTTTGTAATTCTGAACGTCAACAAGTGCTCTCATCCCAGCTGTGTGCGTCACTTTTTAGTGTCCCCATTTCTGCTGTGTTTTTCAGCTTCTTGCAGCGTTTTTAGTAAACACTGCACATGTTTCATCGAGTTAGTGAATGTTTTCTAAATGCTGGGCATGTGTTGGTGAACATATCTCTTATTTTCCAAGTCTTTTGTCACAGTTGTGTCTTTGAAAGTGCAGCGTCTGTTCCTCTAAAATGTATAATTAAAGCTGATTAGAGCTTATCGACAACAATAAATCGCTGATTACACATTTAAAAACAACCACATTGACATCATGCAATAATTGTTCTCAAACTAGTTTTCCAGTCACTGAATTGCCACATTTTCTGAATTAATTCCTCTTGTCTAGAGAACAAAGCATTTATTTTGGGCAATGTACCAAACCTCTGAAAGTGCGTTGCTCGAAGGTACAGTAGTTTCATTTCGACCTTTGTTTTTCTCCCTCTCTCCTAGTTAAACGCTCTGCATCCAACCAAATAGAGTCGGGAAGCATTAGCAGCGCATACATAATGAAAGGCAGCGTTGGATTCCGTGATAGTTGTGGAACAAATGCCCCTGCTGGGCTTGCTAATGAGTTTAACTCGAGTGCTCAGACATTCTCTCCCAACATCCACATATTAATTTCATGCAAATGGGTATTGGGCACTGAGGTCCCTGTGAATAAGAGCACAACATGTTTTCTACAATTCTAGTTAACTGTTATCACATGGAAACATACGGAGCGTGTTTATTGGCTGTCCATATGTCCCTTGGCATGTGGTGGTGCATTCCCATTGTGCATACATTATAAATGGATGTCCAGTTTGTCTTCTGATTTAATTCTAAGGTCCAAACCTCACCATTTAAAGTGGCCCTATTTTGCTCATTTTCAAGTTCATATTTCTATGAAGTACCTCTACTGGGACATGTCTCCAGGCTTTAATGTTCAAAAAGCTCTTTATTGTTCTCATACTGCCTGTGCTGCAGCACCTCTTTTCACCCTCTGTCTGAAACCAGAGCCCAGTCTGCTCTGATTGGTTAGCTGGCCAGCTCTGTTGTGATTGGTCAAACGCTTATGGTTATTAGGTTTCATATATTCGTTACATTCCAACATTGGTGAACATATGCTCATAGTGTGTGTGTGAGATTTAACTGAATGTAATAATCTATTATTATAATACTATTGTTTTTTGTTGTTGTTTTGTTTCTTTCCGTTAACCGTCAATTGGGAAATAAGTATTGTTTGTGTTTCTCTTAGTATCCTAAAACACTGTTATGTTTGGATGAGAACAAGTATTATGAAGGGCAGACCATCTATTTCTCATATAAGATTTGTTTCTTCTCCCTGCTCCTTTTCACTCAATGGTGTGTTGTAGACAGAGTTGGGTGTAACGCGTTACTGTAATAATATTACTTTTGTCGGTAACGGAGTAGTGTAACGCGCTACTTTTATAATTCAGTAATCACACTACAGTTACTAACATTGCCCCGACACGCGTTACTTCGTTACTTACTAAAATCAGTCATAATCACACTGACAGACAAGAGGGGTTTCCGCCGCAGGTTTATATGTACGTAATCTGCGCGACTTGCGCGTCCACATCTCCACGTGCAGTGCTGCATAAACATGGCTGAGTCAGCGATAACTTGGGGTGGAGGTATGCCCATTATTTTGAGTTCGTCCGAAGAATAGACAGGAATGTGACGGTGAGGTGCAAACTGTGTCCAGGCCAGAAGCTGTTATCCACTGCTGTAAACACCACGTGGTCAAACCTCAACAAACACCTGCAAAGAACACATGCTAAGGTGAAGCTAATAGCTGGACCCCCGAACCCAGAGTGAGGATGTTGTGAGTGCGCCGCCGCCGACTCCGAAGCAGCAAAAATTAGAATTTGGAGGACCGGAAACCAAAGCAGAGATGGACAGGCTTGTAGCATCCTTCATAGTAGAGGAAATGTTGCCCATTTGCACAGTGGAATCACCATAGTTCAGAGATATACTGCGCAAAATACAGATAGCAGGAGACAGAGGACAGTCATGGTCAGATAGGAGAACATTCAGGAGCTATCTGTCTCGCAGAGGCAAAACTGTGGCGCACTTACGGGCCGTCCACACTACAGCTTCGACAGCTTCAAAAACGGTTTCCAACGCGTCTGCCCATTCACTTTGAATGGGGTGACGTCAGGTTGCCTCGCTTTTCGCCAAACTGAATTGTGGGTAGCATAGCGGTCCGTCTCCGGCGTCTCCGGCGTCAGAAGTTGAACAATGACGCCGGAGTAGCCAGTGCCAGCCAATCAAATCCCGTTTCTGAAAATCTGACAGCTCAAGCCGTAGCCAATCAAACCGCGTCTAAGCTGGGAGAGATATCCCGCCGTTCATTTCTATATTTCAAAAAAAGATGGAGGAGAAACTAATTATCGCCATAGCGAATCACCCGGTTTTGTATGACCAGACCCTCTTCACCTACCGGGATACAAACCGGAAGAACCAGGCATGGAGGGAGGTGGCAGAGACAGTGGGTGAAACTGGTAGGTTTTTGCCTGTTTGGGGAGTTTATATATATATATATTGCTCGCATAAAATCCCCGGGGTTTTTTGCTTTGTATGTCGGGGGCGGGAGATTCATGTGATTGGTTGTTGGTCGCGTTGTTCGAATAAAATCCCCAAGCTTCAGACACGCCCAGCTCCAAGCTTTTTTTGAAGCTGTAGTGTGGACGCTCCGTTACACTGTAGGTGCGCCGCAGTCTGCGTGATCTGCCTGTAGGGAGGGGCGGGCCGGCCCTGCGAGTAAAGTAACGAGTAAATTAACGAGTTACTTTATGTAGAGTAACGAAGTAGTGTAATATATTACTTTTTTTTAGTAACGACCCCATCTCTGGTTGTAGAGACATGTTTTGTTGGCAATTATTGTACATTGAGTTTTGCATACCATGAGCGGGAAAAATTAAATTAAATGACATGATGGAGCATTTCAGATTTCATTTAAAACTGTATGTATGTATGGTTTATTGCACTGAATGTTAGTTGTTCTGAAGCGTCAGCTGAATGAAAGATAATGTTATGTAAGTCAGGTTTCTCTTAAAAGAAAAATCTCTTAGCAGAGGAAACCGTTTTGATCCTAAATATCTTGGTTTCTTCTTCGTTGTGTTACATAATACACTTCAGTATGTAAGACAAAATCCCTTATGCAACTAAAGTCCTTCTTATCGTTACCTCTCTTCCATTGTCTTTATTGTCATAGCATTTGATATTGAGGTAATCCAAAAGTAACGGAAAAGTTTCAGGATACATTTATATAGCAATACTTTGATTAGGTTACAGATTTCATATTTTACAGGTAAGTAATTGTGACAGAACGTGTTTTCAAGTAACCTTCCCAACCCTGGGTCATGACCCTTCATGAACTAACAATCACCAGTGAATTTACACCTCTTAAAGGGCCAAATCAATGTCATTTTTCCTCCAGTGTGGATGTGTTTGTATCCCTCTCGTAAAAGCCTCGGAGCAATAGAGAGGCCTCGGCTCTTGAGGGCAAGATCAATAGCCCAGGAAAGCCATCGGATTTCTCTAAGCCTCCGTGTTGTGCCGGGCTTTTGATTGGATTGTTTTACGGGTTTAGCCGGATGAGGGGTTGTAAACTAAAAGCTCCAAGCTGCTAAATATTACAGGGAAAGGCAGCGATAAAGACTTAAAGCAGCAGACTGCAGATTCAGCTGTGGATGACAGGTGTCCACTCAGCACACCGGGGGGTTCACAGTACCACTTACGCATGGGAGAAACGGACTCCATCAGCAACAATCTGGAGGAAATTATATCCATGGAAAACTCATGCTGTTGATGCCAAGGATTTTTTTTTACCACATCTTTAAAATGCAGCCTTAGGCATAAAAACACAGCTGCCCTTCAGGATGTTGTTTCCTTCAGATGGTAAGCAGGAGATAAAAGCTGCGGTCATTAGAATATAAATGTGTTTGCTGTCGAGATGTAAGAAGAAGATTTATTCATACATGCATTACTTAACCCAAGATATTTCAGAAACAATTAAAACCATTAAAGTTGGAGATGGACAGGGAGACAAAAGAGTGTACGCTATAGCATTTGTTAATTCCTAGAAATGAGAGAAAGGCAGGAGTCATTCTCACTGATTGCGTCTATGCATAAAGTCAGTGGTGGAAGAATAATTCACATCCTTTACTTCAGCAAAGTAGAAAAATGTACAGTCTAAAAAATACTTCATTACAAGTAAAAGTCCTGCATTGAAAGCTGTTTAAAGGGTAATGCTATAATCATTCAATTAAATATTGTAAAACTGATTTTCTTTGTAATTTAATAAGTTTGGTTGTGACCTTTCTTTCTCTGTTATGCGAGGGATTCTGATTCAGAGAGGGAGCAGGAACAACTGATCCTAAGCATCTTTAGCATCGCTGTTGAAGGAGTTATAGGCATAATAACTCAGAATGTGGAAGTTCTGCACAACTTGGGAGACATTGCCAATGCATGTGCAGTCTTAATAGAGGTAATATACGCAGTTATCCAAAGGAACTTGATGGCATTCTTTAAAGCACTTCAGAAACTCTCGCTTAAACTGAATGCTTCAAAAATAATTAAAGGGGACCTATCATGCAAAATGCACTTTTGTATGTCTTTCATACATGAATATGTGTCCCCGGTGTCAGGGAACCCACCAAGTGTCAGAAAACACAACCCTCTCTCTTTTCCTCCATACCCAAATCTCTAAAAACGGGGCTGCAACGGATCTGATTATTATTTGAATTGTTCTGATGTCAGAAAAGGGGTGCTCTGCCTATATGGGCAACTCTCCACCTATCAGGGGAATGAGAGACCGCTCGAAAGCGCTGGAGACGCTGTAGTACATATGCCAGGCCTGTAAGTGGCGCTGTAGTCTGCCACAAAAGCAGAATCAGCCGTTGCAAAAACAGGGCTGGAAAAGAGCAAATAGAGCGAAATGAGGCATGACTAAAATGCATGATCTGTTTGGTATTTTGAAAAAAAAACTTCACAGACATGTTTTATATAGGTATGACCCTACAATATATGTTTCAAATATAGCATGATAGTTCCACTTTAAACAGGCTCTATTTTGCTCAATTTCAGGTGTATATCAGTATGTAGTGTCTCTACTTTAAAGAGTCCTCTCCTGCTGATGTTCAGGTGTATATCAGTATGTAGTGTCTCTACTTTAAAGAGTCCTCTCCTGCTGATGTTCAGGTGTATATCAGTATGGAGTGTCTCTACTTTAAAGAGTCCTCTCCTGCTGATGTTCAGGTGTATATCAGTATTTAGTGTCTCTACTTTAAAGAGTCCTCTCCTGCTGATGTTCAGGTGTATATCAGTATGGAGTGTCTCTACTTTAAAGAGTCCTCTCCTGCTGATGTTCAGGTGTATATCAGTATGTAGTGTCTCTACTTTAAAGAGTCCTCTCCTGCTGATGTTCAGGTGTATATCAGTATGGAGTGTCTCTACTTTAAAGAGTCCTCTCCTGCTGATGTTCAGGTGTATATCAGTATTTAGTGTCTCTACTTTAAAGAGTCCTCTCCTGCTGATGTGCAGGTGTATATCAGTATTTAGTGTCTCTACTTTAAAAAGTCCTCTCCTGCTGATGTTCAGGTGTATATCAGTATGTAGTGTCTCTACTTTAAAGAGTCCTCTCCTGCTGATGTTCAGGTGTATATCAGTATGGAGTGTCTCTACTTTAAAGAGTCCTCTCCTGCTGATGTTCAGGTGTATATCAGTATTTAGTGTCTCTACTTTAAAGAGTCCTCTCCTGCTGATGTTCAGGTGTATATCAGTATTTAGTGTCTCTACTTTAAAGAGTCCTCTCCTGCTGATGTTCAGGTGTATATCAGTATGTAGTGTCTCTACTTAAAGAGTCCTCTCCTGCTGATGTTCAGGTGTATATCAGTATGTAGTGTCCTCTACTTTAAAGAGTCCTCTCCTGCTGATGTTCAGGTGTATATCAGTATGTAGTGTCTCTACTTTAAAGAGTCCTCTCCTGCTGATGTTCAGGTGTATCAGTATGTAGTGTCTCTACTTTAAAGAGTCCTCTCCTGCTGATGTTCAGGTGTATATCAGTATGTAGTGTCTCTACTTTAAAGAGTCCTCTCCTGCTGATGTTCAGGTGTATATCAGTATGTAGTGTCTCTACTTTAAAGAGTCCTCTCCTGCTGATATTCAGGTGTATATCAGTATGTAGTGTCTCTACTTTAAAGAGTCCTCTCCTGCTGATGTTCAGGTGTATATCAGTATGTAGTGTCTCTACTTTAAAGAGTCCTCTCCTGCTGATGTTCAGGTGTATATCAGTATGTAGTGTCTCTACTGGGACATGTCTCCATGCTTTAATGTTCAGAAAGCTCTTTATTTTTCTCATACTGCCTGTGCTGCAGCACCTCTTTTCACCCTCTGTCTGAAACCAGAGCCCAGTCTGCTCTCATCGGTTAGCTGGCCAGCTCTGTTGTGATTGGTCAACCAGCTTAGAGATGTCCCTCCCCTTAGCCTATCACGTACAGTGGGTTTGAGCACTAGCCAATAGAAGCGTGACTGTTTCATAGTGATTTCACTATGCTCAGGAAGTAAACAAAGGAGTCCAATGGAGGGGGGGAGATAAACTTCCTAAACTTCCTCTGGAGGGAACACAGGGATGTAAGCCTCTGCAGACCATTTACATTCACTAAAACCTATTTATCACACTACAAAGTGAAAACCCCAAAAAGTATACTGTAATAATTTTTTTTTTTTAGGGCCACAGCTCTTGGTGGCAACAGTTAATTATAGCTCTAACTTTTTAAATGTGTGAAAATGTTTACCTTCATCGCCTCTCTTGTTCATCATGCACATATGTTGTACGTCTTCACTGATGTACACCCTGCATTTCCAGCCTAAAGATTTACACGAGCCAACAAATGTGATTCATTGAGTTTAGTTTGGCATCCCTCCATTATACGCTGCAGACGACAGACAGCACGCTAACCCCTCTCCTCTGCATACTTATATTTATTATACTGCCACAGGATGAATGTGTCTGCTAAGGCAGCTGGACTTTGTTCAGCGGTGTTAGAATTCATTTTCGAGTTTTTGCATCAGGACGTGTCGATCGATTTCAGATGCCGATGTTGTCGAGGGCCACGCTGTGGAGCCGCTTGACAAATACAAATACCTGGACATGTTTATTGATGACAGATTGAGCTTTGTCCACAAGACAGAAGATTTGCAGGAAGGGGACATCACATATTGTTTATATTACATAAGCTCACTCACCGATCAATATCAACCTCACACTCGTCTTTTTGCACATATTTTATTGAGCTCAATTCTCCTCTGCAAGCTGTGAATTGAAAACAGAAAGAAAGGGGTTGGACTAGCAGCTGCAGCTGTTTGGACAGCAAAGTGCTTAATCCAGTCACATTGTGCATTATGTATGCAAAGCCAGTCCTTTGTAAACAAAAACTAACAAATGAGGATGACTGTAGAAAACAACAAAAATAAATTCATTACAAAATTAAGGATTAAAATGACTTTTTTAATGTATAATGAGGTCGTGGATGAAAGACATTTTATTCAAGTTAAGAGTATAGCTTCTTCTGAGAAACACACATTTATAAAATATAATAATAATAATAATAGTAGATTCAATTTGAAGGGACCCAAGGCCGCTTTACACGAGGTAAAGACAGACATAAAAAAACAAAGGCAAACAAACAAACAAACAAGTAGGGCAACATATTAAAGGGGACCTATCATACAAAATGCACTCTTGTACATCTTTTATACATGAATATGTGTCCCCGGTGTTCCAGGGAACTCACCAAGTGTCTGAAAATACAACCCTCTCTCTTTTCCTCTATACCCAAATCTCTAAAAAAGGGGCTGTAACGGATCTGATACAGACTGATACAGATTTTAATTATTTTCTACGTCACAAAAGTGGTGCTCCGCTTAGTGGTCAATTCTCCACCTATCAGGGGAATGAGAGGTTGGGCCACGGCCGGCCATTGCCGCTCGAAAGCGCTGGAGACGCTGTAGTACATATGTCAGGCCTGTAAGTGGCGCTGTAGTCTGCCACAAAAGCAGTGAAGAAGACTTCCCTTGCATGGTTGCCATGGTTGCCCTTCTGTTTATTCTCCGCTGTGGCTCTTTTTCTCCCTCCCCGAGGCAAGCGTTTGCGCCTCCTGCTTTAAAACAAATGAATAATGACTATAATCATATGTAAGGGATAATGTGCAGCAATGCGGTCATTATGGGGAAAAGAACACCGACAGGCTGATCAGGAGCCCGACGCGAAGCGGAGGGATCTAGATCGGCATGAAGGCACATTATGCCATGTGCAATGTGCACATTATTCCGCTTATTACATGGCCACATTCTCAACAAAATAACGACATGACTCCCAATATTAATTTAAATGCTTTTATGGATTTAGAAAATTATTTTATTGATGTAAAAAATAGTTGTATTGATTTAAATTGACATGCATCCGCTAAGAAAAATAGTCCGTTGTTACTGTTTGAACTAACGTAGCAATGGCAGGAACTGCTTCGATAGCGTTTTTGAGGAGCTTTTTGATTACAGATTTGAAAACATTGTTGCTTGCTTTAAAAGTAGCACACTTCATGATGTCAAACCTTGGAAAGTATCTAGATATCCCTGCCCTAATGCCAAAGTAACTGGCAACTGAATATGTGTCGCCGTTTGATGTCTATGTCTGGACCGCTGCGTAAAAAGGAGGGTTTCTGCCCCATTACTTCTCTTCTTACTTCTATAACAATAAAACACGGAGGACGGAGATTCTCCCCCTCTTCTGACAGCCCAGCAGCTGATCTCAGAGCACGCTCCCCTCTCCTGCAGGGGGGCGTGGTCAGCTGCAGCTCACAGAATCAGCCCCCTGCAAAAACAGCGCTGGAAAGAGCAAATAGAGCGAAATGAGGCATGGCTAAAATGCAGGTTCTGTTTGGTATTTTGAAAAAAAAACTATATTTATATACTTTATATAGGTATGGCCCTACAATATATTGTTCACATATATCATGATATGTCCCCTTTAAAGTAAAGATTTATAATATTACAAATAACAATAATAAAAAATATGTCACAAGATAGAAAAGAAAACAGAACATGTTGAGTATGTTGTTTTAATGACTTGTAGGATAAACAAGTCATTTTTTAATTTATTTAAGAAATGTATACACGTTTTATTATATTGCTGCTAAGAAAACATCTCAGATATCAAGCTCTTCAAGACACTCAAAATATACGAGATTAATCTATTATATGCAATATTGAATGTCTCATCGATCATCGTCTCGTTCAACTTTTCCTCGTCGCTCATCGTCCCGTTCAACTTTCCTCGTTGCTCATCGACCCGTTCAAATTTTCCTCGTCGCTCATCGTCCCGTTCAACTTTCCTCGTTGTTTATTGTCCCGTTCAACTTTTCCTCGTCGCTCATCGTCCCGTTCAACTTTTCGTCGTCGCTCATTGTCTCGTTCAACTTTTCGTCGTCGCTCATCGTCTCGTTCAACTTTTCCTCGTTGCTCATCGTCCCGTTCAACTTTCCTCGTTGCTCATCGTCCCGTTCAACTTTTGCTTGTCGCTCAACATCTCGTTCAACTTTTCCTCGTCACTCATCGTCCCATTCAACTTTTCCTCGTCGCTCATCGTCCCGTTCAACTTTTGCTCGTCGCTCAACGTCTTGTTCAACTTTTCCTCGTCGCTCATCGTCCCGTTCAACTTTCCCTCGTCGCTCATCGTCTCGTTCAACTTTTCCTCGTTGCTCATTGTCCCGTTCAACTTTTCCTCGTCGCTCATCGTCTCCCCGTTCAAGTTTTCCTCATCGCTCATCGTCCCGTTCAACTTTTCCTCGTCGCTCATCGTCCCGTTCAACTTTTCCTCGTCGCTCATCGTCCTGTTCAACTTTTCCTCATCGTCCCGTTCAACTTTCCCCGTCGCTCATTGTCCCGTTCAACTTTCCTCATCGCTCATCGTACCGTTCAACTTTCCTCGTCGCTCATCGTCCCGTTCAACTTTCTCCCCGTCGCTCATCGTCCCGTTCAACTTTCCTCGTCGCTCATCGTACCGTTCAACTTTCCTCGTCGCTCATCGTCTCGTTCAACTTTTCCTCGTCGCTCATCGTCCCACTGAACTTTTTCTCGTCGCTCATCGTCTCGTTCAACTTTCCTCGTCGCTCATCGTCCCGTTCAACTTTTCCTCGTCGCTCATCGTCCCGTTCAACTTTTCCTCGTCGCTCATCATCCCGTTCAACTTTCCCTCGTCGCTCATCGTCCCGTTCAACTTTTCCTCGTCGCTCATCGTCCCGTTCAGCTTTCCTCGTCGCTCATCGTCCCGTTCAACGTTTTCCTCCTCGTCGCTCATCGTCTCGTTCAAACTTTTCCTCATCGCTCATCGTCCCGTTC
>NW_022991370.1:0-15000 GCF_902827175.1 Gymnodraco acuticeps
AATAAAAAAAGAGGATGAGAAGAAGAAAAGTGGACATGTGGATCTTTTAACAGGAATTACAATGCGCCTTTGGAAGCAAATAGTAAACATATTATTTTGAATAAGAAAAAAGGGAATACTGCTATGAGAAACAATGAAAATTACGGTTAAAAAACCCCATATAGCCATGGATTGACCATTTTGGCGCAGTGTGTGCGCCTTTGTGCGAGCACATCTATGTGTTTGATCGAGGAGCTGGAGCAGCCGCTCATAAACAGGAAGACAACAGATACATGGGCAGAGCGAGTCTCTGTGGCAAGAGGCCCAGGGAGAAATCAGCCAACAGTAATAGGGAATCTTCTCTGGGCCGAGGAATACGAGCGGACCAATTTAGGGGGCACACTTCTTTGTTTAAAGTTCATCGAGAGGAATGCTATTTTCTCGTTCTCCCCCCTCTCCTGCTCCATATGTTTCGATACCTGCTCTAAGAAAAGAAAATGAAAATTAATACGGGAGCCGCGCCTTACAAAAGAAGCCATTCGTCATGTTGATTATCTATTTGCTTGTCAGGGTTTGAGCTATGGCGCAGGCCCGGTCCCTTTTGTAATATATAAAAAATAATACACACGTGTGCGCACCAGCACCGCTCCAGAAAACAGCGAGAAAAAAACTAAATTACACTCATTAAAGCATTAAAGGAGTTTTTTTCTTCTTCTTTAGAGTCAGAGGAAGGAAGGGAGAGGAGGAGGGCGGGTTATCCTCTGTGTCGGGCCGGTGCAAGCCGTTAAATTAACGGGAGAACGGGAGTGAAACGGAGGGACGGTTTGTGATTTAAAACGAGATTAAAGGACGTAATGTACCAAAATCACTCATGGACGGGACAGATTAATCATCGCGCGCTGCTGATTTCTCCAGACAGGTCTCTGCGCGTTATGGGCAAAAGCTACAGTGAAATTAAATGAAATTATTTATTGTGTGTGCATATGCTTTAAATACATCCTTCACGTTAAATGTGCAAGAGAGAGAAGAGGACATACATGTTGTCTGGACCTTGAAAGAAAAGGAAAATGTCCCAATACAACAAATAAAAAGGGACGATCTTTAAAACCCGAAACCTCATGACTACCTTTACACTGAACAAGGTGACTTTAATGACATGTTAACACATAACTGTGTGAGGTTAGTTGAAAGCAATAATAATACGTTTAAATAAAAAAATGTTAGGTTCAACCTATGTGAAATCTGTTGACATTTAATCAAAGTCAATGTTCCAGTGTATTTATGTTAGCAAAACAATTCGTACTTTTGAGACAAAGAGAGGAGGATAGAGAAATTATATTTTTAGACATTTATTTAAATTTCTATGAACTATTTACAAATAATAGGAAGGTAGACACTGAGGAGGCAAAAGCAGAGACACTGAGGAGGAGGTAACACATGTTCAACAATAGCATCATTGTTAGCATCATCATCATCATATAGAAACTGATCTTTGGAATGTAAATAAAATAACATCAATTGAGAAACACTTGCAGAATAAAATATCTAAAACAAGGTGACAGACAGAGGAAGGGGAGAGGGCACGGAAGACGAAGTGTGCGCGCATTACATGTGCGGAGAGAGGACAAAGAGCAAGAAACATACAAATGAAATCCATTCAGACATGCAACAAAAGGCTCCTTATTTTTCTCATTCCCCTGGCTACAATTAAATTATATTTTAAACATTTCCACATGCAAGAAATGAATAGTTTGTATTGCAGGTAATAATATTATAATCACACATTTAAAAAATATATAAAAAGCTCGAAAAGCTGTCACTTCATTGAACGAGAAATAGAAAATAGAGGACCAAAAAAAACATTAAAAAATATATAAGTACAACTGAGGTAATAGGTACATTCTATAGTGCTGCGTGTATAATGTGTTTTATTAGTACCAGGATTTTGGTTTGAATATTAGTGTTTATGCGGCTTTATAACCCTGTTTGATTGGTAGTGAAGATGTTTTCATTTCACTTGAATTCCCTGTATATTACATCACAACATGAACAATAAACGGACCACATGAACTCTCCTTATCGTCCTCAGCATCATTTACAATCAACACTGAATTCAAAAATAACTAGAAGAGAAATTTGAAAAGCTATTGTTCTCATTCAACAAAACAAAAATAATTATAGCAGCAAGACTGAAAACTGCCTGCTGTCAGATTGGATCATACCGGAGGTAATATTTGATGTTAGAGTAGGTACTATAAGCGCGTGTGTGTGCGTGCGTGCGTGTGTGTGTGTGTGTGTGTGTGTGTGTGTGAGAATACTTCTCTTGACGAAACGTGAGTTCCATTTATCACGCGTGCGTTGGTGAGGGGGTAGTGGTTGTGTGGGGGGGGGGGGGGGGGGGGGGGGGCAAGGGGGGTAATGGGCAGAGCCGCGGTTCACCCCTTTGCTTTGTACCCGCAGAGTAAACATGACAAATGGGGCCCAAGTTTGGCATGATTAAAGATGAAAACGAGGATCCATCTTCACCAAAAAAGAAGAAAAAATAAATCTCGGGTTGAGAAAATAAAAATAAACCACACGCACGAGGGCACGTTATCCTGAGCCTATCGTGAGAGGAAGAGAGAGAGGAGTTTAACACAAATAAGAAGATAGACATAAAAAGCAGGGGGTGGGGGCAGACAGAATAAAAGCAAAGAAGCGGCCGCGTCATTTTCTCAGTTTGTTCCTTCGCGTACTTTTGTTCATTTCATGTTTTGTGAATGGGAACACTCCCCCCACCCCTCCCACATCATAACGTCATATTATAGTGTGTAACATCATGCGGCAATGACATCCCTCTCCCCTTCCAGAGCAGGGGCGTTATTCCGGTCAAAAGTGCAGGCTCCGGTGCCGCTGCGGCGTTCAGTTTGGGAACAAAAAATCTGACACCGGGCCACAGAACCGGGCTGCAGGGGCCCGGGGCGGCTCTAGGATCCGGTCAGAGCCTGGGAGTTTGTATTGCTGCTGGCTCCGGAGCGGACCTTGGTGTTGGGCAGCTTGTGGTCCTTCTTCCATTTCATCCTCCGGTTCTGGAACCAGATCTTGATCTGCCGCTCCGAGAGGCACAGCGTGTGCGCGATCTCCACCCTGCGCCTGCGCGTCAGGTACCGGTTGTAGTGGAACTCCTTCTCGAGCTCCAAGACCTGCTGGCGCGTGTAGGCCGTCCGCGAGCGTTTCAGCTCCCCCCCTGAGTAGTTCGCGTTCACTATGGGAATAAAAGAGCGTCACAATATTATTGTCTTGAGAATAAAAACACCATGCAATCACGTCCAAAATATAGCATAATAATAATAATTAAAATATATATAATAATAACAACAACAACAACAATATGTAGTAAAGCAATTATTAAGCTGAGCTAAAGCCATGTTTTCCACAGTGCAACATTATAATGGGAATTAAAAAACAAAGACAGGGGTTGTCAGCACAATATTGGCTTGCACTGAATACTATTGTTTTTGATCTGGCTTATATTTTATATTATATCAGGGTCAGTAAACAGGAAGCGACACAGTGGCCAGATGGTAATTAAAAAAACAGCAGATAAAGCCACATGAAGAAATACAAATGCATTATGAGCATGAGCATTATGAACACACTGCAGAGTAAAAAGGCTGCAACCTTGACATCATCTGTAATGATAGCAGTCCTCTTTAACCCTACCACAAATACATGTCCGCATGCAACTGTTCCAGACGATTTTAAACTACAGATTGTTGACTCTGCCTTCGCAGTGAACATGTTGTCAGGTGTCAGTGAAGGCCCTGCGGCGGTGTGAATCCTGACGCTGTCCAAATGTTGTGATTCGAAAATGGGGAGCCATGCAGGGACGCATTTCCGAAAGCTCATATATTGTCTTGCAGTTTTGACACATTCGTGCCAAAAAATCCCGTAAAAATCTAAATACGTCAAATCAGCCAGAAACACACGCAGTCCGGAGCCTTTTCTTTCAGTGGTTGAAAATGAAGGTGTTGTCGGGAGGGGAGGGGGGGGGCTAAATCACCAACTGATTCAACAAATAGCCTACCCAAAGCAAACACTTTGCAATGGAATCCGATGTCTAACACATGGCAGCTAACCGCCAAGGTTAAAATGCAAGAAATTGTTTTTTTTCTTACCGAGTAAACAGCCGGGTGCAGTGAACCCATCACGGTGCCTTATAAACGTTTTGTCGCCCCGCGAACGCGCGCTCGGGTTCTCCCAACAAGCAATAGGCAGCGAGTCTATTAGAAGCTCACCGAGAGCCAGAACAGGCTGCAGCTCTTCGCTTTTACATTAGTGTTTTACGGCCGGCTCCATAAACATGGATATTTCAGCTGCCATAAAACTTTCCCTCCCCTGGAACAACGAGTGGGGAAGAAGGGCTCGACAGAGTAAAGTACACCGTTTATACAACCAGGCCACTTAAAATCAAATTACCAAAGCATAAAAGCTAACTTATGGGCTCGCTCTGAGTTGTCATAAGGCGAGGAATTAGAGCCTGAGATCGGACTTCAAAAGGCACCTCAGCGGAGAGGTGTAATAAAAATTTATGGAGGGTGTAATTATATTGGTCCTGCAAACAGACGACCGTAAATCTCGACCCAAGGGCTACTCTTGTACTTCTAGCAGAGAAACGGTGAGAGGGGAAGCCGTAGATTGTGACGGTGGACACCTAGCTGACTGCACAAAGCAGCAGCGAGGGGAGAGAGAGAGGGGGGAGAGAGGGAGAGAAGTTTGCACTTACCGATGTTTACATGGACTTTTTTCATCCACGGGTACACGACGGGGTCCTTCCGAGTGCTAGTAGGGGACGAAGTGCTGTGGCTGTTGGGCGTTTGGCCGCAAGAAGACGCGGGCGGAGGTGGGCTGGGTGTCACCGAGTCGCAGCGGTGGCTGAGCTCCGGGACAGGAGTGGCGTGTAGTCCGGTTGAGGGGAGGACGTGACCCCGGGGAGACATCACCACCGAGGCGGGCTGTCCCGGGCGATGGCATTGCGTGTACGGCGGCTCCACTCGCGGCTGGTGGTGGTTCTGGGAGGGCTGTGAGTGGTACAGGGAGTCCGGCTGGAAGGCAGCGGGCTCCTGCCTCTGGGAGCTGTAATAGTCCGGAGAGTGGTTGGGCAGATAGTCGCTCTGAGAGTACTCCTCGCAGGGTGGGAACTTCGGGTCCACATAGTTGGAGTTGATCAAATAGGAGCTCATGGCCATTAATGTCAGTCTTTTTGTGGAATTGCACCTACTCGGAAAATATATAACTACAATTTATATCTCATCCCTTTACTCTTCGGTTATTCCTGTTCCGTTGAACCCTCCTACTTTTCTGTCAAGTGAACAAAGTTAAGAAGCCACGTGACGGCGCTCGGCCAATGGCGCGCCCCCGGGACGGACCCCGGATAAGGAAATGGGATTAAGCATATACACGGGCCCCCGCACGCGCATCATCATATGGCCTCAGTTTATGGGCATTCGCAGTCTTTACAAAACTCTCCCTCTCCGGGCCCTCTCTCTCTCTCTGTGTATCCCTCCGCCACAAATCGGAACGCACGCCGTCCTAACCAGAATCACAACAAAAGCAAAGCGCGTCTGACAAAATCCGCGCACGCAAGGACACCCACGAGCAACAGACAAGTCCTCCCTTAAGCAAACCTTCCCCTGTTATGCGTCTGGCTGCAATTTCAAAAAGAAAAAAAAGAAGCAGCGAGGAAAGTGCTCGGGGGGAATTAAAGTGGCGCCTGCACCACCCTCTGTGTATATATTTGGTGTGTGTGCTCGCCAAAGCTTTCTCTTTTTTCTTCTTCTTTTAAATCCCTAATAATGGGGAGTGTGAGAGTGGCCCCGCGCCGCCACCCAGCAGCAGCAGCACGATGTCAGAGATAAATCTGGTTTGTTTAGGATCGATAGAAAATTCATCAACTAATTCAGGTTACACGGCCTTCTAAATCACCAGCAGACCTCTGCATTAGGAATCCAGCACCGGCTCGAAAGCAGTCCTCTTACACGCGCACATTTCACTTTTAAAACTCCCCTTGCATAGTAATCCAGTCGCCCGCTGCCGTGCATGAATAAACAGGAACGGTATTAACATCACAGGCATGGCAAGTCCATATTACACATTCACACTGGGTGCCGGCATTTGCCCTTTAGAGATACAAGTCGTTGTTTTTCCTCCAAAAGGAAATGAATCTCCCAGACCATGACGCATAACCGGGTAACACACAGGGACAGTATTTATTCTGTACAGTATGCAATGGTATACATTCTGTTATATCTTATATATATGCACATTGTTCTTTTTCATACAACTACGACCATTTGGTCCATTGAACTATTTTACTGCATGTATTTTCCTTTTATTTCAAATATGTCATATGTGGCATAGTGAGAAGAGCCGCGGGGACTTTAGATTTACATTGCAAAACTACACTTCAGTTGTACATAAATATATAAAAGGCTGTATGTATGTATGTATGTATGTATGTATGTATGTATGTATGTATGTATGTATGTATGTATGTATGTATGTATATCCAGTATATATATATATATATATATATATATATATATATATACATACATACATACATACATACATACATACATACATACATACATACATACATACATACATACATACATACATACATACATACATACATACAGCCTTTTGATCCTTTTAAGGGCCTACATCCATTTTTTTAAAGAGAAAAATAGAATAGTGTAATATACATTATGTTATATTCACACACACACACACACACACACACCACACACACACACACACACACACACACACACACACACACACACACACACACACACACACACAACACACATACACACACACACACACACACACACACACACACACACACTCACACACACACACACACACACACACACACACACACACACACACACACACACACACACACACACATACACTTCGCCTTCTTAGATACAGTAGGCTAGTCGAGCGCATCATTTTTCAACAGGGCGCATAATAAATAAAAAAGAGTCCAATTCAACCGGAAGTGGCCTTTAAAACTGCACGACTGTTTGATGACCGAAACAATTAACATGGACAAAACTTGGGAGTTTTAATCACTCTGGGGGAGAACAGACACACAATAACAGTCGCTTCAAAATCAAATAATCACCAATAAACTCGTCACATATATTTGCTGAAAAGTGATTGGGACTGATATTCTAATATGAAGCAGCGATCCGTATGATAGCAGCTCTCTTCCTCGTGTTGGATCCATCGCTGCCGTCGTGTTTAAATCCACTATATACTCCCCTAGAAGCGAATTTGTGATTGTTTCAATGATTTTTACACAAATCCGGATCTACAGGGTAGATATAGAAGACAGCGGCTCTCTGGAGGCGCGCGCTCACTCCGTCGATAGACTCTTATTGCTTTCATAAACCCCCTGTCAAGGCCATGCAGGAATATTTCCATCCATCTGTACTGTTCTGACCCCTGACCCCCCTCACTGCTGGGGGGGAGATCTGTGAGATGAAGTTATACTTTTCTGACACTTCCCACAAGGCAGAGTGACGATCAAAAACAAATAAATTATTTTTTGAAGTGAATTAAAGTCACCTTTTAAACAATGTTACTATATGCAGCTTTAAATGGAAAACGGCTAAATACATATTAAAAATAAATGAATAAAGACATATTTTTCTTATTTATAACTTATTTGGTGTAATACGCATTGGATTATTACCTTTTTGCACACTTAACTTGTAACAATAACGAATGTACGTAAAAATGCACAAAAGATTCAAGGCTCATTTTGTAAAATAGTATTAATAATACAATATTATTATGTTGCCTATTGAATCTCTTTTTTTATCAATTGAATTTCGTTTAAAATAGAAGTGTTATTCAAAATAAAAGTACAACAACATTCCAAAGCTTTCCATCCAACCACACAATATTTAATTAAAAGTAAAGTTGTAATCATCCAAAAGAGGAATCAAATAAAAGTAAAAAAAGATCCTGGCAGAAGGGGCTCTGCGTAATGGAAGCAGAGATAAATGTCTTGGCACGCGGGAACACTGTCCTATCAGAAAGGGTTCTGAATGATTCGGCTGAAGAATGGATGGCCCGATGAATAAATGTCCTTCACTTTAGTAAATGAATTGCAGTCTGACTCCAAAACGGATTCAACTAAATTAAAAAAAGAATCTTACCAAAGGCCTGCACTCATATAACAAGCTATCCTTATTTCTACACTAAATAAATAAAATTAATCATGATTAAAACAGAAAGGTTCATTTAAATATATTAAGCATTAAACCAGTTCACATTCTACATTTATTGTTGCTTTCAAATGTGAAAGTTAATGGATAATTGAAGAGCAATAATAAAAAACTAATAATATATGCTCCGGAAAAAAGCTCTTTGTGCTTTAACTTAAAAAGGGTTTTCCTGCCATATTTACAATGTCATTTGTTGTGCTGCATTGATTTTGTGACACTTGCACTCCCTCCCTGCTGCAGGCAATATTGCTGTTCTCTGTTTCCTCCAAAAAGTGCTCATACATCACCAAACCGGACAGTAAGAGCCCGTAGCCGCGAGACTCCTCCGGCCGGGGGAGAGGCTCCGGCAGCCGGCCTCGAATCTACCCCTGCATGGCATCCCTCCTGTTTCTATTTTATTATAATGTGTTGTTCCAATACAATCCATCGTATTGATACACGCTGCTCAGGTGTGGGTGTCTTATGCTCACCTTGACCTCCCGTTGAGCCGCGGGCCACCTCAGGTATATCGATCAAGGTGTGTCTGACTGCGGAACTTCCCCTCCCTCTGTGAAGTTTGTCAACAGGCCCCATTCAGGTGAACGGAGGGGGGGGGGGGGGGGGGGGGGGGGGGGGGCATTGTTTCCGTCCGGCCACAGGTAAAGGTCAATGTGCCAACCAGAGATCCACAGAGAGACATTTAGACTTGAGATAGGCTTCGTTTTATATCTGCAAATCTTTGCTACTTTAAATTCTGATATGCTGCACGTAAATTGTCTAATTCCTATTTGACTTTTTTTTGGAAGAATAAAATAGCTTTTATATAGCTCAATATGTTCTCCTTTTTTAAATGTAGGTCCTCTTTAGGTTCATGTGTGCACCATTTTACACCAAAGCAAATTCCTTTATGTATACAAAAAATCATGTGTATGATGACATCAACAAAATAATACAGGAATATTTGATGGTCGACTAAATGCATCTGCTTGGATTGTTGAAAGATAATTAATAAAAATGCATTTAAAAAATAAATTAAAACAAGAACCCCATTCATGCTTTATTTTGCTATTTGGTTCATTTAAATATGTATCAAACCATACACACACACACACACACACACACACACACACACACACACACACACACACACACACACACACACACACACACACACACACACACACACACACACACACACACACACACACACACACACACACACACACACACACACACACACACACACACACACACACACACAAATAATCTCTCTCTAGCACTTCTACCATCATGGATTACATTTAACGTGTGTTAAGGTAAAATGTCATCCTTTTCACACAGCCTGGATATTAGTATAATAAAGGGATACATATAGGGAGATGAAATCCTCAAAAAGATCTGGCAGGCAATGCGTAAATATCTCGAGGAATAAACATGTGTCAGCTGTGCAACATTACATCAAATGAGCTTTTTGGGTCCATCTGTTTTCAACCTCCTAACACACTGCGCAATGGTTATTTCACTGTCGTGCAGCCACAAAGAGAGAATAAAAATGAACATATAAAGCGTTAAAGGCGTCATTATTCGCGCGACCCTCTGTCAGAGCTCTGAAATATGACCGAGGTGAAAAAGCTATCAGGGCAACGAAGAAGAAGAAGAGAATGTGCTCCTGCTCCTTTGTGCAGTTTGAAAAATACATCTAGATCCATTCCCTGTTATTGTCATGCAAAGTCGTCGTCGCTTCCCCCCCCCCCCCCCCCCCCCCCCTATGGCAAGTATTAATCCAAAATAGTTTGATGATAAATCCAAAGAAGTACATTCATTTGACAAAGAGGGCCAACAACCTACATTTGAAAGAGTATAATCAAATAACACAATATATACTTTATTGATCCCAAATTGGGATATGTTTTCGTTACAGCAGCATGCTAAAACAAAACCACATTTTAAAAACAAAAAAGAGTAGAAAATAAACAAACGTAAAATATAAACATCTCAAAATAGAAAAATCTGACGAATACAAATAATGAAGGGCCAAAGGACAGTTTACACAACATATCATTGTTTAATTAGAGGTGAAAAGGGAACATTACATACAGAATAGCTTGTGAAGGTTTGGACAAAGGGAGCCTTTTATTCACGCTAATAATAAAAGAAGCAGACAGCAGCAATCAGCAGAGGAAACCAAACCGCTGGAACCACTGCAGAGCACACATCTGCACACACAGCTGCAGCGAGAGCAGAAGCATTGAAAACAGGTCTCATTCATGCTCACTGTGTCATTGTGCCACGTGGGGAATATGAACATCTATAGCAATGTGTGACATTAGGATATAGAAGTGTTGCAAAATTGTTTCAAATGTTCAAACTATTTGGGGGAGAAAGTTGTCCATGACCTCTAACCTTCCTCCACGACCTAGCCTTCACCCTTCTCTGGCATGTTGGGGATAGTGTGTGGGTGTGTGTGTGTGTGTGTGTGTGTGCGTGTGTGTGTGTGTGTGTGTGTGTGTGTGTGTGTGTGTGTGTGTGTGTGTGTGTGTGTGTGTCTGTGTTTGTTTGTTTGTGTATCTAGAGCAGATGAGGTTGACTAAAAGCTGCATTCACTGAAACAAATAATGAATCTATAATGACATGTATTATTTCAACATATTTCAAATGACTGGTTAGTTAAAAGCAAAAATATTAGTTTCAAATAAATACTATAGCTTTCAAGTAACCGAATAGGTGTGAATTATTTGGACATAATACATTTCATTTTAATCAACCAGTTGTTTTTAGTGTACCATAACAACCTGAATTATTTCCAAAATGTCTACCGTGCACCGTGACGTCAAATGGAGGCTTCATGAAAGACAGACAGATCACACAGCCTCAAAAATATGAATAATGTAAATATAAGTGTCATGGAAAGAGGAGGAAGAGGAGGAAGAGGAGGCATGGGGAGGGGGGCAGCACGTGGTGTTCCTCTTCCTCCCAGCATGGGGAAAGCACCTGCCACTCACACACTACAACACACACACACACACACACACACACACACACACACACACACATACACACACACACACACACACACACACACACACACACACACACACACACACACACACACACACACACATACACACACACACACACACACACACACACACACACACACACACACACACACACACACACACACACACACACACACACATTGTATGAGGATCTTCCTCTGTGTACTCACTCCTCTCACTCCGCGGATCCTTTCTGCGTCTCTCATCCATTTTCCCTCTTCACAGCGATATTATATTTTCCTCTTCCTTTTCTTCTTCTGCTTCTCCTTTCCATTTCCAACTCAGCTGTGCTCCGCTCTTTATTTCCGGTTTGTCTCTGCGCAGAGAATCCTTCCTCTTCACGCCTCGGCTCCTCGACTCTCTCTTCCTCCAACGCCACAGGTTTTTGTTTTTTTACCTCTCCAGGATTCTTCTTGAACAATTCCTGCATATCCGCCGACATCCACGTTTGTTGCGCACGCACACACGCACTCCGGTAAACGTGACTGTATCTAGAACGCATCGCTCAGAATAATAAAAATAAAAAACTTTATATAAGACGGTGTAATTAGAATTTAAAGGTGATAATCCATCAGAAACAAAGCGGCACGTCGCGCGTAATAACCCGACCAAATTGGCGTTAAAAGTAAACGGAACCCGCCCCCCCCCTTACCGTGAGAGTTTCCCGGTGTTACAGCGAGCAGTTTGGGGCTGAGGGAGACCTAGCAGGGCTGCTGTGGAGACTGTGGGCTCTTTAAGGCATTAAGTGTTGTGATGGGTTGTGTGTGTGTGTGTGTGTGTGTGTGTGTGTGTGTGTGTGTGGTGTGTAAGGACTCAAGTTTTCAAATTAATCTGCCGGTTTGGCACACTCTTTGTTTAACGGACGAGGCGTGTCACTCCGCGTCCCCGGTACACATTTTAATATTGCTGAGACGCGCTGACCTCCCATTCACCCCAAGCAGAACCAAGCCTCCCCCTCTCTACCTCCCTTCCTCACCCCCTCCCCTCCTTCCACACCCTTTCTTTAAGCCATTTCCACCTCTCTCTCACTCCCTTCTGTCACTCTGTTCCCTCTCTCTCCCTCTCCGTCATACTACATTGAGTTGGAGTCATTACTTTGAAGAAAAATGGTCAGTAGATGTGAAAAGAGGAGGGGAGGCGGAGGAGGGGGGGTTCTTTCTCTCTCCAGATTTTTCTTTTCTCCCAGGATCATTTCTCCTTTTTCCCTTTTGTTGTATAAATATAAATGACACCGCCGCCGTGCACGTTGACTCGTGAACCCGCAGCATCACTCCCGAGTTAAACAGGAATATTTGGCAGGAATAATGTGTTGCGTTATTGTATAAAACCCTCCGCGCGGAGCACTTATTCGGTTTTGAGAGGCTGGAGATCAGACAGAGAGCGATCAGGTGGATTTATTTTCATGTGATTCGACTCTGTGCGGAGGGATTTGTATCGAGTTCACTCATTTTACTACTATTAGCCTACTTTCCTGTTATTTCCACATTTCATCACTGATTCAGAAACTGATGCTGTGTTATTATTTTCCATTTAGTTTTCCATTATATATTTTTGTGAATAATATCCTAAAGGTATCATATAAGCTACACATAGAAAACAGCATTGGAAAGTATTTACTGACTTTACAGTTTTAAATTACTTTATCGAGTATTTGTTCTGCTATTTTACACTACTCCACCACAATTTGGAGGCATACTGTATCTTCAATACTTTTATCTAACAATATCAGATATTTTGCAGGTTATTTTTCTTATTCATATTAAAGTATGGTTTACCAGCTGCAACATTTAAATCATGTTCAAATGAATAGCTAATTATAACCAATGCGTGATTTAGATTATTCCATAATGGTCATTCTGCCTAATGAGTATACTTTTAGATAAAGTATAATTTGTTCTTAATACTTTTGTACATTCACGTAACATTTTGAGTATTTCTCCATTTTGGTATTTATACTTTTATATATTATATGAGTTCTTCTTCCACCACTGATAGGAAAGGACACAGATACATGCGTTGCGTTTTAAGGTTAGGTTATTAAATCCCACGGCCAGTGAAAACCCGTTCCTGTCGAGTTCATTTGCTGAACTCAGGATGAACTGCAGACGGATTCTGTAATGCAGTTATTCACCCATTACCTTTCTGCTGTGTGTTTACGTCAATAAACGGATTATTTATTTACTTAATTATCATTTTGCTCCTCTGCTTCGACTCATTTCCACTCCACTCTCCCCCCTCTCATTTAACCATAAAGCATCGCTCCAACAATATGTGTCCAATTCAACAGCAGCTAGATGAAACGATTGGGAGTTTTAGTAGTTGGAGGACAAGTTTGTAAAAGAAAGGAAGAAGGGGGTTTGGACATTGGATTGAAGTTATTATTATTATTATCTGATGTTTTTATAGCAATATTGTAATTATGATCTATTCCATTATTGAAAATAAAAATAATGATACAAAATGAACAAAGGGACATAATGACAATGGGAGAAGAAGAATGTCAGAGGCTCATCATTCTCAGTTAGAAAAGTAAACATACATTAATCATGCAGTGGAAAAATCAGATAAGGAAAGTAATATTTGTTGGATGGTTTGTGAGATAAGAGTGTCTTTTTGACAGGGTTCAGCTGATAAGGCTGAGGAGAGGAAGAGCTCTGCTTTGCTTTACTCTCTGGAATTGTTTGGCGAAATATAAATAGATGCTAGCACCATAAACACACACACACACACACACACACACACACACACACACACACACACACACACACACACACACACACACACACACACACACACACACACACACACTCACACACACACACACACACACACACACACACACACACACACACACACACACACACACACACACACACACACACACACACACACACACACACACACACACACACACACACACACACACACACACACACAGTGACATTGTTTTGTCATTTGATATTTTGGTCTAGATGAAAAACTTGATAGAGGTTGGTTGCACATGTTTGGTTTTGCTCATTTAAAAACTAATTAAAAAAAGTAAATTGTATTGCATTAACTAGTGTTTATTCTTATTTGTGTTCTTTATCATTACTATCATTCTATATTATGTTCTATGTGCTGGACACATGTTACGTGGAAATTATTATTTGTATTATGTTATTTTGTGTAGCATCTGAGAAAAGGGCTTCACAGACACTGTGGGGATAACAAAACCTCTGGAAACTGTTCTCATCATTTGTGTTGAGTCGAAACCAACAAACCACCTCTGCTTACCTGCACATGCTCATTCCAGCATTGATAATATACTATTTGAAATCAACCACCTACATTAGTATATGGCTAGTTTAATTTCATTTGTATGGTAATATTTGTTTCTACCTTCCGGCCTTTATGCTGCAGTTATCTGTTTCCTTCAGCTCAGTGAAGCCAAATATCCCACTGTACAGTCATAGAGCAGAAAGTGACTCCATGAAACACAAATGTTAGCCGGTGTGAACCACATGTGTATCCAAACACCTGCACCCCCCAGCCATCCACCCACCTCCATGTCACCGAATACCTTCCGCTCTCCCACCACCACCTTCCAGCCCTCCATTTTTCCTGTCTTTCTTCTCCCTTCATCTCTCTCTGTACATTGCGCCGGTGGGGGGAAGCTTTGCTTTTGTTACCGGGGAAGGGAAGGTCAGGCCTTC
>NW_022991370.1:20000-57151 GCF_902827175.1 Gymnodraco acuticeps
CTGGAAAAGCATTGCAGCAGGCCGGCTTCATGCGTAATAAATGAGAGTTTGAGAGCACAATCCTCCTCTCTTATTAGACTCCGGATTAACTGTGTGGTCATGGCAGGGAGGCTTACACTCAGACGTGAAGTACTCTACATAAACACTGTGAGAACAGGTTAAGTTTAGGGTTACTTACAGTGTGATATTCTAAAAAGAGCTGCTTATATTTAAATAAAATGACACTTAGCCTACTTTAAAAATAGAGTAGGACACGGACAGACGTGTGCGTTAAAGTTTCTACTTCATGAGAAACACCCATATTTTGATAACACAATCTTCCATAAAACTAAGCCTGCATTTGGACGAAAAATATGCAGTTAATTTCAGGTTGACTACTTTATTTTCCTGGAGGTTTACCCGCGTCTCATATCCCTGACTGATGCAGTCGGCTATTTTTTAATACATGTTCTGCCCAAATGAATTCTAGAGACACCGCGTCTGATTTCAGTCAGCCATGGTTCCTTCTGTATTAATTCTGATAAGCACTCCACACTCTGTATCCCATGTGTCGGCCTCTGCAGGGCGCCATGTTGCGGTTTCACCCGAACACAAAATGAGAACTATTAATGTAATTGGCTCATTGTGACGTAGCTTGTCTCATGGACAGTTTCCCCTCAGGGATCGTCTGATAACTCTCGAGCAGAAAGCAAGGGACACCATATAGTGACTGAAAATGTTCGAAACTCCTTTTGGTATTTAGCGAAATATGAACGTGCGCCCTGGCACGAGACATTAAACAATTTACATGATGGATCTAAGCAATAAGAAGCTGAGGAGAGCACGGCGCCGCGTGACTGGTAGCCGGCCTGCTTGACAGTTCGAGTCCTGCTTCAGACATCAGAGGGGAGAGAGTGGCGAGGTGCTACAGATCTAAAGGGGGACACACATTTGACTTCTAGTTTCACCCTTACTAAAAACATATATATTTGTAAAGCATATTTTGGGTGGCGTTATCGACACATAATGCTATAATGTGTCTATTACGGTTTGAAACAGAGTGATACTGTTAATACAGATGCAATAGGTCAAACTTAATACATTTACGTTACATTTGAATTTGTAAGACACTTTTAATGGTATATCCATATAGCAGAAACGAATACACAGATATGAGTTGTGGAATTTAGATATATAGTTTCCATTTAACATTTTAGAAGAAGATTATATTGTTTATTCGGAGAATTTTTGAGTCACGTGACCTACTTATTCCATGTCCTATTTTCCTTATTAATGTGTGATGTTCAATCGCCTGGTGTTGTTTATAGTGTTGTAAATGTGTGTTTAGGAGTTACATAACATTAGAATTAAAGGCTGAACAGAGATCAGTGAATTGGAGCTTTAGTGTCACAGGATGTTCTTGTGTCACGCGGGTTAAATGAGATTGGTAAAGCTTTCAAAGAGTGTTGCTTTCACGCTTGTTCATTAGTTGTGGTGCAGTGTGTGCCTGTCATCGATGCATTTTTCAAAACACTCATAAACAGTTTCACTAATCTTTGCTTCAGATTTAAAAAATGGCAGGAGTTCTAAAAGACTTCACGCACAAAGACACGCTTCAACTTGATCTTGTAATTCTGTATTCCAGTTGATTGAGTCTTTTTATTCTTTATATGTTGGAATAAGTCAATTGTTTTATCTCTATGGAGTAAAATCAATAGCGTGAGCTTCTTGCAGAGGTTTGATTTGATTTACAGCTTTTCCTCAACAACAACAACAGATTGAGTTAAACACAAATGCAGTGAGGGTGTGTGTGTGTGTGTGTGTGTGCGCGTGTGTGTGTGTGCGCCTCATTTCACTTCTGTGTGAATATAAACACGCAGCAAATAGCTGAATAGTTTTTTTAACGAAATGTCTACAAATACGAAATTGAGAATGCCTAAAAAGCACCAGAGGCCAGAGCTCTGGTGTAAAATAATCTGGAAGGAGCCTTAGGAATGTTTGTATCCACGACGCATTTTGAACTCACACCCATCCTGCATGGAAAATACAAGGGCCGGGGACAGACAAAGATTTACTTATGCCCAAGGTCGCATTTCACCACGCCATAGGCTTGTGTGTGTGTGTGTGTGTGTGTGTGTGTGTGTGTGTGTGTGTGTGTGTGTGTGTGTGTGTGTTTGTGTGTGTGTGTGGGTGTGTGTGTATGTGCATGTGCATGTGCATGTCTTTGTCAATTTTCTCGGTGCAATCTCTATCTGAAACCATTTTTACAATGACCGTGCGTAAAAGTTAAGTACAGTGATAGAAAAGATTTCCTCTCCAAAAATGCTGCAATTAAAGCCATCAGAGGAAATATGATATTTCTCACATTTGTTTCCATGTTTCCTTGTGATCCATAAGAGCAAGCCTAATAGCCAAACAAGACCCAAACCTTTGACAAACACAATTCTGCTTCATCAGGCTTTCACTAGTACACGAAGGCACCCCATGTTCAGATTGAAGCCTCAAGGGAACACCTGATATGCGCCCGTATAGCTTTCTACCTGATCCTGGGTATGTTGTAAACGTTTAGTAAGTTTGTACACATCATGCACACGAAGACCTCCACACGGAGGATCAAGTCTCCTGTGGGGCTGTGTGCGATAATTACGCAAGAACTAAAACGCACACATGCATACATTAGGGGTTCCAGAGAAGTACCCACGCAGCATTCCACTCCATCTGTGCGGAGCAGACACAACAACGAATCTCAAATACACCGGAGCTCTCAGCGCGCGCGTTAATACAGCAGCATTACAGGGTGAGTGAGTGACATGGTAATTACAAAGCCCCCCCTTCATATACAGCCCGCACTCACACAGCCTTGAGACAGTACTCACTGTGCGTCCTGGCTCTTCCTCTCCACCGGGTGTTCCCAGCGTCCACAGCGGCACAGCGCGCAGCTCCGGGCTCGGCGTGTGAACCGGAGCCGGAGCAGCGGCCGGTAGTAGTGGCCTGTTCTCTCTCTCATACACACACCACCCTCCCTCGCACTCTGTCTCCACTTTACTGACCCCTTTAGGATCCCCGCTAAGCCGTTAAACCGTCACTCGCTTTCCAGAATGTGAAATATATAGTACATTGTCAACTCCCCAAAACCATAAAACTAACTTTATGGACCCCACGTGACCAGAGGAGAGCCAGTGAGAGCTATCAGTCTAAGGCCAGGCCTGATCTTTACGATCCAAACTGGAGATAAAAACCCTCATCCGTTTGACATGTAAATGTCAAAGCTAGCTGCTTTTTATAGTTTGGCCCCAAAGCAGAAGGCTTTAAAAAATATCTCAACACACACACATACACAAACACAGAGAAGGCAGGAGATAGCGGTTGTGACCAGATGAGGCTCGGAGCAGGACCTCTCCCCCCCCCACCTCCCCCCCATCAGCTCAGAATTAGAGCCTTGTATGAGAAGCAGCATCAGCCGGTGAGTTTTTAAGTTCAGTTGGTTTTACAGTTGGAAATCAGGAGAAGTTAATCCGTCCAGCAGTGGCGGGAAAGGGAGGCCTTTTAGATGAAAGTGATCAATTCATCCATATAGTTTGTTGTCTTTTCAGACTTGGTCAGCAGAGATGAAAAATGGCCTTTGTGTGTGTGGCGCTTGTGTGAGTGAGTGAGTGTGTGTGTTTCATGAATCTGGGTTACTGCTTGGTGAGCATGACTCCCAGGATGTTGCCGCCTCAGAAATGTGGGCCTGGGAAACAGACCACAGGCCTCCGGACGGATGGTTGGATGCGTCTTTACGCATCAAGCGACTCTCTATTTTCCATCTGTAATCATCTGGAGTAGAAAACTGTTATGTAAAGTAACAAGACTAAAATGTTCAAAAGAGATTGCTAGAAGGTCCAGAAAACACATTGGCCTAACCAGGACCAATAACACTATCTTGGGATATTTCTAAGCCACATAGAAGTATAAATACATCGGAGAATTTGGCTGATGGAAACAGATTAGCACATGAAATATATATTATTTTCATAAATCTATAATGGCAACAAGCGCAAATGTGCTCACTTGATTTTACGCAGAACTTAAAGAACGCTAAAAACGTTGGCTGGAGTAAATATCAAAGTCTTTGAAGCAAGGTGAGCCATTTGTGCGGCAGTTTGGACGGATAGCAGCTACTTTGAATATGGGAAACTTTATTTTTACTCCAAGTTACAAACAAATACAAAAAGCTCATTGTCGGATTGGCAGAAAGGCTACCATCCTGTAAGGCACAGGACGGTAGCCTTCTATCTTTCATGCGCACACACACTCACTCACTCACACGCAGGCACGCATACATACGCATACTGCAAATACAAATAGCCAACTGGACATTTAAAAAATGTCAATATATATCTATATACATCCTTTCAGAAACATGTGTCCAATAATTACAATAATAATACAAATAATATACAGTTACACTTTTTTGAATAATAGAGCTATATACAACAGGGATTGTTTGTTTTTGGACACACACACACACACACACACACACACACACACACACACACACACACACACACACACACACACACACACACACACACACACACACACACACACACACACACTGCTTCGTAAAAATAGGAGCACTCACTGACAGAGACTCAGACTAAATGCTATACTCACGTTATTGACTGTAAACAACTTACAATAAGAGCTCACATGCTAACATCTCTAGGAAGCACATTTTCAAATATTAAACATCGCACATAAAACGATATTCAGACATTAAACAACAGGTAGGTAGCAAGGTTGTAAGGTAGGACGTAAGTAGAAATTAGGTAGCATCCTTCATCCTTTCCTTATCTCGACTCCTCTGCTCCGGACAGATTTGATAAACGACAACATACAGGAACACTACGTTTGTGTATTTTTTTTTACAAGTACCACAGTCATGTTTACGCGTTAAAACACCAAAGACCGACATGCCGGAGAAATGAAAAGTGCTGCGCTGCTGTACAGTACTAAGTTAATGTGAGGAAGTGTTTTTAAAATCTAGATTTGGAATCTGTTTGTACACGTTTCTTCATCTTCCGCACCATGGATTCTTGTTGTTTTTCTTCAACGTTCTGTCTGTTTTCCTGCTGTCCTTCTTTTCCCTGGTTATGTGGATTTGTGATGGGTTCACTTCTACGGTTGGAAGGCGCTACCCGCGGTGGCGAGGCTCATGCTTTTCAGTTTGTTGTCCTTCTTCCATTTCATCCTCCGGTTCTGGAACCAGATCTTGATCTGCCGCTCCGTGAGGCAGAGCGCGTGCGCGATCTCGATGCGTCGCCGCCGCGTGAGGTACCGGTTGAAGTGGAACTCCTTCTCCAGCTCGAGCGTCTGATAGCGCGTGTACGCCGTCCGCGCTCGTTTCCCATCCGGGCCTGTCATATCTGAGGGTTTGGAGTGAACAAAAGGGTGTTAGAGGGCCGCGTTTGGACGCACCACATGGTTACCATTTAGAAATGGAAACTGACAGTGTGTGGACAAAATACCAGGAACACCTTTCAATACACTTTAGTACACCCAAGTATAAAATAACACTAATAATGCCCGAAAAACACAATCTTGGCCGCCGTAAACCTCAGTCCCTATAGTGCAGAGGAGAGACCCGGGTTCGAGTCCGAACCAGCACCATTTACGCATGTCACCCCCTCTGTCTCGCATTTTCAGCTCTGCCTCTCCAATAAAGGCACTTCAAATATTTTTAAAAATACATATACTGTTGGCCCAGCTCTGACGCAGCATTAGCCTTCACAAAGATCATGTTTTCTACATGTGTGTTGTATTGGCCTGTGCTGCATTGCAGCTACAGGTGTTACTATGATTGTTTATATCCCCTATACACGATACAACAGGCTGATTTAACCCACAGTTGTAAAACAATCAACGTGCGTAAAAGGCACAATAACTGTGCGTAACATTGTCATTCTCGACACAAGTCTTTCTCGACACATTTTATTTCAGTAATTTCCACTCCACAGCCTGTGCTGAGAGATTTGCTTTTATTTGTCACATTACTGTTTTCTTTTCACCATCACCCTCTCTGCCCCCCTTTGTACTCCCTCAGCTCCCTTCGGGGTTTTATTGCCCCGTCCTCTGTCTCACCTCCCTAATAAAGTTCCCACACGTAATAAAGCTTCACTTTTCAAAGGAGCAACTGTCTGCAAAGCCTTCCTGGCCTCTCTTTCTATTTCTCCCCCTTTCTTTCTATTCCCACCCGGCTGTGTCTGCACTCCTCAGCCGGTCAGGCTTTGCTGCCCGGCTCGCCTATCCCCTGACAGATTTATGACGCTTTTGTGGAATTTGCTAAAATAAAAAAAGAGGAAGAAAACACACAGGGGGCAACCATCCGGGGTCCCTAGCTTGGACAGGAGGGAAATGCTAAACGAATTTCACCCTGATAACCTGTGGACACACGGTGAAAAACAACTTCAGACGGTTAACCAGAGGCTGCCATGTTAAGGTGATTTCCAAATAAGTCCAACAACATACTGAAAAATCCTCTCTGATGACACCAAACTAAAAAGACAGCTTGTGCTTTACTCACGGTTCAAACCCCTTACTGACAGTCACATTATTATATTCAATTGACGCAGTGCTAAAGGCTTTGTGCGTTGCAGGAAAATAAGGGAACCGTAGCTAAACAACCAACTGCCAATTTACTCAAATCAAAGCAGCAATAAGTCTATTCGGCCAACATTAGGAATAGTATCGCCCTATGATATACAGATAATGGGCTGTAAACACAAGAGCGGCATGTACCATGGTTAATGTGCAGCTTTCTCATCCAGGGGAATATTTGCGGAGGCGCCTCGCTGCCTGCCGTGCTGCCAGCGGCTGCTCCCCCCGGGCCGCCCTCCTGCCTCTGCCCGCTCCTGGGTGGCGGGTTGCCGTGGCCGGGCTGCAGCTCGTCGGTCTCTGAAGCGTCGTCCAGCTCCGTGAATTGCTGCGCCGTGCCGCCGCCGCCGCCGCCACCGGAGGAGGAGGATGTGGAGGACAGGTTTGGAGAGCTCAAAATTCCGCTTCCTGGTTGCTCCGAACGGGGAGACGAGCTCCTGGCGCCGAGTTTGTTGTCTCCACTGCCGGGTGACAGGAGGGATTCTCCCGCGGAAGCGAGGGAGCAGCTGGACTGCTGCCTGAAGCCCGTCTCCGGGGCCGGGGAGCCGAAGCCCCGGGAGTCCCCGAAGTGTCCTCCGGTGCTGGCGGAGCCGCCGCTGCTCCCCCCTCCCCGGTTGGTGACGGTCAGGTCCATGCCATTGTAGCTATAGCCGTAAGAGCCCGGTGCATGGTGCATGTTGGCGGAGGAAGAGTCCCTGTACGTCCCGCCGTTCATTGCGCCGCTGCCGGCTCCATAATTTAGCAGTTGATAGTCGGGGCCATTTGGGTAGCGCCCCGAGAACGAGTTTACAAAGTAAGAGCTCATTTAGGTTGTTTTAGAGAGTTGCAGGCTTACAGCTGAGTGCTAAGGGGCGCTTGATTTGTTAGATTTCTCTTGGTCGTTATAACGCGGGTACTTTCAACGATTTATGATGTATTAGTGAATTATGGCGTTGCACTGTACTTCGTTTTTAGCTATGTATGCGCCGTCCAAATATGGGGGTGGGGTGGTGTGTGTGTTGGATTGAGGGGTGTGTGTGTGTGAGCGTGTGTGTGTGTGTGTGTGGTGGGGGAGTTGAGGGGTGAGGTGAAGGAGGAGAGAGAGAGAGAGAGAGAGAGAGAGAGAGAGAGAGAGAGAGAGAGAGAGAGAGAGATAGAGCAGAGAGCAGAGGGGGGAGGCGGTCACGTGCTTTTGTTGACCAGTCGTAAATTCTCACCGATGACTTTGGAGAGGTAATTCATGCTCTGAGGTTTCTAATGGTGAAGGGAGGGGCGGGGTAAATCTCTCTCTCTTTCTCTCTCTCACACACACACACTTTATTCTGCAGCTGGAGGTGCCGGGGGTGAGCTCAGAGCGCCACCTACTGCAGACATAATTTATTGCACTGATTAACAAAGAGAAATAGAAGTAGGAACTCGAAAAAAAAGTCTTAGAGAGGTTTTATAATATATTATCTCCCTCCCCTTTTTATCTTCCTGTGAGTGTGTGTGGCCTCACTCAGGTGTGTCACCTGACCTTTGACCGTTTGGAATTTAGGAGCCAGTGATCATACACCATGAACTAACCTGTTAATTATAGAGGGCACACACCCAATTGTCAATGCTTACACCTTCAGCTGAGAAAATAGGTCCTCCGCCCATTGGCCTACAAGAAAAATAACAATAAAATACAAAATACAAAAAAGAAAATCATACAATATTAATACTACTACTACTACTACTACTACTACTACTACTACTACTACTACTACTACTACTACTACTACTACTACTACTACTACTACTACTACTACTACTTATAATAATAATAATAATAATAATACATTTAAAAAACAACTGAAGTATTTAAAATAACATTAATGTGTTCAAAGTGTCAAAAGTCATAAAATACACGAATATTTATTGCGCCATAAATGCTGAATGCATAGGCACTTTACTGCGTCATTACGCACTCCTGAATCACCAACACATCTGTGAGCAGAGGCAGTTATGCAATCAGGGCCGCGGAAAACTTCTCTACTTTTACTGAAATATTTTAAATAATAGAATCAATATTTACCACTATGCTTCTTTAACACATGACCTGTCCAAATGAACCATATTCAATGAACGGACTATAAATACTAATGTATATTTACTTTTGAAGTGTTTCCTGTTCCGCATGTTGAATGCAGTATGCATACAACCTCTCCACGTTGGATATACAAACATAATGCTGATTAAAATAATAAAGCTTTAGTCAAACAGGAAGTGTGTTGTAGCAATAAACTGTTACAATGACTAGCCATAACTTTTACCTGAATAATTGAACCATTCCCACAGAGTCTGATACAGAACGTGTGATTGGCCTCTCTCTGTCTGCAGCTGCAGAGCAGGAATGTTAAACCTGATCTGTGACGTCTACACTGGATGGAAATCTGATGATTTATGATTTGATGATTCCCGGCTTGGGATGCATTTCAGCCAGGGTGCCTCTGTGTGTCTGGCTGAGTGTGTGTGTGTGTGTGTGTGTGTGTGTGTGTGTGTGTGTGTGTGTGTGTGTGTGTGTGTGTGTGTGTGTCTGTGAGTGTTTTCATAAAGCCTCTTAGTGTGTGCATGTTTCGTTGTAGCTATGACACACACGTGCATGCACACAGACGGGAACATGCGGCGCAGATTCCAGATCTTTTTGTAAGAAATGATAAAAATGCATGCACTCTTTGAGGGACTGTGTGCATTAATGTGCTCCGGCATGTGTGCTAGCAGCTCCAGGCCACATTTCAGACAGCTGCTGTCACACTGAGTCACACGTCGTCAAAAGGAACCAGCAGTTGGAAGAGAAATAATCTGGAAGTCACCAGGCAAAATAAAACAAAAGCAGAAGGCTCTAACAGGGACAACACAGAAGTCATATTTGCTATTTATCTCACTACAGTTTAAAAATGTAAACAGTTTTAAATCATTCATTTGGAAGCATTCAGAGGGCCTAAAAAGAAGCCAAAGTGTGCCAGAAATGTCCCGAGAGCAACAGGAGGCCCTGACCCAGTTGGCTCACACTTTTGAACACATTCCCTTCGTTATATTTAGATTCAGCACACTGGATATTTGTGCCTCGAAACGGCTTCCTGCCCACTTTGGCCCAAAGTAATTCAACAGATAAAATAAGTCATATTTATTTAGATGTTGAGCTTTCAAAACAGCAGGATGTTGGATTCTTGTTTTCTGTATTTTGTTTCCATTCCATTTTTTGTCTTCATTTTGACTTTTTGTTAGCTATCCAGTTTGGCTATGAGGATTCCTCAGAATTCCTGTTACTGGAATGTGTCCTGAATCTGCATGTGCTCAGATTGCTCATGGATACAATCAACCACTAAATATTCTTACATGCAGTGCACAACTGTGAGCACAATTCATTGCAATCTTCACTTCAATCCTCACGGCAAGCTGTGCACAGATGTTGTAAAGAGCCCCTTGTTTTTGATTTCATATTAAGCTCAAATGTAAAAGAGTGTGTCCAGTTCATGGCATAATTTTAAACTCTTGATACATTTAGAGGCAGCTTAAATCAAAGCTTGTTTTATGCTCAGGAGAACACAAGTTAGACAGAACGCTCAGACGACACAAAGGTCTGTACCATTCTTTGCCAAAAACATGAAAACAGCAAACACGTGTGTGCAGTTAGAAAGTGTTGGTCTGTCAAATGAGTCCTCTGGGTCACAGCGAAGCCTTTCACTGTAGAACATCTGCCAGAGGAGCCTCAGCTTCTCTGTCTGTTACAACACTTCTACTTTGGAATCTTTGAGCATGGTCTGAATTGAATGTTGCTGATTACCTATGTACTGAGAACCCATGTCATCTATTCCCTTGGCAGCAAATGAATATATAAACTCAATGCGGCAGGCAAACAAGAGAAAGACCTGTACGTCTCCAGCAAAAATCTGTTCCAAAATAAAATTACGTCACATTAATAATGATTAAAATATAGAACATGCATGGAAGTCAGAGTCCTCTAGGCAAACTCATAAGGTGAATAGCATTATGGTGACGTTAAAACACTGTTATGTGATCTGTTGCCAGCATAGAATACATTTAGAAAATGTTACACTGATTATGAGTTTTATAAGAATATTGCAATAGCATTTTCATACTGTGTGTCTAACTGATGGGTCTAACATCTCTTTGTAAGCCAAGGCGTATAATAGGGCAAATTCAAAAGTTATAATGGGTCTCCCGTTTATTAATGTCCTACAATGGAATATCATACTCCAATTCCACGTAGCCAGCACAACAAGTGGGATAACACAACTGAGTATTCAGATACCCCAATAGAAATATTTCAAAACAATAAGAATTAGAATATAGACATGGCAGTCTTCTAAAGCAGTTGAGAAACTCAAACAAACTAAAGTGTGGTAAAGTAGGAGTATTATAAACAACAATTATATTTTCTGATATAAGACGTTTCGGTGTTAGATAGGTGTAAAAGGCCTACATGAAATTACATAACATTTAATTTAGTTGACAAAGCGACTTAAATAGCACGAAAGGTATTTGTATTCAGTATCTTGCCCAAGAACATCGATTGTTAGACAAGCATTTCGCTTTCTAAGCCACATCCCAAATTAATGATGCATTTTCTGTTGATTAAACTGCTAATGTTGTTAGAGTGCATGTTTTAATTTGTCACCACACACATAATTTGCTAGAAATAAGATTATGTCGAAAGGACGGCTGATCCACCGATCAGAGGGTCAGTGGTTCGATCCCAGCCCCCGCAGTGAACATATTTTTGTGTTGTTGGGTCATATGATTAGCACCAACATTGCTCCCACGGGCAAATATATAGTATTGAAGTGTATGTTATTCACTTTGGACGAAATACCAGCTAAATATCATGTAAAAGGTAAAGAGGTCCTTTAGCGTTAACGCGCTTGCGTCGCTGAATCCCAAGCCGCTATCCTGCCGAGAGATGGACCCCGCGCGCCGGTCACTCAGAGGACACGCAGAGTTCAAAGGGTCACGAGGACATTGTCCACTTTGCCTGGTGAAGTGTGTGTGTGTGTGTGTGTGTGTGTGTGTGTGTGTGTGTGTGTGTGTGTGTGTGTGTGTGTGTGTGTGTGTGTGTGTGTGTGTGTGACGGGTCTGTCTGCTCGGCTCGAGGACAGGTCAACTTTCTCTCTTGGGCTGGTCATCAATTAGTGCAGCCGGCCATCAGCGAGAGCTCGCGCCCCTTGTCATTTCCAAAAAGAAAAACGCGTGCGCTGCCTCTCGCGCCGTAAATATGTGCGTGCATGATTTAGAGGGTAAAAGGTTTACGAGTCTTTATGCGCGGGTGTAAGTGGGGCACTAAATCAAAATGAAACTATTCCTCGATGTTCACTTTGGAAACTAAAATACTACTGTTGTATAGACTAAAAAAAAACACACCGAAAAACCAACAACATGAAGAATCTTAACCAATACATACTTAACATTTTATTGAACATTTCTCATAGGTATATACGTAATTACTGGACAAAAACACTAACATAAACAATGTAAAAATCCATAAAATATATATAACGCTTTCCTGAACGTCTTTAGGTAGTTTGGAGAAAAACATAGGTTAACACCCCCTCTTGGAAAACACCTAGAAAGGTGGAATAACCCCCCCCACCCCAACCTCCCCGACCTGCATTTACATGATTTTTTCGTTTCTTATTTCTATACAGTTTAAATATGAACACCACATACACTCCTCAAATAGCTTTCCCTCCCGCCTCGTGTGTGTACGCACGTTAATTGAAGGTATAATACACACAACACGTTTACAAATAAGTAGAAAAAAGGATGGTCGAGTCCTTAAGCTTCAAAATAAGTGCCTGACAGACAGGAAGTACATTTGACAGAAATAAAAACTAGGTAGAATAAGAAGTGAGGTGGTGTTCTCGGAATGCAACAAAACATGGGGCCTGTTACTAATTGACGTACTTCAAAATACAACACCATCCCCTCTCACATTTTAAGTTTGTGTTTCTCTTTTTTATATTTCTAATTAGTAGATGTGTTTTCAACAGTCACGTGGTTGCTTCACGAGTCTCTTACGAATGATTTCCCAATGTTGAGACCACACAAAGAGTTGGAAACATTTCACGAGGGATCCAAAAAGTATTCCTCTCCCCGTCCTCCTGTCCTGTAAATGTTTCACCACTGCTCAGGTAAACAAAGTTAAATTAAAATACTTGTTCCAGGAGTTTCCTAGCAGACACAAGTCTGGACGAAAACGGAAAGGGATTAACCACCATGTCTTTTTCTCCATCTTCCTTTTTTCAAGTGTCTTTTTACATCAGTCTTTTTTTTCACTCCGTCCGTTTCTCCTCTTCCTCCACACCGTTCACCGTGGAGGAAGAGGAGGATGAGGAAGAAGAGGAGTTCATCAGCTTGTTTTCCTTCTTCCACTTCATCCTCCGGTTCTGGAACCAGATCTTGATCTGCCGCTCCGTGAGGCAGAGCGCGTGCGCGATCTCAATCCGCCGCCGCCGCGTGAGGTACCGGTTGAAGTGGAACTCCTTCTCTAGCTCGAGCGTCTGGTAGCGCGTGTACGTCTGCCGCCCGCGCCTCCCGGGGCTGCCAAAGGTCCCTGAGAGAGGAACACACAAAGTTACATTTTAACAAAGTCACAAAAAAATAAGAATAACCTATAATGGCGGGAGGTTGGAGGTTCTGCATATTTACATATTCAATAGATAAGTCACGCCACCCAACAGTCACATTTTTAAACTAGGGTTTTGTCACACTCCGAAAATACCACCTGAATTGATATTCTGCTTAGTTTGTCTTTTTATTAAATGTAGCCTACTTTCTGTCTTTCAGGCACTTTATTTGTAACTTTAGGACTCGACCATCCTTTTTACTGTGTAGACGTGTTGTGTGTTTATACCTTCAATTAAACGTGCATACACATTCTGATATGGTGAGCTAAATCTATTTGAGAAGTGCATGTCATAGGTGTTCATCTATATTTATACATGAGAGGAAGAGGAAAATATCTATGTTATTCTTGCAAACCCGCTGCAGTCGCTTTATTTCATGTATAATATATGTAAATAAATCAAACCATTATCAAACCGACACTTATATTCTCCTTATAATGGCTGGCTTTATGATTTTGACTTTATGTGGAACCAAAATAAGTCATAAAAAGAACAAACAAATGTATTTGAGCTATTTCATTTCCACAAATGACATTTTAATGTCATACCGTGAATAGCAGCATTGATCAGTGAATAAAGAATCGCATTGTTGCTGTTTTCCAGCACAAATTACGACAACAATAATATTCATTATACTAGAGAAAAGAAACACTAAGGGTAATATTTCAGAGGGTTTTCCCCTGGAGAAGATCAGCTTCCATGGCCTGAGTCTCCTCTGATCTTCACTAACAGTATTTGGCCCCCGGTGGTAAACACATCGCCATGTTGTCAGTTCAGCAGCTTCAGTTCTGTCTGTATCGATCTGAGCATGGGGGGGGGGGGGGGGGGGGGGGGGGGGGGGGGCACCGCACCATGCTCACAGCAAATATCAGAATGTAAAGAGTCATAAATAATAAGTTCTCCCAACCAAGTTATGGAGAGGCACTCAGCGTTTCTGTGCCCACTCTGCTGTCAGCTACATCATTAACTGTCACGTAGCTCGAGCTGTATTTCTTATATGTGTATCCTTATATATATTTTCTGCAGACCTCACCCCTTTTGCCTCGGAGTGTTCTATACAACAGAAGCCCCCCATCATCCTCCGTTACTCACTAACCACACCGCGTTTCTCTTTGACACAAGAAAGACCCTCGGGTTAGCGGCAGAGACCCTTATACTCAAAGTTGATTTACAGTGTAAAACAGGACATGCTTATTTCGGGCTGTTTTTTTAACTACCCCCCCCCCTAAACTGGTCATGCACCCTCATTTTAACTCCAAAAGTGGCAGATTATTAACCCAGTATAGATTTACATAATCTGTTACATTATGAATAAACACCGTCAACGATAAAAGGTCAACAACATGCTCTGTTGGATAAGAGAAGAGGAATGATGATGAAACATGAGAGCAGGAACTGAGATGGTTTCCGTTTATCGTAGCAGGATATGTACAAGTTTGCAAAAGAGACATGTTATACTATTACAAGGTAAGAAGGTGATAATAATAATAATTTAATTTTAAGCTTGTTTCTAAATCCAATTCGAAAAAACAATAATGTTTGTAAGGAAATAAAACACAAAAAGACAGAGACAGTAAATAGATCACTGACTCGTGCTTTTTATCTCTCCCTCTATCTGTTCATTGTTTCTCCCACAACACTCCCTGACAGCCTCTTCCTCTCTGACTGTCTTCCTCTGCTCGGTAGCAGCCGGTCAGCGGGTCACATACAGTAACAGGAGCTCCAACCCAAACAAACCCGGTTTATGATGGACAATAAAATACCGAGCACATGACTGACTGACAGGCCAACAAACGGGGATCATAAAGCAGCTACAGAGAGAGGAGGAGGAGGAGGAGGAGGAAGAGGAGAGAGGAAAGACAGCAGCGCGGCTGGCAGAGGAAACAAACGTCAGTTTTATGGGGGGATCATAAAATATGCAAGGAAAGGAAGGAGAAGACTCACCGTTGCACGAGTTCATCCGCTGCATCCACGGGTAAATGGGGGCTGATGAATGCTTGTCGTCCATCGGGTCCCCGAACATCCCTTTCCCACTCAGACCCGCGCACTCCGCTTTACGGTGCATGCCTTCCTGGCTCAGGGCGAGCTGGTGCTCCTCCAGGCTGCATTGGTGCTCCTTTTCCCGGTAAAAGCTCGTCGCCACAGCCGCAGCCGCCGCGGCCGCCGCTGCCGTGGCGTAGTCGCATGCACCGGCTCCTGTTGCGCCCCCTAGACCAACCCCTGGCGCACCCCGGTGCCCGCCGTACCCTCCGTTCACCGCCTGCTGGTAGTAGCTGGACGCCGGATACGATTTGTCCTGGTGCACCGCCGCCGCTCGCACCGTACGCAACGGCGGCAGCGGCGGCGGTGACGGCTGCCGCCCCCGAGTAGTGCCGGAGCGGGTGGTCAGCGGCGTATCCCGACGAGTAAAGCGGGATCTGACCGAGGAACGACTCCGCCGACTGTCCGCCGGCACCCGTTCCCGGTAACGTCACCGGGAAAGTGGAGTTGACAAAATAGGAACTCATCGGGAGGATAAAGAAGAAGGAAAAGGAAAAGAAGAAAGGAGAGAAGAAAAGGAGAGGGGAGGATAAGAGGGAACGGAACAAACACAACAACAACGTTCACACGGTGAAGAAGAAGAAGAAGAAGAGAAGAAGAAGGAGGAGTAGAAGGAGGCTAACGGCTAACGGCTAACGGTTCTCCCTCCCGTCCTCCTGCCTTCCCCTGCCTGCACTTTATGATTTGTTGTGTTTTATAGCCCACAGTCCGACGGGCTGCTGCTATCACTTAGTTTAT
Source organism: Gymnodraco acuticeps (assembly GCF_902827175.1). Taxonomy (NCBI): domain Eukaryota; kingdom Metazoa; phylum Chordata; class Actinopteri; order Perciformes; family Bathydraconidae; genus Gymnodraco; species Gymnodraco acuticeps. The sequence goes on from NW_022991370.1 coordinate 36,044, forward strand.
CGCAGATTGGGAGGAGTGGGGTGAGGGAGGGTGAGGGTGAGGGGAGACGGGGGGGGGGGGGGGGTATCTGGGGTGGCTGAGTGCCAGTGTGGGACACAGAGAGAAAGAGGGGGGGGGGGGGGTCCGTGTGTGTGTGTTTGTGTGGAGAAGACGGGATGGGGTGAGGAGGGGTATACCGGGGGAGGCAGAGACCAGCTGACCTCTCACTGACCAATGGGAAGCTTCCGTGCCTGGCATTCGTTAGAGGAAGACGAGGAGGAAGAATAGGGAGGGGGGGCTTGGTACTACCGCCCCCCCCCCCCACAACCACCACCTCTCCCCTTTCCTATTTCCCTTCCACAATCTCAGACTCTCTCTAATTCTCATTGCATTTCTCTTTCCAATCTTCCTCCGGTTCCCGGTGAGATTGGCGCAATAACACCGGAATCCTCCGCGCGTAAAATTGATTCTTTCTCTCCCCGTGTGTCCTCCTCCGTCTGTTGTTGGAACCATAAAACACAGCAACTCATGCACACGCACGCGCCCCCCTCTCCTTGAGGGGATGGTTGCTGCTGCACCACCAGAGGCCAACCCAATAATAAAACATATTCCCGGCGCTTTTGCACATAACACCGAGCGTATTAAAATGAATTTGGAGCGCGTAAATCCCAGCCAGAAGCGCACCGAGTCCTTGTGTGTGTGTGTGCATGTGTGTGTTGTGTGTGTGTGTGTGTGTGTGTGTGTGTGTTGTGTGTGTTGTGGTGTGTTGTGGCTGTGTGTGACCCTACAATAAAATGTGGGCTATCACCGTCTATAATTGAGGTGTTTGTACATTTGTAATTGGTATATTTGGGTCGGTTGGTATATGTATGCACCCCCATTGCAATGTGTGTGTGTGTGTGTGTGTTGTGTCCTCTCCTTACATTAGGCCTTTTATCGCGACTATTTTCGGAATTGGACGAGTATTTTCTAATTTGGAAGGTATTTTGTGAAGATAATCTGATATCTGTAAATGTTTTATTGTTGTAAAATAACCCGGATGACAGGCCCGTGTTTTACTGTAGGAAGAATATACTACAACTAATGATAAACATACTAACACACTCCGTTAGTGTGTGTGTGCAGGAGTTTGATCAATGCGCGCAGGTGAATTATCATTTTCTACTTCTGTGACACTGATTAGGATGAAATGTAAAAGGAGAAGAGGAAGGAAAACAGTCTCGGAGTTTCCCAATTTTTCCCGTTTTCCTGACACTGATTAGAGCCTCGCGCCTGAAACTCTTTCCAAGGGGGTCATATACATTCAAGATATATTAAACAAATAGCCTGCATTTAGCCACAATGTTAATGTAAAGCTACAGCTCGAAAAAAGGTATTTTAAATAAAGCTAATTGTGCAATTGTCTACATGTGTTATGTTTAGGTTATTACAAACTAGAACAGAAATGTAAAGTAACACTTTCAGAAAAAAAGTTATATTATTTGTGATGATTATTTTGGCTGTTATCATTTGATCCATGCAAACCTTTCATATAAATATATTGTTAATATTTTTAAAGAACAAATATTGTATCTATTCCATACTGAGATATGTCTCTTTCTTGGCTATTGTTATCAGCTGTTATCCATGTTATATAGGTCCATCATTGGAGCAAACCTTATCAGTTTTCCCACATTTATCATTTTTCTAACCTCTCATTCAAAAGGGGGAAGAAAGCAAAGCTTAGCAAGCTAATAAATAAAAAGAAAGCAAAGCCGGCCTGCTTTTAATTCTCACTTACAAACGGAATATGTGTCACTGAGGTCGTAAATAACCGCAGCCATAAATACATCTGCCTGTGTTGTGTGTCTCTGTGCTTCCCTCACAGGCTCTGACTTGTCTGCACGGCCACACTGCAGACAGACCTCTGACAAACAGAAACAAAGACTCTATTTTTACTCCTGCTCCCACCCCGTCCATTCCTGCATCTCTTATAACCGTTCAGAGTTTCATTCTCCACTCTTGCTTTCTGTGGAGGATCAGTTGGTGGATCTTTGTTCCTAACTTTCATTTTGACCTCTCTCTCTCCCCCTCTCCCCCCTCTGCTCTCTCCCTGGCAGGACGCTCCGCTTCCTCTCCACTTTGTGGGAACGGGAAGCAGCGCATTGTGTTGGAGCTGCCTGTGGTTTAATCATTAATGAGCACAGTCGGGGCAGGACAGGCATCTCTCCAGCCTGGGACTCACAGGACGGTAATACTATCATTACACAGCCAGTATGCATTAGATCAGGTTTAAAGTAATTGTGGCTTTGAATGAGTGGAAAAAACTGCAGAGTTAAATATGATTTCTGACATGTTCATATGAGTGTGTGGCACGGGAAGAACTGAGCTAAAACTGTATTGACATGCTGATAAGAAGTCGTTTTAATGTGGGTGCTTGCAATAGTAGGCCTATCACACTGCAGATGAATGGCAGGCCTCAGTGCTTCGAACACATGGTGCATTATGAAGTCATTTGAAGATTTGTATTATGGCACATTTATGAGTTTTTATTTTCTCCCAAAGCCTATAGCATAAAACTTAACAACATGAGCATTTAAACATGTGATTGCCTACCAATACTGAAGTTGGGATATATAGAAATAGGGTAATGTCAGTTTAACAATCGTAGTGCTAAACTCCGTTAAAGGCTCATGTGGACTTCATTCAACACAGCTTGAAGGTTAACGTGTGCAAATATCTGTTAATGTATCATGTGACTGTCCTGAAAATATGCACACAAAATAGCTGTGTGTTTAGCTTAGCACTGATACTTTATTAAAACTAATACACAACTTTATAAACTGTAATTTATTTGCTAATATTGTATTACAATGTGCATATTTTTACTTTAACCTTTTATGTTGTTTTCCTTTATTTGTGTATAGCAACATCTAACATTAACCTCCTATGGTTTCATACATGTGTGTGTGTGTGTGTGTGTGTGTGTGTGTGTGTGTGTGTGTGTGTGTTGTGTGTGGTGGTGTGTGTGCGCGCGCGCGTCCCAGGTGTGTTGGCAGTCAGGAGGAGCGGAGCGGCACGCGTTACCGAACGGGCGGAGAGGAGGGCGGACTCGGGGTCTGAGACTGGACGCTGTGTCCCAAACATCCCGTCCGATGGGGCGGTGAGACGGAGGGAAAGATAGTGGATGACAGACAGACAGACAGACAGACGACAGACAGACAGACAGACGTGTCCAACTCAAAAGGACAGTCACCTTCTCTGACGCATTACTGCAATGCGCTCTGCTTTTCGTCCCTTTCCCCCACGCTCGCCGTAGGCCTCCATGACAACAGAAGGCACATGTCGCTTTACAGTTGGCCATTTCTTACCCTTGTTTTATGGCCTTTTTTGGAAAAGCGTACGTTTGTAACGACCATTATGAGCAGTACAGTCCGACGAACATGTTGCTTTATAGGACTTTATAATAATGATATTAATAATGGGCTAACAGAAATGTAATTATTATGAGCCTATTTATTTTATTCAAATTGTAATTAATACAATTATTTATAATCATATACCTACTTAATTATAAACCAAAGATATTTGTATAAAACACATATTAATTACTACTTCTATTATTATTTTTGACCTATTACTTCAATAACATGGATACAATTAATAATAATAATAATTTGTAGAAACAATTGAGATAAGCCACTTTTGTATTTTGGACTACACAAACTGTGTGTTGTTTATTAACACTGATTACAACGCAACCAGAACAAAACATTAGAAAGAGTTACTCTCAACATTGTATGTTTCCATAGTAACACACTGTCTGTCACTGTAATAGTATGAATGGTTAAAACAGCAGGAAAGGCATACACGTGTATTGCTAGTGTTTAACCAGACAACGGTGGATTATGTCCTTAGAGTCCTCTAGAAATATAATAATAAATATTACATTATTATATATTAATAATAACAGCAAATATTATTATGGTCTTCATCATTCGTATAACTTTATAGGTGGTTAACCTCGACAGGGCGATAATGCGCACGGAAGTGCATGGTTTCACACCAGCTCTTATAAACGGGCACGTCTTTGGGGGCTCCGCGCGCACGGTGCCGCAGTAAATCAGACGGTGCAGGCCTGATGGAGCTGAGTGTAAACAGAAGAGAGCGCTGAAGAACTCCATGAATCTGAGCAACTTCAGAGATCATCCAACAATTAAAGCTGAGCAGTCAAGAGGCGGCTTTAAAGCTTTATGACTCCCTCTGTTGTTGTGTGTGTGTGGTGTGTGTGAATGTGTGTGTGTGTGTGTGGTGTGTGTGTGAGAGTCCTAGGGGCTTTTATGGCTTTATGACCGTTTATGACTCCTTGTAAAGTCCGAGGAATGTGCGGACCAAGGTGAAAAACAGGCCCGCAGCAAACAGCAGATGAACACATGCTGCACACACACACACACACACGACACACACACACACACACACACACCTACATCACACACACACACACACACACACCACACACACCACACACACCACACATCACACACACACACACACACAAACACCACCACACACACACACCACACACACAACACACACACACACACACACACACACACACACACACACACAGAGCTGTGTACAGTTTCATCTGTGGTTCAGCTCAGCCCCGTAACGATCAGTAGAAAGCATGGTGAGATATAATTAACTGTCTATGAAATTGAAACATTCTCCGTTTATTTGATTGTCTTTTCTCCTGTTTCTCTCCCACCATTGGTTTCAAGCCTGCAGAGAGACTAAACTTCAACATCAGATGGTTTTATTTGTATTTTATTTTCCTCTCTTCAACAACAACACAACAGCTTTATATCCATTCAGTGCAAAATACAGAAGTGCGCGTGCTGTCCATTTTTACAACCTTCCCAACACACCGACAAACCAAAACATATATTAGCAAACATAACAGTGATACTAATAGCATCAAAAAAGAAACGATAAAGTATAGCTTAATACATAATTATTACAAATATATATAGTACATAATTATTAACAAGCTTTAATAAACTATATAAATATGTATTTTGAATGTGTTTGATAATCCCTCGCCGCGGCTGACAGGATGTATTAGGATATTGCATCTTTTCTTTCTAAAGCATATTTCTGACATGCTTTACATTTTAATCCATATATCATATATATATATATATATATATATATATATATATATATATATATATATACATATATTATGTCTGTATTTATTTATTTGCAATGATGAATCTTTCAAACGGTTTCAAGAAGTATAATACATTCCATTTCAAAATGATAAAGGTCTGAACATGTATAACAGGGAAAGGTATCATTAGATTGTTAAATATGGAAAGAAAACATTTGACCCTGTGTGTGTGTGTGTGTGTGTGTGTGTGTGTGTGTGTGTGTGTGTGTGTGTGTGTTGTGTGTGTGTGTGTGTGTGTGTGGTGTGGTCCTGCACCAGTTACTAACAAACTGAGAGAGAAACTGCCTCCCCAGTGCTTTTTTTGTTTTAATCTATTCATCGTTTCAGCAAGCGCGAGCCTGTCCTTCACGGCACCTTGAGCTCGTGCTCTGGGTCAGATCACCGAAGTGTTTCCGGTGGCCGCGAGCCCTCGGCCACCACAGGGCCTCCGGAACAAGTTAAAGATAACAGTGGAATGAATGCAGCCTCACGGGGAGGGGCTTTTTGTTTTTCTCTGGTAAATAAGGAAGGAGCGGGACACGCTCATGCAGGTGCACGTCATCACACACATCATGGATTTTATTTTAGCTTCTAAATCATGAACATTACATTTTTATTGCACTTCGAAATGGTATGATAATTTAATTGTATCACCATTAGTGGTATATTCTCTGTTGCTATTTAAGTTACGTAATTCAATGTACATTTAGGTTTAAGTTACTAAATGTAATACTTTAATACTACATTTTTTTTATACTATTGCTAAAGTAACATGTTCAATCAGGACTTAACCAAAGTCATTATATATTTACTTTTTTTTTAATGAATGACTCAAAACTTCTTCCAACACAGATCAATATGTAATTTATAGAATTTATTTGGTATGATTTCTCCGGGGCACGAGCGGATATCTAAGCAGCTAAATATTAATAATATTTCCCTTTCATCTTACCGTCCTGATAATCTGATCACACAGAAAAAACCATCGGGGGTTTGGATGGCGAGTTGGGGGGGGGGGGGGGGATTTATTGCACTAAAGTTGATTTTGATAGCCGGATTAACAGTCAGATGACGCTGGAATCATAAATCAACGCAACACTGGATTACTGCTTTCAAACACACACACACACACACACCACCACACACACACACACACACACACACACCCACACACACACACACACACACACACACACACACACACACACACACCATGGTGCATATATTTGGAATGGTCGCACATCAGATCTCTAGGTGAAGAGCAATAGACGATGATGAAATCATAGAGCAAGGACGAGCTAACAAACAAAACACACCACACACATACTTTTACTGTATTTTACTGTGTGTGAAACTGTCTGGATATTGCAAATATGTGAATGTATTTGTGTAGCTAGAAAGAAAAATAACACGAATGTATTGTTTTTATTTCACTGTTGACAGCATTGTAATACTATTTCAGAACATGGTGCATCTTTCTTTAAAAATAAAATCCCCCCCCAAACTCTACATCCCAGCATTCTGTTTCCTCGGGCGGATCGCGCTATGTGTGTGTTCTTGCGCGCATGTATTCCTCCACGCCTCATTCACCAGTGTAACAGCAACCAGGCCTGGAGCAGCTCCCCGCTCCCCCCCCGCCCCCCCCCCCCCCCCCCCCACCCCCCCTCTCCCCCATACCAACAAATCTTTCCTCGCTGCAATCACATCAAAAGAAAGAAAAGTGCGCGCACATGCACGCGCTCCCTGCTCTGGTTTCATTCAAAAGAGGACAACAAACGTGAAGTCGCTGGCACATCATCAGTGTGTCAACAGCTCACACACTGCAGACCACACACACGTAGCCAACAGCACGTAACACCTTTAACGGCGACACAAACACATGCATCTCTGCCACCAGGAAGCGGGAGTGTGAGAGATGATTCACACACACACACACACACACACACACACACACACACACCACACACACACACACACACACACACACACACACACACACACACAACACACACACACACACACACACACACACACACTCAGGAGGAAGAGTGTGTTTTTGTGCGTCTTTGGGAATGTTTGGCACTGTGGTCACCATGACGCTAGATGGCACCAGAGCGTTTTGCAGGAGCGTGCTGCACAGTTCAGCATGGATTCAAGGATACAAAGGCTGTATTGTCACATAGCATTTGGCAATGAGGATCTGCAGATCATCTTCCTCCAACATTGCAATAACACAGAAAAGCAAAAAAACCAGTGCAATGAGAATGGTGCACGTGCAATTAACATGCAGCAATCATTACATGATATACATGTTAAGAAGAGTAAGATACACATGGAAGATGACTGATTCTCTCCTCAGTCCAAACACAAAAGCAGCCTATACTTCATAGTTTATATAATCTATTCAAATATCACATTTTAAATAACTGACATTGTTTTATCTTCATAGTTAAATAAATGTGAAATTGAATATCATATTAGATTAGATGTATTTTTATGACCCTAAATTGGGAACTTGTTTAGTAAAACGGCAATGTTGGTCAAATATAGTCAAATAAACAGAAACAGTAAATACATATCAACATTACAGTATTTAGAATAAACAACATCATATAGAAAACACGTTATAATACACTGTAATAAAGCAACGTATTTACTCAAACTAAATATGTAAACAAAGGATACCATGAACATTATAAAAGTGTGCAAGATGCAGTTTTTCAAAATGTAATTGAAATGCAGAGAGCTAAAGTGTGAGTATAATATGTGCACATTGATCACGTCATTGCAAGGAGACAACAGAACAGCTCGCCAGAACTCATGCTCATTACGGTGCAAAATGTGCCATTAAAAATGACAAATAAATAGTCTGCCTTGTATTGCAAGCTGCAGAATATAAATGTACGTGTCTAAAATACAAATATTGTAAAATCCATGCTTTTAAATATAAAACTTGACATGCTATGACATTGCCTCTGCTGGCAGCCTCAAATGAGACGGAATCATCACTTGTGTTTGCAACCAGGCAATACTGAAAATGTTGTTAATAATTATCAATGATATAATCAGTTATTACAGTTTTGTATATTTCAAGCAGTTTTAATTTCATAATTTGTAGTTTCATAAACAAAAACTAAGGTGTCTCTCAACTTCAGATACGTTTCCGGTTCACTCCGGTTATCCCGAGGACATCTCCTGAGAGGAAAACACTGCTTAGAAATTAATGTTTGGAAATGTAATATTTATATTGAATATAATTATAACAATACAACAATAATAAAATATAAAAATGTATACCAATAACATATGGTCATGATAATGTGAATATGAAGAGCATAAATCCCCGCCGTCCCTCAGCGCGTTGAAATATTTAACAGAGCGTGTTTGAGCTGATAATAAAGGAAGGAATGTGAACATAACGTCCAGGAACTAATTAAGGGATAGATTAAAGCCAGTGTATATGACAGTATCTTATTTTCATTCTGGATATGTTTCTAAGCATTGGCCGTTAAATGGAGTTGTCACTGATCAGAAGTCTGCAGATTGTCCAATGTTGACGTGTGTCTGATGAAAAGGTTGCAGCATTGGTTTCTAACCCTGAATGGAACATATGAAAACACTAATAATATGCTTGGATATTGTTGGAAATGTTCCGTTTTTGGACATTTTGTTTCTATATTGATGCTGACAGAACCAGTCCGGCACCAGACTGTATCTTTCACGAAAATGGTTACCTGTTTGGTTTTTGATATCAAAACAGCTGATGATGTGGGTTCTTGTGTATTGGTTGCATAAATGATTGGCTGTTTACAGTGTCAGTGATCCCACCAGAAACAATTCTCAGATCAGTGAATCAGCCACAACATCTGAGGTTTCCAGAGCCATACAATGTTACATTGGCATGAACATTTTGTAGAGATGTCGAAGAATGTTTCTGTGAATGCCTTTGCAAAATACCTTAATAAAGATACAGAACACATCATCTTGTTTACCGTCTATGTCCACTTCACAATTGCGCAATTGTGCACCCCCTTTTGAAAAACAAGTAGCCACAGATAACTTCCTCAAATATGATTTAATATTAAAGGAAATTATTTATAATTAAAAAGCAAAACGAGTGACTGCTGAGTATTGTATAAATGATAAAAAAAAATAATAATAACACAAATTACACATTTGTTTGAAGGGTCATTTATTAGCTTGCGGTTGTTACAATGTAGCCTAAGTTAACTCCGTGAATTGGAAGATTCGTATTAAGCACCAGTAACACAATAAACTGACATGCAGCTGACAAGAGATATCGAATAATTCCATGTTAAGAGTGAGAGGGGTAACACATCAGAGAGAAACAACTATCATGGGAGGAAGGATGACGGAATTCCCTTTTTGATATTTGATACAGGAACAAATTGTAGACCACAGAGAAACAGACAGACACACACAACATAAACACACACACAGACATAGCTGGAGATGTTGTGCTTTGTGAGTGGGGGGCGTGTTGGGCGGGTGTCCTGACAAAAACAATCCCAAAACAGCCCGGCCGCCGCAGGGAGAAATGAGACGGGAAACAAAGTCATAAAAGTGGGCCGGACAGACTGAGACAGAAAAAAACATTCCTGTGTCGGCACACACACACACACGCACACATCACACACCACACACACACACACACACACACACACACACACACACACACAGCACAACACACTACACACACACACACACACACACACACACCCACCACACACACACACACTACCACACCCACCACACACACACACACCACCACACACACACAACACACACCACACACACACACACACACACACACACACACACACACACACACACACACACACACCACGCACACACAAATACACCACACACAAACAAATACACACACCAAATACACGCCAAACACACGCACAGGCTGTCAGAGCTGAAACCTGGAAGCTCTTCCACTCAGATCTGGAAGTTAAAACAATTAAAAGTTTAAAACAATAAAAGGCCATAGGGAGGCAGATGGAGGGGCTGTCAGGTACCTGCTAAAGCCTATAAGATACACTGCGCATGAAGCACAAAATAAATATATGTTCTTTCAAAATAAAACCAAATAGGTCATATAAAATGATTTGACACATCAGGCACACCTGCCCTCACAGCAATGCCTCATCTCGGAAACATGCCCTCCTCCTCCTCCTCCTCCTCCCCTCCTCCTCCTCACGGTGCATGGCTCGGGGGCAAATAGACCAAGCAGCCGAGTTTAACCTGGTGGATGTCTCTTCGGCTGCTAATCCCACCACCTACAGAGCCAATTCATCTGGATAGTTCACCATGAAGGCTCACCCAGCCAGGGAACACTTCAATCTGAGATGCAAAAGTATGCTAACACCTAATTTCTAAATGTGTAAACCGGGAGCTGCACAATCACGCACTCCGACTTGTTTTGCTCCTTAAACAATGCAAAGCTGCAGGAGAAGGAACGCGCATGATTGGACGCCTCTTACCGTTTGTTGATCATCCGTCACGAGCCCCGCACACCTGCAGCTGATTCCGGCGTCCCGCGTGCAAGGCAAGCCCGGCACCCCGGTATGGCACGAGACCGTGTGCAGACCGGATGGATGGATGGATGATAATTGGATGGAGGGGAGGAGGTGAGGATGAGGAAGGCCGTATGGAATTGGAGGGGGGTGCGCTCCCTGTTGTCACCCATCCGTCGAAACCCCATCTTCATCACTCCCCATCATCACCATCACCATCAAATGAAATAATGTGTCAGAATAAATGAGAACTAAAAAATACCGAAGCTATCTCCGGGATGGTTCTCCCGGGTTTTGGTCGCGGCTCTTCCGTTCTCGGGCCACCGGTTTCCAGCAGGACAGCAGCACAGACGGAGCCATAGCAGAGGAGGAAGATCAGCGGGAGGAGGAGGAGTGGGGGGGTGGGGGGTGGGGGGGGGGAGTAGGGGGCTGGTTGTTGTCAACGTCTCCTCACACCAGGTTTCCTCAGTCACAATATTCTCATTCAACTCGTCCTCCCGTTTAATTAGAGGCCGGGTGCTCGGTTCCTCCGCCCGGTGCTCCGCGCGCCGAGCCCCGGGCAGCGCGAGGGAGGTAGCGGCGGGCTGCTCGGGCCGGAGCGGAGTGCCTAGCAGCAGCAGCAGCAATTATAGCCACTTGGGAAATCATAAAAAAGTTCATGTTCACGTTAAAGCGCGTCCACATGACCAGCCGTCGGCCATCCATGCGCGCGCGGCACTCATAAACTTGTATCACAAAGTTTGTAAATTTTCATAAAACAACAAAGAATTATTGCATTTCTTCACTGACTGCTGTTAGAGGGACCTGCTCTTTCTCTTTCCACATTCTCCCGCCGCCATTTCTTCTTCTTCTGCTCTCTGAAGCTGCAGCCAGAATGTATAGGATGTTCTTCTTCCTCGGTTTCCTTTTCTTAAACCGTACAGTGTTGGATGTGTCGGGTTTGTGCTACAGGCTGCTTTATTAGTGTCTTGCTATTGAATAAAACAATGTGTCCAGGTACAAAAAGTGGTTTATTTAATGTATTTCAATAATATTCAAACCCAAAAGGTTAATTAATACGAGGGTGTTACAGTTGGCAGTCCTAATGCAGAACCAAAGAAAGCATTATAGGTTGATCCCCTTTATTCTCACATTTTGGGTGTTGGTATGTCTCCAGGTGTAGATCCAGCAGAAAAGGTGGATCCAAGTTGAAAAACTGCACCACAACCAATAAATCCAACCACGCGGGCGAATTATACATTTTAACATCAAATGACAGTTATCACCACGGTAGCCTATCCACTTTGTGTACGAATTTGAAGGCTCTAAAGCTAAATGTATGGTCGTCCATGCGCCCTGTTTGTAGCCGCAGGATGAGGTGCTTCTCTCTGTTTTGCGGGAAATCGGTGACATTTGGCCCTGTGTTGGTCTGCAGCCGCACACAGCATCACATGGTGTGGGCTCTGAATAGTAAAAGCGGTTTCGCAATGCGGCAACGAGTCACCGTTTTTACAACCTGCAATGCCCAGCCGCAGGATCCCCCAAAGACGCTGCAAAGACACACTGCAGTGCATTTTTAAATGTTACTACAACCTTCTTAATACACTTAACCAACCCGATGGTTAGGCAGCTGTTGCGTCCAAGAGGTGAACACGCAACTATAACCAAAAGCTGATGTTTTACGCACTTGATTGGAGGGGAATAGCTTTCCTCTGTTTGATCCTTGAGTTCGATGTTTATGCTGGACTGGATGAGGCTCTGACCACCATGGTGTTAGTTGTGCGTTGGAGTTAGTCTTCATTCCTGTTGATAGCAGATGAACAGATTTATGACACAAATCATGGGTTTCTTGTACATTTCTAACCCTACGTTGCATGTTTTTATACCACTGATAGAAGAGCATGCAATAATAGCAAACTGGGTGAATATAAACATGTAACGTGTAGTTTGAATCCACAGAGACACCAAGGCCAATTTCACCCGAATAACCGGAGGCTCGACTCTGTATACACTTGCCTCTGAATGGGAAACAGTTATAATACATGTTCTTGAATCTGTCCACTGATCCCAAACGCCTCCTGGCTTTATTAGCTCAATGCCGCCATATTTGCAGGACTAAACAATTCGTGTGTTTGCTTCAATAAAACTGCCAGCATGGCCCAAATCGACATTTTCAGCGCTACAGACATTTTAGAGTGCCGAAAAAAGCATTATTGGACACGTATACAATGCTGCCAATCAATATACCGACCTGCACATGCTACATCATCCCCCTAGTCCTGATTGTGCCTGTAAAATCCAGCTTGGAGGAATTTGTGTTTCTAGGCCTATGTGTATAGCCTATCTACATTTGCATGTTTTCTTCAACATCTGCGTTCATATTCTCCTATCAACAGTGTTATAAAACACAATGTGGATGTACAAATCTACAAGGAATGTGTGTCCAGGGTTACAAAAATATGTTCAATCTGCTATCAACAGGAATAAAGCCTATTCATTTCATGCGTAATCTAACACCTGATTTTAGACATCTGCACTGAGATTGTTGTATTTGAAACGTTATTTCAAACCTTCCCTGACCCACATGTGACCCTCTCCAAAGTGCACGTCTGGTTGAACGCGGATCCAACACTTCCCTATGAAAGTGTCCCGAGTTAGAAAACAAAGCAGGAGCACAAACAGGCCGCAGCGCACTGTCTGCTGCTCTCTTTTGTGTCGTGTTGCTTTTATTTGGGGTTTCCTGCCTTTTTCATAGACGCAATACAGACATTAGGACCTGCCTTTACATCCCCCACACTAACCACCCGCCCTCCACACAAGTATATGTTGGGCTCTTTTTGGTTTCAGCCAGAGTTCTGCAGGCAAACACTCACCCGCAGACATTTGGTTTGGAGAGATTGTGTGCTGCTGGCATGGAGCCGACCCTGGATTATCTGGGCACGATGAACGCAGGTAATGCGGGTTAAACTGCCCGCGGCTCGGTCCGGAGGGAGGTCGGTCTAAAAGCAATCTATTGCCTCTTTTTTTTAACACACAGATTTGAGAAATCCTCAAAGATAATGAATGCGTAAAATATCCAAAATGTCCTCCTGCATATGCGCCTTTATTTAACTAATGGAGATGGAAAGTTGTCGTAGTCCTGTGTTTTAAATATGACTAGTGCTTAAACATATATCTTTTGAAACTAACATGGTTGCGCTATCTCAGTCAGCGTGGGTGGTGATATTATATTATATCAAACGTTTTTCTGTTAGAATTAATGGAGAACATTTCCGTGTCAAGTGTTTCAGAGCATTTGACATAGCCTAACTAAACTAGTGCGCATCTCAAACACCTTTAAAGAAGGCTTCACTCAGTACAAAATGCAAAGTGTAATTATTCCAACTAAAATAAATGTGCTTTTCAAAGAATCTCATCACCAGCGGATTGAACTGTCTTCAAATGTGTTATTGATTATCAATCAAATAATTTGAATTTGAACATTCATGTAGGCCTATTTCCTTTTTTCAGATGCTAAATAAAGACGCACTTTTAAATACTGGGACCTTGAACGTTATTTAGCCATTAGCTGAAACAGTGGGAGGTAAACAGCCGTTAATACACTTAAACCTGTAAACAAGGTGAGGATATTTTAAGAGCGAATTGACTCATTACTGAGGTTTACAACCTGTGAAAGTCGTGATTACTCTCTCTAGTCAAAGTGAAACCGATAAAGGAAGGTTAGAATGAACAGTGCTTCTGTAGCCCGAATAACGGGAACGATACACACTGTTTATTTGTTCTTCTGTGTTTTGTATTTGCATGTATTTGTAAGGACTATAAAGTACAAATAAGAAAGCCTTCATCCTATTGGGCTTGTCTGAAATTCCATAATGATTAATAAAATAATCCAAAACTAAACTTCCTGTTTCCTCTTCCTTAGCTCCTTATTATAACATTGGCCTGTATTATGAGTATGATATGTAACTGAGTGCTGTCAAAGCACCAACTTTTTTCAGACAAATACTTATAGTAATTTTATATTGTAAAATGTTTGTCTCGGACTATAATAAATGATTGATTAAATTGTGGTTATTTTTGTTCATGTTAAGAAACAGTATTATCTTCCAACAGATCCACAGGCAGCTGCGGGGTCTTTAAATATTTCCAGATGAAAGGCAGAATAATCTAAAATGAATGTATGACATACTCAGTTACATTTATATTATTTTATTTTCATATGCATTATTGTCTGAATATATATATATATATATATATATATATATATATATATATATATATTGTATAGGTCTCAGTTAACACTTGCAAATACAGAAATATAGGCAAACACATATACATACAATAATATTATTGCAAAGAGATAGCTTGAATTAGCTAACTGTTTGGAGCATTTCCCTTCCATTGAACTGAGAGCGCCAGGTCTTATATGTGTTTATAACCCATAGGGACAAGATCAAAGCCATACAGTAACACACAAGGCAATCTGATGACAGTAACACATCTTCATTAAAACATCTGATTCACAGACAACTGATGAATATAAAATAATACTGTTTTTGGAGAGGATAATAGATCACAAACTACAACATAAATCTGATTTCGAAAAATTATACAATGGAATCATTAAAACCCATAATTATAAAAGTATAATTTTCTGATTGCTTTGAAAACTCAGACAGAGTTGAGTTTTTCTGCATTTCTAAATCCTTGATAGCAGAGGGGTTGTTAAGGTCTGATTGTCCAACACACACAACATTAAATTTAACATTTAATAATTTCCACTTTCCTTTCTTACATTAATGTTTCCATTCATCAACAGCAATGCTGGTCCCTTTGTTCTCGGATAAGAAGAGTATAAGGCATTACAGCTGACATCTCCATCCGTTGCAGAAGATGTTCCTGCGGTCCAACAGAAACATTAGAGAACCATTGTTTCATTTCTGAAAATGTAGACATTACATTGAGCGGTAGGCTAATCTCTAAACCAGGGCTCTCCAACACGTCGATCGCGAGCTACCGGTAGCTCGCGGGCAGTTTTTCAGTAGCTTCGCCGCCTCGATTATCGATTAAGGTTGCTTCTTGATTTTTCGGATGCGGCCCGGACAATAACGTTTTTTTATTTTACAATTGTTTCCGTCACACGAATATCAAATTGGTCGGTGACGCAGAGATCAAGGAACAGACGTGACAGCGGCACATCGACACCACACACGGAGCAGTCTGCTTTCTCCACCAACACCAGTCCAGATCCAACAGCAGAATGACCCGCTCTGAATCAGTCCGTGTCGCTGCGGCTCAGAGAGACAGGGAGGATTGTGTTTTTGAAAAACACTCGTTATCGTCATGTCAGGTTTTTGGTGGATTTAATCAAGTCTTGGATTGCAGAGTATGAATGTCCTCTTGCTATTTTCAGTTGATAAATACGTGTGTAAAGTTTGTGAAGGCAGGAAGAAAAGCTTCCGCGATCACCGTCTCCTCCGTTCCTCCAAACTCCGCCCCCCTCCTGAAAACAAATGAGTGACAGGCTGATAGTGACCCGATAGAAAACTTTATTATTCACTTAATCACTGATTGAGATGATGAAGCTAACTTAATCTCATACATTCATGGGATTTATGTAACAGTAAGACAGAGAATGTAAGTGTGCCACCCACATGCAGTATTTTAGTTTTTATAATGCTGTTGTAAATACTCCTGTTGACTGCTGTGTTCAGACTCAAGTCATGTGTGTGATGCCTCATTCAGGACATTCAGTGTCCTTCTTTAACAGAAGGCCGTTGCTAGAAGCTGAAGCTAGACTGCAGAAGCATTCGTTTTTTTTGTTTTTGGAGGATGGAACAATTTCACACAGATATAGGGAGGCTAGACCCTATACAATTGATTTATTATGGTTTATAATTTAATGTCAAGACGAATAAAAGGAGAAGATGGCTGAACTGTTCAGTGTCAATCCTGTGGAGATGGAGATGGAGGTTATACATCTCCAAATCATGTTCAGCTTAAATCTCAGCAAAACTCACAACATTTCTGGAGCCTTGTAGACTCAGACAACTCTAAGAACATTCACCAAGCAGCACTGAACATGTTCTGCTTTATTTGGCTCTACAGACCTTTGTGGAAGGCAGCTTTTTCTGACACGAATGAAATCTAAATACAGAACAAGACCGACTGATGAACATTTAAATGACTATTAGAGTGAACCTAAGTGGGTACACTCCAGCATACACCTCTATGGTGGACTCCATGCAGCGCCATTCATCTCACTATAACTGATGAAAAAGAGTGAATGCAGGAAAGATTGCACATTAGTGCAACATGTGGAGTAAGAAAGATGGAAAAGGCTGATGGTGAGTCAAACTTCAATCACATCTTGACAAATGGCAACTTGGTGAGTGCACATTCAAGTTGAGACATCACTGTGTCTGATGTATTATATCATCGTTTGTATTTAGCGAAATGTTGGATATGTTAAGATCATTTCCAATATTTGGGATCATTATTCTTTCCCCCTTTTGTTTTAGCAAAGACAAACGAATGCATGAAGAGAAAGGACAACAATAGAAAGTTGCAATCATACGTCATGAATGCAAAGCAGCGGAATCAGCACATTGATTATTTTCCACGTGCTGCTTGTTTGCACTTTTAGAGTAAGTGTCCCCCATTCCCTCTTAACAGTAAAATAACATTACACTTTTCACTTAAACGTTGAAGACAGTTATAGTGTTCATAATAAGGTCATCATTTAAACATTCTAGCATGCCTTTTTGGTTTATTTACTTTTCATGTGCCCACATTCCCCTGAAAGGTTTCACCTTTTTAAGGTGACCCACTCTACCATGCTGCACTGCGATATATATCAAATGCACCCTATAGGACTCCAAAAAGCCATTTGAGGTAAGCTTCCACTGTGTGCCAGATCTGCTCCAGCTTGTGACTCTCACAGCCTCAGACCCAGAGCCTGGATACGGGTCCAGGTTCCTGGCCGTGCAGACTGAGGCTGGGAAAAGGAGTCTTTTTTACTATGGTCCTTAGTCTTGGAATGAGCTTTCAATCACGCCTACAACTGAGGGCACTTGTCCCTACAGCCTGTTTTAAGTTGAAGTTGTCTGAAGTCCTTACCACCAGCTGCTCTTGCAGAGATAAGTATTGCACCTAATGTGCACAATGTAGTGACTGCTTTTTCGTCTTTTGTTCCTTAGTTGTGTTCTCTGTATTGTATATGTCTGTGTTATGTGTTGTGTAACGTTGCTGCCTTCTGGGCCAGGTCAGCATTGTAAATGAAGATTCTATCTCAATGCTTTTGGTTTAATAAAACACATTTAAAAAAGTCTACTCTGTATATTAACATTGAAATGTGGGGACACCCATTTTTCTAATATGGGACATAAACTACAGAATTATTAGAAACAAATACTTAAAGTATTTACATTGGGTTGCATGGATACTTGAATAACAATTATAAAGAAATATGGAAGAGGAACATCTTCATGTATCTTTCACAGTCATCCAAAGCGAACAGCACTCGCACTATGGAACCCTTCTGCCCTCTATGAAGGACCTTTAAAACTGATATGGATTCCCAAATGGACTGAATAAATGATATCTGTAATGTGTGCGTCTGTGTTGAAGCAAAGCCTGTGGTTCCTCCTCCACTTCCTGACAAACACTGTGGTGTCTCTGCAAACACCATAAAGCACTTCCTCATCACGTGGGTCCCATGTTGTTTTCAGCTGCCGTCTGTCTGCCCAGCGCTCCACCAACTGAGGAGATGTGCAGGAGTCACACGCACGGTTAGAGAGGGGTTCAAGCTGAGGGGAAGAAAAGACATGACATGCAGGAGAAGCTAGCAGCCATAGAGCAGACATACATAGATACATGGCTTGGTTTGTTTATATTTGTTTATGTGCACTTACACTCTTTGTACTCATATTTCAGAAAAGTACTCAGATCTTTTACTTAATACAAATAATAGATATTGAAATAACTCTCTTACAAGCATTATAAATCTATAGGTGAAAGTAGAAACTAATAAGCATCAAAACATACTTAAAGTACCAACAGTCAAAGTATCCGTTATGCGTTAGTTGTTTATTTCAGATTAAATATCTTACCTCCAATAATATTTAAAAATGAATCATATTTAGCAAAAGCTAATTTCTGATATATTGAAGATAGAAGATGACCCTTTATATACATTCACTTTAAAGCTGATAAATGTAGTGCAGTAAAAAGTACAATATTGGCTTCCAAGAGTGGGTGGAGGAGAAGTATGAATGTAACAATAACAAACTCACAAGTACCCTCACTTAAGTACAGCACTTTGATGTACTTTTACATTCCACCTCTGTGGTTGTTATTAGTTCCTTAAATGTTTATGCATCATATTGTACCTTGTTCTGGACCTGTATAATGTGGTTTTGCAGCATATTCTTTTTGCATCTTGGACCACGGAAAACGCTGCACTGCTGTGAATACATTAGATTGGAGCAGATTAGATGAGATTGACTTGATTGAAATATGAAACTAGAGAATAGTTTTGTTACAACAGCATATCAAGAAGCTATTGCACATTAAATATATAATACACATAAGGAGTAAATACTGTCAACAACCGCAGAGAGATACATATCTATAGACTATTAATATCAAATATACAGAATACATTGGAATACACTGTAGATCAGGGGAGTCAACTCATTTTCATCTCGGGCCACATCAGTATTATGGTTGCACTCAAAGGGCCGGTTTGTAACTTTAAGAGTATATAAAATACATATATAAATATTTAATATATATAAATCATGTATTATATTACATGATTGCCTCTGCATTGGATTCATATCGGATAGGGTAATAACTTCATCATTAACTACGTCTGAAAGCAGAAGTCTAGGGCAAAAAATGCAAGTCTCCTCAGTGAGAATGTCACAAAATGATTTAAAAAGAAAAGCCACATTTCTGGAGAAAAAGTCAAAATAAAAAAAAGTAACATTTTGAAAAAAGTAACATTTGAGGAAAAAAGTAAGATTCTGAGAAAAAAATGAATATTTTTGAAGAAAAAATCTAAATTCTGAGAATCAAGTGCAAATTCTGAGAAAAGAAGGTCAAATGTGAGATGCATTGTGGGACATGTATTTATGGGTGACGTGCTTCTGTACATCTGCATGTAACCGTATAATAAACATACTATATTCTTTGCTCTTGTGGGCCACATTAAATGAAGTCACGGGCCGGATTTGGCCCCCGGGCCTATGAGTTTGACACCCCTGCTGTAGATGGAGGACAATAACGTGATTTTTACAATCTAAGTTGGAACGTGCTTCCAGTTGCATTACTAATCTTATTTGAAGGAAAACATATGAAATGCATTGCTCTATTTGTGAGCTAGTGGCATGAGTGTGTGCTGAGTGAGGTCACAGAAAGCGTGTTTGACCTTCAGAGGTCACGCAGCGCCTGAAGGTTAAGGAGAAACTGGGTCCAGAGTTTCCCCTGCTCTGAGGGTCAGCTGCCGGCCACAGAGCGCTGGCAACATTCCTCTCTGCACAAACACTGCAGAGAGGAACCATTTGTACAGGGTTGGAGTTTTGGAAGTGGACTTTTTGATTCATTAGAAATGAGAAACCGTCTCTTCCCCCAGCGCAGGGTGAAAAAGCATCCTTTAATCAGAACCATCGATTCCTCAGATGATCAAATAAAGAGGCAAGATTAATAAAACAACACAATATAATCAAATAACATCCATGATAATGTTGATAACTATCCTACATATTAAATCAGGTTCCACTTCATATTATTGCTATCAACTAACCTAATACAGTTATGTGACATTTGTTGACATAATACATTTTACTTTTAAATTGAGTTAGCTGTAATTTGGCCATAGAGTTTCATTTGACAGACAGTCTACAGATCTGTATCTTTCACGGTCAACTTGTTTAGAATTTACTTTTTATATTGTCTATTTTGAGATATTTTATTCATTGTTTATTTTCTACTCTTCTTATTTCTCCAATGATTTGCTCTGCCATGTTTGAACGTGCTGCTGTGACGAAAACACGTCCCAATTTGGTCTCAATAAAGTCATGTCTTCTAAACACGTATTGAAATTGGTTAGTTAGAAGTGTGTGAACAAAGGGCGATGGGAGCAGCAGCCGAAGAGCTTTCTTCTTCTCTTACACCGTCTCTCAGTCATAAGAATAACAAAAGTATCAATGATATATTGCATGTTTTTGTACATGTCTAGTGTGTCATCTTTAAACAGACCCTGACTAGTGCAATAACAGCGGATACACAGGCTGTAAAGAAACAGCCTGGGCTTTACGGCTGTTTACTCTAACCGCGTTAGTGAAAGATAATACAAGTTTATTCTACAGTCAGCAGAGGAGAGGAGAGGAGAGGAGAGAGAGAGGAGAGGAG
>NW_022991371.1:0-46790 GCF_902827175.1 Gymnodraco acuticeps
AGCAGGAGAGGACTCTTTAAAGTAGAGACACTACACACTGATATAAACCTGAACATCAGCAGTAGAGGACTATTTAAAGTAGAGACACTACATACTGATATACACCTGAACATCAGCAGGAGAGGACTATTTAAAGTAGAGACACTACATACTGATATACACCTGAACATCAGCAGGAGAGGACTCTTTAAAGTAGAGACACACACACTGATATAAACCTGAACATCAGCAGTAGAGGACTCTTTAAAGTAGAGACACTACATACTGATATACACCTGAATATCAGCAGGAGAGGACTCTTTAAAGTAGAGACACTACATACTGATATACACCTGAACATCAGCAGGAGAGGACTCTTTAAAGTAGAGACACTACATACTGATATCCACCTGAACATCAGCAGGAGAGGACTCTTTAAAGCAGAGACACTACTTACTGATATACACCTGAATATCAGCAGGAGAGCACTCTTTAAAGTAGAGATACTACATACTGATATCCACCTGAACATCAGCAGTAGAGGACTATTTAAAGTAGAGACACTACATACTGATATACATCTGAACATCAGCAGGAGAGGACTCTTTAAAGTAGAGACACTACATACTGATATACACCTGAACATCAGCAGGAGAGGACTCTTTAAAGTAGAGACACTACATACTGATATACACCTGAACATCAGCAGGAGAGGACTCTTTAAAGTAGAGACACTACATACTGATATATGTGGGGGAAACTTCTGTGTAGCAATGCAGTGGGAGTCACCGACTGATGAAGGAGACACAGGAAGAGCAGGAGCTTTGATGTCAAACACTGATGGTTTATTTAGGAGGTTCGGCCGGAGGTGTGACTGCACGGGAGAGTTGCCACGTCAATTCTCTCGTCAGCACATTTAACTGGTTTCACAGAGAGTAATCAACATATTTGAGAAGATAGCCTAAACAGTTGGGAACACTGAGTTACTTGCGTCTGACACCTATGGCCTCGAAGATTTCACACCTTCGGAGTCCACAAACACCGAGAAGGAAGTGTCCCAGTGTACCCACAACAATAAATCATCTGTGACCTAGGGTTGCCCGGTCATAGAATGGGAACAACAACAATATGGCTAAAGCAGCCTATCTCCTTAAAGGAGATATCAGACGTCAGGGTTGGTCATGCACGTCATATCTAGGAGTCTAGGACAATTATTTCCCTAACAATATACACCTGAACATCAGCAGGAGAGGACTCTTTAAAGTAGAGACACTACATACTGATATACACCTGAACATCAGCAGGAGAGGA
Organism: Gymnodraco acuticeps; assembly: GCF_902827175.1. Classification (NCBI taxonomy): domain Eukaryota; kingdom Metazoa; phylum Chordata; class Actinopteri; order Perciformes; family Bathydraconidae; genus Gymnodraco; species Gymnodraco acuticeps. The sequence continues at coordinate 1,291 of NW_022991371.1, forward strand.
CTCTTTAAAGTAGAGACACTACATACTGATATACACCTGAACATCAGCAGGAGAGGACTCTTTAAAGTAGAGACACTACATACTGATATACACCTGAACATCAGCAGGAGAGGACTCTTTAAAGTAGAGACACTACATACTGATATACACCTGAACATCAGCAGGAGAGGACTCTTTAAAGTAGAGACACTACATACTGATATACACCTGAACATCAGCAGGAGAGGACTCTTTAAAGTAGAGACACTACATACTGATATACACCTGAACATCAGCAGGAGAGGACTCTTTAAAGTAGAGACACTACATACTGATATACACCTGAACATCAGCAGGAGAGGACTCTTTAAAGTAGAGACACTACATACTGATATACACCTGAACATCAGCAGGAGAGGACTCTTTAAAGTAGAGACACTACATACTGATATACACCTGAACATCAGCAGGAGAGGACTCTTTAAAGTAGAGACACTACATACTAATATACACCTGAACATCAGCAGGAGAGGACTCTTTAAAGTAGAGACACTACACACTGATATACACCTGAACATCAGCAGGAGAGGACTCTTTAAAGTAGAGACACTACATACTGATATACACCTGAACATCAGCAGGAGAGGACTCTTTAAAGCAGAGACACTACATACTGATGTACACCTGAACATCAGCAGGAGAGGACTCTTTAAAGTAGAGACACTACATACTGATATACACCTGAACATCAGCAGGAGAGGACTCTTTAAAGCAGAGATACTACATACTGATATACACCTGAACATCAGCAGGAGAGGACTCTTTAAAGTAGAGACACTACATACTGATATACACCTGAACATCAGCAGGACAGGACTCTTTAAAGTAGAGACACTACATACTGATGTACACCTGAACATCAGCAGGAGAGGACTCTTTAAAGCAGAGACACTACATACTGATATACACCTGAACATCAGCAGGAGAGGACTCTTTAAAGTAGAGACACTACATACTGATATACACCTGAACATCAGCAGGAGAGGACTCTTTAAAGTAGAGACACTACATACTGATATATGTGGGGGAAACTTCTGTGTAGCAATGCAGTGGGAGTCACCGACTGATGAAGGAGACACAGGAAGAGCAGGAGCTTTGATGTCAAACACTGATGGTTTATTTAGGAGGTTCGGCCGGAGGTGTGACTGCACGGGAGAGTTGCCACGTCAATTCTCTCGTCAGCACATTTAACTGGTTTCACAGAGAGTAATCAACATATTTGAGAAGATAGCCTAAACAGTTGGGAACACTGAGTTACTTGCGTCTGACACCTATGGCCTCGAAGATTTCACACCTTCGGAGTCCACAAACACCGAGAAGGAAGTGTCCCAGTGTACCCACAACAATAAATCATCTGTGACCTAGGGTTGCCCGGTCATAGAATGGGAACAACAACAATATGGCTAAAGCAGCCTATCTCCTTAAAGGAGATATCAGACGTCAGGGTTGGTCATGCACGTCATATCTAGGAGTCTAGGACAATTATTTCCCTAACAATATACACCTGAACATCAGCAGGAGAGGACTCTTTAAAGTAGAGACACTACATACTGATATACACCTGAACATCAGCAGGAGAGGACTCTTTAAAGTAGAGACACTACATACTGATATACACCTGAACATCAGAGGAGAGGACTCTTTAAAGTAGAGACACTACATACTGATATACACCTGAACATCAGCAGGAGAGACTAAGAGATGAATGATGATCTAACGTTTATGAATGAGGCCTAATGTTCTTCAACTGGGGCGTGGACAAACCACATCCTATACACACACACACACTGATGCTGGGAGTTCCGGTCCATAAGATAACAACTTCCTGTGTACAAAATAAGAGCTTCCTGTCTATAAGATAAAAGCTTTCTGTCCATAAGCTCCAGAGGTCGAGTGTTTCCTCTCACGCAGGTTTACCTCCTCCCTCCTGAAGCCCATCGTCTCTTTATTTATTATTTATTTGTTCCTGAAGCTTCCTGGCACCATTATGTCTTTGCATTATTTGACTTCTTTATTTTCTTTAATGTCTTCAGTATAATGTCTGCTGCATTGTTAAAGGAGCATCAAGTGAAGACTTATACATACAGGCTGCGTGCATATAAATAAATAAAGCTCTTGAATCCTGACGGTCATCATGTGGCTGCTCATTATCCCCGAAAATAATGTTTATTGTGCAACGATAGCATTTATTTCAGTGGACTATTTACATGTATACTAGTGCAATGATTGTATTGTATTTTTTTAGAAACACCTGAACGCCTCTTCCCTGCTGACAGGAGGCAGATCGGGGGTTAATGACGGGGGGACTACGTTACCCAGAATCCCACAGGGAGCCATGATGGGGTCAGTGATTGGACCTGAGTACTTCCTGTTTACGGTGCTCACGCTCCCCGCAGACCACTAAGAACCGTAATGAAGATAAGGAGAAGAACATCACCGGGAACATTTTCCACCGCAAAGCCGATCACATGACGAGGAAGCAAGGGTTCACGGAAACACGAGCTTTCATGGTTTCTCTGAACTCTTAAAAAACAACCTGTTATTCTTAGGCTTTGAATAAACCCATTACAAAACCCAGAAACTGTAAAAACAAAAGAGAGAAATGTCTATATTTCCGACAGTCCTTGAATGCATCATGTGTCAAAAAGCTTCAATCGGTAAAAATGACCACATCTGAGTTTAAACTAGTTTGTCCTTGAATGCACTTTTTACAAATACAGAAAATGTTAGTGTAGATATGTAAACATTGAAATATGAAAAACTAGGTTGAGCCCAAGTTGACATATGTGCACTTAAAATGTTGTACTATATAAACTGTTTAAAAAACTAAACTAAAATGTTCTATTTTTTTTGGATCCATCAAAAAAGTCCTCCCTACTCATAGAAACTATTGTGCTGTTTCCATCGAGCCTCAGGACGTTTATTTTGCAGTGACAATGAGGCCGAAGGGAGGAAAGGAAACGCCCTCAAACTGCTTCAGGTTCAGAGTTAACTTATTTAATTAAGCTTTTTATGGATCTTTTCATAAAGACCTCAAAACAATTCAATTAAAATCACACAAACAAGAAATGTCTATAAAGCTTTTTAGTGGACTTAATGCCACTCCAGAGCTTCGACTCAGAACTTCGACTCGGAGCTTCGACTCACTAAAACACAGCAGCAGTTTCTGAGCTGATCAGATATGGATGTGAATCAGATCTCTCTAACTCGACCTGATTCTCTTCCTGAGCTGCGGCGCCTCCCTAATGCATCATCTGAGGATAATAACCCACATCCTAATAACAAAATAACTCCCATTCATCATGATAACAACTCCCCATCGAAGGTGCTCTTGGTCCTTAGTGTTTGTTGCATATTCTGAGTAATAAACAGTCAGCGGAGTAAACAGCAGTAACACTCAGAGCTGCTTCTGTCCGAGAGATTTAGTCCTGCAGCAACTAAAGCCATTAGGCTGAGAGAGGGAGGCCTTAAGAGCTCTCTGGGAGGCTCTCTGAAGCAGAGACACGCAGAGACACACGGAGACAAGCAGAGACACGCGGAGACACACGGAGACACACGGAGACACACGGAGACACACAGAGACACACGGAGACACACGGAGACACACGGAGACACACGGAGACACACGGAGACACACGGAGACACACGGAGACACACGGAGACACACGGAGACACACGGAGACACACGGAGACACACGGAGACACACGGAGACACACAGAGACACACGGAGACACACGGAGACACACGGAGACACACGGAGACACACGGAGACACACAGAGACACACGGAGACACACAGAGACACACGGAGACACACGGAGACACACGGAGACACACGGAGACACACGGAGACACACGGAGACACACGGAGACACACGGAGACACACGGAGACACACGGAGACACACGGAGACACACGGAGACACACGGAGACACACGGAGACACGCGGAGACACACGGAGACACACGGAGACACGCGGAGACACGCGGAGACACGCAGAGACACGCAGAGACACGAGGAGACACACAGAGACACGCAGAGACACACAGAGACACGAGGAGACACGCAGAGACACACGGAGACACGCAGAGACACACAGAGACACAAGGAACACGCATTAACTATAAGATAACATGCAGCAACATGCAGTGACCCTTACAAACTAAACATTACTCCAGCTGTGTTTAAATGAACTTATTTCAGATTTCTTTATTTTCAGATTCCTATTGATTCAAACTGAGTTTCTGTGAGAGTTAAGTCTCAAAGGTCTCAGATACAAATATAAAACACATGTCTATGAAGGGTTTTGCTCCAAACACCAAACAGATCATCCTAGCCATGCCTCATATCCCTCTGTTTCACTTCCTGTTTCTAAAGTGCTGATTTGGGTATAAAGCTTTTAAAGAGGAGGGGGCGGAGCTTATGCGGGACCCGGCAGCTACTGTCTAAACTAAATGCTGCCGTGATGAAACGCCATGTCATGGATTATCAAGGATTCTCTCTGAAACAGTTTGGAGCTCAAAGGCTTTTTCTCTTGCCGGTTATACCACAAGGTGAGTTCCTTTCTACTTCCTGCTTCTTCACACACATGCTCTCCAGTACAGGTTAGCTCTGAGTGTTAGCGATGCTAATGTAAACACCGACCATATTACGTCCAAAACAGTCGGGCATTGTTTCTGATAGCAACGTTTCTGATTGGGCCGTGGGTCCACATTTCAGATATTACGTCATATCGGACGCAAATCTGATTTGATTTTAGACGTCACAAGAATGTTCCTATGGAGTACACAATGACAAGGTAGAAATTGTCACATCATACAAATACTTGGGCACCATTTTCGATGACCACCTCAAATTTGATGTGAATACTGAGTGTATTGTGAAGCGGGGTCAACAGAGAATGCACCTTCTTCGCAAACTGAACTCTTTCTCTGTCAGGCCCTTCATTCTTTGTCGTTTTTACAAAGCATTCATTGAGAGCCTTATTTGTTTTTCTTTTATCTGCTGGTTCCATAGCCTTACACTGTAAGACAGGAACAGCCTGAACAGCATGTTAAAACCTGCTCCAAGATCATCGGCGTGAAACAGAGAGACTTCAATTCCTTCTGTAACCAACAGATTCTGCGGAAAGCAGAGAGCACTCTGAACTCTCCAGGTCGTGTACTCTCCAGGTCGTGTACTCTCCAGGTCATGAACTCTCCAGGTCATGTTCTTTCACATGAATCTCGTCTGTTGCCATCAGGGCGAAGATATGCTCTACCTGCTCAAAGGACTAATCGCTTTTCTAAATCATTCATCCCTTCTGCACTCAAACTTTTAAATTCTTGAAAAGGCTTTTAACTTGATTATTTATTTATTTATTATTGTGATGCTTTGAACTATTTATAGTGTAAATTATAATTATTCACATCTGTGCTCCCGGGTGTATCTGTGTGTTTTCTTCTTGTATGTTCCTGCCTGTGTTCATGACATAAGCTGCTGCTCATAACCAATTGCCCCTTGCGGGATTAATACAGTTGTTGATTGATTGATTGATAAATCTGGATCAGCTCCGTTGTTCCCCCATTTTTAGAGATTTGGGTACGGAGGAAAAGAGAGAGGGTTTTATTTCCTGACGCTGCGTGAGTTCCCCGACACACCGGGGACACAAAGGGACGCACCGGGGACATACCGGGGACATACCGGGGACGCACCGGGGACATACCGGGGATGCACCGGGGACACACGGGGACGCACCGGGGGGACACCGGGGACACACGGGGACGCACCGTGGGGACACCGGGGACACACAGGGACGCACCGGCGATACACCGGGGATACACAGGGACACACCGGGGACACACCGGGACGCACCGGGGACACACGGGGATACACCGGGGACACACCGGGGACGCACCGGACACACACCGGGGACGCACCGGGGACACACCGGAGACACACCGGGGACGCACGTTGATATAGAAAAGACATCAAAAAGTGCATGTTGCATGATACTGTAGGTCTCCTTTAAGGTTCAAGGTTCAAAAAGGTTGCAATTCAAAGTGCTTCACATGGGCATTCAACACGTAGTAATTAAAAACAAAACACACACACAAAATACATTTAAAAAAGACAATTCATGAAAGCGTTAAAATACTGTCTGCAGCTAAAAGTGCAACGATAAGGTTAAAGGTTAAAGGATCTCATTCAAAAGAAAGATGTTTAACCTCGAGGGTTCGGCGGACCTGAGAATTTAAATGCTCTTAAAAACTAAAATGAGATCTGTGTGGAGCAGAAACACAGGAAGAGAAGGACTCTCAGACGTCTGCACCGAGACTCGATGTGTGTCAGACTGAAGAGAATCCTCTCTGCTTCAGGGTCTCATCATTATTGAATATCTACTGAAGGCACTCATCATCAGGAGGAAGGAGTCGAGGGTTAAAAGCCTTCAAAATGCAGCTCTGTGGCTGCAGGTCAGAAACAGGTCAAATGCTTTAAAGCCTCAACAAACCACAAGAAGTGACCTTTGACCCCGAGCAGCCCTCTGCTGACAGCTGACATCTCTCTCTCTCAAAGCTCCAGCACTGAGTAACTCCTCACCTGCAGTATGATCTGGACTGTGTCTGGATTCAGTGGAACAAAATACATTTATACTGGAGCGATAATTACTTATTTTTGTATAATAATAAAATGAAAAGGTAAAATGCAAACTTTATTATTTAAATACAATAATAAAATTTATTTTAGTGGACTATTGAAATGTATGCTAGTGCAATTATTACATGTTTTGTTGTTGAATGATAACATTAATTGTAGTGTAAAAAAAAAATGTCATTAAAAAAATGAAACGCAGTAGTTTAAAAAAGAAACAGGATTAAAAACAGGAATTTTATAATATTTGATTCATGAACGCTCTGGGTCATTAAGTGGCTTTAGTCAACGGTATGGACTCCTCTGAGCGATTCCCGTTAGGAGACACACACACACTTCATTGATTTCATATTTTCTGATTACTGGAAATTCTCAGAAGTGAAGTGTTGTCTGTGGATTATTCCAGAAAAGGTAAACACAGGCTGCAGTGTGTGTGTGTGTGTGTGTGTGTGTGTGTGTGTGTGTGTGTGTGTGGCCTCCAGGTTCATTGAGTAGACTTTACACTGAGAGGCCTGTTCTCACACACACGCTCGTTCAGCTCAAGTATCACTTCTCTTTAAACAAGGCAGCAGTGTGTTGTCTCTTCATCCCCTGGAGTGTGTGTGTCTGTGTGTGTGTGTGTGTGTCTGTGTGTGTGTGTGTGTGTGTGTGTAATCCAGTATCTTAAGCAAACAGCAGCAGGTCAGGCTGAGGTTTCATAACGTTTCACCTTAAAACGAATAAACTGACATTACATTAACTTCATTACATTAACTTTGGTGTGACACACACACACACACACACACACACACACACACACACACACACACACACACACACACACACACACACACACACACACACACACACACACACACACACACACACACACACACACACACACACACACACACACACACACACACACACACACACACACACACACACACACACACACACACACACACACACACACAGGACTCTTTAAAGTAGAGACACTACATACTGATATACACCTGAACATCAGCAGGAGAGGACTCTTTAAAGTAGAGACACTACATACTGATATACACCTGAACATCAGCAGGAGAGGACTCTTTAAAGTAGAGACACTACATACACCTGAACATCAGCAGGAGAGGACTCTTTAAAGTAGAGACACTACATACTGATATACACCTGAACATCAGCAGGAGAGGACTCTTTAAAGTAGAGACTCTACATACTGATATACACCTGAACATCAGCAGGAGAGGACTCTTTAAAGTAGAGACACTACATACTGATATACACCTGAACATCAGCAGGAGAGGACTCTTTAAAGTAGAGACACTACATACTGATATACACCTGAACATCAGCAGGAGATGACTCTTTAAAGTAGAGACACCACATACTGATATACACCTGAACATCAGCAGGAGAGGACTCTTTAAAGTAGAGACACTACATACTGATATACACCTGAACATCAGCAGGAGAGGACTCTTTAAAGTAGAGATACTACATACTGATATACACCTGAACATCAGCAGGAGAGAACTCTTTAAGTAGAGACACTACATACTGATATACACCTGAACATCAGCAGGAGAGGACTCTTTAAAGTAGAGACACTACATACTGATATACACCTGAACATCAGCAGGAGAGGACTCTTTAAAGTAGAGACACTACATACTGATATACACCTGAACATCAGCAGGAGAGGACTCTTTAAAGTAGATACACTACATACTGATATACACCTGAACATCAGCAGGAGAGGACTCTTTAAAGTAGAGACACTACATACTGATATACACATGAACATCAGCAGGAGAGGACTCTTTAAAGTAGAGAGACTACATACTGATATACACCTGAACATCAGCAGGAGAGGACTCTTTAAAGTAGAGACACTACATACTGATATACACCTGAACATCAGCAGGAGATGACTCTTTAAAGTAGAGACACCACATACTGATATACACCTGAACATCAGCAGGAGAGGACTCTTTAAAGCAGAGACACTACATACTGATATACACCTGAACATCAGCAGGAGAGGACTCTTTAAAGTAGAGACACTACTTACTGATATACTATACACCTGAACATCAGCAGGAGATGTTTCTTTAAAGTAGAGACACTACATACTGATATACACCTGAACATCAGCAGGAGAGGACTCTTTAAAGTAGAGACACTACATACTGATATACACCTGAACATCAGCAGGAGAGGACTCTTTAAAGTAGAGACACTACATACTGATATACACCTGAACATCAGCAGGAGAGGACTCTTTAAAGTAGAGACACTACATACTGATATACACCTGAACATCAGCAGGAGAGGACTCTTTAAAGTAGAGACACCACATACTGATATACACCTGAACATCAGCAGGAGAGGACTCTTTAAAGTAGAGACACTACATACTGATATACACCTGAACATCAGCAGGAGAGGACTCTTTAAAGTAGAGACACTACATACTGATATACACCTGAACATCAGCAGGAGAGGACTCTTTAAAGTAGAGACACTACATACTGATATACACCTGAACATCAGCAGGAGAGGACTCTTTAAAGTAGATACACTACATACTGATATACACCTGTGAACATCAGCAGGAGAGGACTCTTTAAAGTAGAGACACTACATACTGATATACACATGAACATCAGCAGGAGAGGACTCTTTAAAGTAGAGGACACTACATAACTGATATACACCTGAACATCAGCAGGAGAGGACTCTTTAAAGTAGAGACACTACATACTGATATACACCTGAACATCAGCAGGAGATGACTCTTTAAAGTAGAGACACCACATACTGATATACACCTGAACATCAGCAGGAGAGGACTCTTTAAAGTAGAGACACTACTTACTGATATACTATACACCTGAACATCAGCAGGAGATGACTCTTTAAAGAGAGACACTACATACTGATATACACCTGAACATCAGCAGGAGAGGACTCTTTAAAGTAGAGACACTACATACTGATATACACCTGAACATCAGCAGGAGAGGACTCTTTAAACCTGAACATCAGCAGGAGAGGACTCTTTAAAGTAGAGGGACTGGGTTAATCATTTAAACCTGGCCCTGCCAACTTTCAGGAGACAGGAGATTTTACAGTAGGTGTTTTTAAATCTGTTACCTGTCAGGTACATGATGAGGATGTTTGAAATAAAGCCGACAGCAGGTGGAGTTTAACTTTCAGACGACAAAAGCTGTGAGTCTCAGAGGGATCAGCTTTGTTTAGTCAAATATCAGATTACTGATTATGAATGACAGAAACTAGCTGGGACGGATCGTCCTCATTAACATTTAAACTTTTTACAACTTGTTTGTAGTCGACTATTTAATATTTTATAAAGTAAGTTGGCAGGAGAAACACTGAGCTTCTGCCAAAAAACATTTTCTTAAACGACGTTCAGATGGAAAGTGTGTGTGTGGGTGAGGGTGTGTGTGTGTGTGTGTTTCCTCTTTACTCTCTAATAGGATCAGTTTGGCCTTTTTCACTCTTCCTGCCCCAAGTATAAAAACATTTGCAGTGATCGCAGAATCCAATCCAATACACACTCGCACACACACACACACACACACACACACACACACACACACACACACACACACACACACACACACACACACACACACACACACACACACACACACACACACACACACACACACACACACACACACACACACACACACACACACACACACACACACACACACACACACACACACACACACACACACACACACACACACTCTCTCTACTCTAGACACACTGGAAGGTTTCCCTGTGTGTGTGTGTGTGTGTGTGTGTGTGTGTGTGTGTGTGTGTGTGTGTGTGTGTGTGTGTGCGAGCAGGGGTAAACGGGAGCTTTTGTTACCGTGGGAACAGACGCTTGACGGACAGGGTACTCGACCGTTGTCTTGGTAACATGAGATTGTTATCTTTGTCAGCCAATCAGCTTCCTCCCTGGGTTTTTTTTTGGGGGGGGGGGGGGGGGGGGTTGACCCAGAACTTCACTACACCCCTCATTATCTTTCTATTCCTGCATGAACTGAAACACACAGGTCACAGGTGTTTGATTCCCTCTACAGAAACGTACTGTTTCCCTTCCTGTTCACTTTTTAGGAAGTTAAAAGTGTCAGAAAGTCCAATTTTTACTGAGAACTAGAGTCCGATTGTAGTTAGAGGTCTGGATGTAATAGATCCCTGAAAACAAGAGGTGTCTTGTCAACAAGAACCAGACAAGTCCAAGAGAGGTCAAATATCCCGCAAAAACTAAACACGTCAGAATTTAATAGTCCCTTGAGAACGAGGCGATGTCCAGGTCAAATGGCCAACAATAATAATACAAGTCCAAAACAAAACTACCAGGAAAGACAAACTCTGGTCAAAAGCCAACAAGAATCAGGAGTCAGAGTCCAAAGACAAAAAACAAGTCTGGATTACATAGTCCCCTGAGAATGAGTCTGAAGCCAAAGTCCTGCGAAATACAAAACAAGTCAGAACTTATTAGTCCCCTGATAGCGAGACATGTCTGGGTCAAATTGCCAACAATAATAATACAAGTCCAGGGCAAACAGCCTGCTAGAACAAGACAGAAATGAAAAAGCCCTTCGAGAACCAGACAAGTCCAAAGAAAAACTACCAGGAAACAAGACAAACTCTGGTCAAGAGGCGAACAAGAATCAGACAAGTTAGAGTCCAAAGACCCGTGAAAAACGGAACAAGTCAAGATTTAATAGTCCACTCGGAACAGACCAAGTTAAAAAGGCCTACAAGAACCAGACAAGTCCGAAGTACAAAGTCTAACAAAAAACAAAATTAAAACTGCGATCGCACTTGTGCGCGCAGTGATGAGCGGGCCCTCGCGTCCGTGCGCCTGTCGGGGAGGGCGGCAGGTCGTCCCGGCGTCAAGCAGACGCGCGCGAGTCCTGGGAAATGAGCCGTTTCTCATTTCTATAATTTTCGCGTCCCAGACTCCCAGGTCCTCCGGCAGCGACCCGGAAACGGATTTCGGTGCGCCGTCTCGAAGGAAAACAAATTTCTCTAAAGGCTCGTCGAGGATCGATTATCGAGGAGGCTGTCTGGAGGAGCCGTAACCGAGGATACACTGATTTAAAGGAGAGAGGAGTGTCTCTGGAGGATCTATAACCGAGGGGACACTGAAGTATTCTCCTGAGACCATTTCAGCCAACAGTGATGTTTAAAAGAGGCGTGACGCATGGCTGGACTTCTGTCAAACGAAGCACAGCTCTGCAAACTGTTCCCGTTGTGATTATAAGTTATTTGAGATGATCAAATGTGCATCAGACTTTCTGCCCTTTACCGATTGTTTACTCACTAATCACATGTCCCCTGGATGTTAGGTGATGTTACAGTGAGAACAGCTGCTGAGGTCAGTGCAGAAAGCAGAACAGTGTGTATAATATATATCGCTCAATAACAAATGTACCAGGCCTACATGTCACACTTTATTTGTAGGCTTTAGGAGATATCTACAAATAAACATTAGGGTTAGGGTTAGGGTTAGCGAGTGTATAGGTGTTTGTTGTAATGAATATGCCGCCAGCAAAGGGTGTTGTTGGACTAATAGTAGGTGTGTGTGTGTGTGTGTGTGTATGTGTGTGTGTGTGTGTGTGTGTGTGTGTCAGAGTTGATGTGCCAGGCAAACAGGCAGGCCTCAGTAGCTTATCTGACATATAATTGGTCAAAAATGGTACATTCTCCGTTAGCCTACGAGCTCCCCGTTTGAGCGAAGGACTATTCCTTCTCAATATAGCATGAATTTGGATATGCGCTGAAGTTGTCCTGGATTGGAATTGTTCCGATCATTCCCCTATGAGGAGTTTGCAGAAATGTCCTTAAAATGCATGAAAAACGGCCATTTTTTAACATGGCCGACTTTTTGGTGGGCGGGGCTAATGGAAGGCAATTTGAAATATGTGTGCAATGATAATAGCAATATGTATACAGCGTTTCGTGAATATTGGAAAAAGTATACGCGAGTAGTTTGGAGTCATTTGGAGTAATTTGTGACATGTAAATCGTAATAAATGGTGTATTCGCTGTTAGCTTACGACCTCCACGATTGAGCTATAAAAAATGTTCTTCTCAATTTAGCATCATATTGGATAGGGGCTGAACTTGTGCTGGATTTGAATTTTTCCGATCATTCCCCTAGGAGGAGTTCACAAGAACGTGCGTAAAATGGCTGAAAACCGCACATTTTTCTAAATGGCCGACTTCCTGGGGGGCGGGGCTAATGGAAGGCAATTTGAAATATGTGTGCAATCATAATAGCAATATGTATACAGCGTTTCGTGAATATCGGATTAACTATATCCGCGTAGTTTGGAGTAATTTGCGACAAGTAAATCGTCAAAAATGGTGTATTCGCTGTTAGCTTACGACCTCCACGATTGAGCTATCAACAATTTTCTTCTCAATTAAGTATCATATTGGATAGGGGCTGAACGTGTCCTGGATTGGAATTGTTCTGATCATTCCTCTAGGAGTTTGCACGAATGTGCTTAAAATGCATAAAAAACGCAATTTTTTTCAAAATGGCCGACTTTTTGGGGGGCGGGGCTAATGGAATGTATGTACAAATATGTCCACAATTCCCTGAGTAATGTCTGTGCCAAAATTCGTGAAGTTCTGAGAAACTATGTGACTACCACACAATAGGGGGCGCTAGTGAGCAGTTGTTTTGAAAAATTAAGTTATTTTTTTACATTTTGGAAAAGGTCGTGGGCTGTGACGCGTGTACCAATTTTTGCGTACCGAAACACATTTTAGCTCATCGTCATAAAAAAAAAAGTACAGGCCACGCCCACATTTGTCATTCGTTGTGACACTTTAAATATAAGTCCATACTTATCCCCAGAGTATGTCTAAAAAAAAAAAAAAGATTTCGTCCATCAGTTCATGAGTTATACATTTGTCATGTTTTTGGCGCCCCCTATAGTCCAAAATGGAAATTACTTTTTGTGCTTATTCCCCAATACAGACTGAACCTTACCACCAACATGTGTGTTTTTTTGGTACATTGTTGATGAGTTATGAGCATTTATATCTAAGCCCTGCCTTTTTGCGAACACGTTTAGAGTAATGATGGCCACAGTTATCGACTGAACATGCTCATTTCCTACGATAATGTGTCTGACCCTCCGGCGATACAGTATACTGAGTTTGGTGTTGAAAAACCAAAAATTGAAATTTAAGTGAATATTTAACTGTTTTTAAAATTATGCTAATTAAAAAAAAACATTATATTATAAAACAAAAGACATTATATGTAGAGCAGGTCCACCCGAGTAAGTGTGAAACATTTCAGGTCATTTGGAGTTACGGTGCGACTTCGTACATCTTTCCAAAAACGGAAATGGCCATAGGTGGCGCGAGAGAGCATGTTGAACAATATGAACAAATTGAGTCCAGAATATTGTAGTTTTCACTGATTCTGGAATCGCCAGCAGAAAAAAAAAAAATAATACCACCAATAACAATAGGTATCCTTGCACTTCGTGCTAGGACGCCGTTGGGTCCTAGCACTCTCGTGCTCGGGCCCTAACAAGTCTGGTTTTAATAGGCCCCTGAGAAAGAGACATGTCTAGGTCAACAGGAACCGGACAGGTCTGAGTTATCCGAGAGGATGTGACACATCCACATTTAAAAAGCCTGCAAAAAGAGTCAAAAGACCTATGAGAACCAGACAAGTCAAAAGAAAAACTACAACCAAACAACAAATCCCGGTCAAAAGACGAACAAGAACCAGACAATTCTGAAGCCAAAGTGTCACGAAATACAAAACAAGTTGGAACTTATTAGTCCCCTGATAGCGAGACATGTCTGGGTCAAGTTGCCAACAATAATAATACAAGTCCAGGGCAAAGGGCCCGCTAGAACAAGACAGAAATGAAAAAGCCCTTCGAGAACCAGACAAGTCCAAAGAAAAACTACAACGAAACAAGACAAATCCTGCATGGTCCAGAGGCCAATACGAAACAGACAAGTCAGAGTCCAAAGACCCGTGAAAAACAAAACAAGTCAAGATTTAATAGTCTGCTTAGAACAGACCAAGATAAAATCAAAAGGCCTACAAGAACCAGACAAGTCCAAAGTACAAAGTCTAACAACATAAGTCTGGATTTAATAGTCCGCTGAGAAAGAGACATGTCTGGGTCAACAGGAATCGATCAGGTCTGAGTCCTACGAGAGGATGTGACATGTCCACATTTAAAAAGCTTGCAAAAAGAGTCAAAAGACCTACGAGAACCAAACAAGTCCAAAGAAAACTACAACGAAACAAGACAAATCCCCGGTCAAAAGACGAACAAGAACCAGACAAGTCTGAAGCCAAAGTCTCACGAAACACAAAACAAGTCGGAACTTATTAGTCCCCTGATAGCGAGACATGTCTGGGTCAAATTGCCAACAATAATAATACAAGTCCAGGGCAAAAGGCCCTCTAGAACAAGACAGACATTTAAAAGCCCTAGGAGAACCAGACAAGTCCAAAGAAAAACTACTACGAAACAAGACACATCGCGATCAAGAGGCGAACAAGAATCAGACAAGTTAGAGTTCAAAGAAAAACACAACAAGACAAGATTTAATAGTCTGCTGAGAACAGACCAAGATCAAATCAAAAGGCCTACGAGAACCAGACAAGTCCAAAGTACAAAGTCTAACAAGAAACAATACAAATCTGGAATACATAGTCCCGTGAGAAAGAGACATGTCTAGGTCAACAGGAACCGAACAGGTCTGAGTTATCCGAGAGGATGTGACACATCCACATTTAAAAAGCCTGCAAAAAGAGTCAAAATACCTATGAGAACCAGACAAGTCCAAAGTACAAAGTGTCACGAAATACAAAACAAGTTGGAACTTATTAGTCCCCTGATAGCGAGACATGTCTGGGTCAAGTTGCCAACAATAATAATACAAGTCCAGGGCAAAGGGCCCGCTAGAACAAGACAGAAATGAAAAAGCCCTTCGAGAACCAGACAAGTCCAAAGAAAAACTACAATGAAACAAGACAAATCCTGCATGGTCCAGAGGCCAATACGAAACAGACAAGTTAGAGTCCAAAGACCCGTGAAAAACAAAACAAGTCAAGATTGAATAGTCCGCTGAGAAAGAGACATGTCTGAGCCAACAATAACCAGACTGAGGAAAAGTCAAATGAGAACAAGTCCAAACTTAAAAGACCCACACAAAGTGATAAGTCAAAAGTCCAACAAGAACGAGAAGCAGACAACTCATTTGTTGGACAGGAATATTGCACTATATGAGTCAAATCAAAACTATTAAAGTGTGTGATGGATTTTCTGTTATTGCAGTGAGACACAGGATCCTGACGCCTCCTGCCCTGTCTCCACCCGTCTGGGAGGTGCAGGTGAGCGGAGTCAGGTGGCAGCTTGTGAATGAGAGGGTTTGTGGAAAAAGACTTGAGCCACGTCTGACACAAAGAGGGCATTTAGAGAGCGAGGGGGGCCACATCTGGGGAAATACCAACCGATTACCCACAACACCTTATCCTCCCATCGTGTGTGTGTGTGTGTGTGTCAGGTTTCAGTGTCAGGCTGCACTTAAACTCTGTTATTGTGTTTATTTAAGCTGCTTTTTCGCTCTGAAACGTTGGATTTCTTCATATTTTCTGACCCAATTTCACTACTTTGTTGAATTTCGAGACCTTATTTATTAAAAGATATTATAACTGGGCCATAAAACTAACCTACTCATATAAGTATAATATATTGTATATCATGTATATAGAGTTTAATATTGAGTAGAAGTTGGAGAGTTTATGGCAACGTTGAGCAAATCAAATAGAAACAAAGTCTGGCAGGGTCTCTGCTACGAGCTCCACACACACACACACACACACACACACACACACACACACACACACACACACACACACACACACACACACACACACACACACACACACACACACACACATCCACACACACACACACACACACACACCACACACACACACACACACACACACACACACACACACCACACACACACACACACACACACACACACACACACACACACACACACACACCACACACACACACACACACACACACACACACTTCTCAGGCTCCATCAGCAGCTGCCGGCTGACATCATGTGATAATAATAAGTGTTAATCACTGAGGGGGAGGAAGTGGGGAGGAAGGTCCTCCCTCGGTAACTGCATCAAGGAAGGAAAGATGGAGGGAAGTTGTGAAGGAGATAATGGCAGGGAACATGGAGAGAAAGAGATCTGATGCAAGAGTTTTGATGCGTTTCCAGCACATACTAAACTCAGTCTCCATTCAAATACTAACATCGCTGAATCCCTTCAATGGAAACAAAACAGAAAACCGTCTTCACTTCTCCTAGAGCTGTGCTGAAACCCTGACGCCATCTCATCACTCCCTGTCCCCTGGTCTGGAGGTCAATGGTTTTCTGAATGTGTTTTTGATTGTTATCCTGAAATCAGGTCTGTGGTTATTACAAGCTGAAGAGATTTGAATTCTACGACATATAATACTTCAGTAAATACCCCACTGATGGATTTAAAAATAGCGAAGAACAAGTGTCTAAATGAGACGACTAAACGTCACCACGCCCAACATTAGCCTCCTTTAGCTTAGCGGTGGTGACGTGAAGTCATGTGACCGTGCTGTAGTTCCTTTATAGCCTTTACAACATCAGGAAGATACGTCCCCAGCTGACACAGAAAGCGACTCAGGTTCTGGTCCAGGCTCTCGTCATCTCACGCCTAGACTACTGCAACTCCCTCCTGGCTGGTCTACCTGCATGTGCCATCCGACCTCTGCAGCTCATCCAGAATGCAGCGGCTCGTCTGGTCTTCAACCTTCCTAAATTCTCCCACACCACTCCGCTCCTCCGCTCCCTTCACTGGCTTCCGGTAACTGCTAGAATCCACTTCAAGACACTGGTACTTGCTTACCATGCTGCGAATGGATCTGGCCCTTCCTACATCCAGGACATGGTTAAACCGTACACCCCAGCGCGTGCACTACGCTCTGCATCAGCCAAACGACTCGCTGCGCCCTCGCTGCGAGGGGGACCCAAGTTCCCAACGGCGAAAACACGTGGGTTTGCTGTCCTGGCTCCAGGATGGTGGAATGAGCTCCCCATTGACATCAGGACGGCAGATAGCTTGCACATCTTCCGGCGCAAACTGAAAACTCATCTCTTTCGACTCCACTTCGAGCGATAGAACTATTAACAAAGCACTTTTATACTAATAAAGGACTGGCTTTTCTAAAGCCAGTTGAGTAGCACTTGAAATGTTTTTGCTCTATGAAACCTGATGTACTTATATGATTCTGTTTTCTTCAAGTTGTATTTTGTTGGACGAACGCACTTATTGTAAGTCGCTTTGGATAAAAGCGTCAGCTAAATGCAATGTAATGTAATGTAATAGCCCAACATTAGCCTCCTTTAGCTTAGCGGTGGTGACGTGAAGTCATGTGACCGTGCTGTAGTTCCTTTATAGCCCAACATTAGCCTCCTTTAGCTTAGCGGTGGTGACGTGAAGTCATGTGACCGTGCTGTGGTTCCTTTATAGCCCAACATTAGCCACCTTTAGCTTAGCGGTGGTGACGTGAAGTCATGTGACCGTGCTGTAGTTTCTTTATAGCCCAACATTAGCCGCCTTTAGCTTAGCGGTGGTGACGTGAAGTCATGTGACCGTGCTGTAGTTTCTTTATAGCCCAACATTAGCCGCCTTTAGCTTAGCGGTGGTGACGTGAAGTCATGTGACCGTGTTGTAGTTCCTTTATAGCCCAACATTAGCCACCTTTAGCTTAGCGGTGGTGACGTGAAGTCATGTGACCGTGCTGTAGTTCCTTTATAGCCCAACATTAGCCACCTTTAGCTTAGCGGTGGTGACGTGAAGTCATGTGACCGTGCTGTAGTTCCTTTATAGCCCAACATTAGCCTCCTTTAGCTTAGCGGTGGTGACGTGAAGTCATGTGACCGTGCTGTGGTTCCTTTATAGCCCAACATTAGCCACCTTTAGCTTAGCGGTGGTGACGTGAAGTCATGTGACTGTGCTGTAGTTTCTTTATAGCCCAACATTAGCCGCCTTTAGCTTAGCGGTGGTGACGTGAAGTCACCACCGTGCTGTAGTTTCTTTATAGCCCAACATTAGCCGCCTTTAGCTTAGCGGTGGTGACGTGAAGTCATGTGACCGTGCTGTAGTTTCTTTATAGCCCAACATTAGCCACCTTTAGCTTAGCGGTGGTGACGTGAAGTTATGTGACCGTGCTGTAGTTCCTTTATAGCCCAACATTAGCCACCTTTAGCTTAGCGGTGGTGACGTGAAGTCATGTGACCGTGCTGTAGTTCCTTTATAGCCCAACATTAGCCACCTTTAGCTTAGCGGTGGTGACGTGAAGTCATGTGACCGTGCTGTAGTTCCTTTATAGCCCAACATTAGCCTCCTTTAGCTTAGCGGTGGTGACGTGAAGTCATGTGACCGTGCTGTGGTTCCTTCATAGCCCAACATTAGCCACCTTTAGCTTAGCGGTGGTGACGTGAAGTCATGTGACCGTGCTGTGGTTCCTTCATAGCCCAACATTAGCCTCCTTTAGCTTAGCGGTGGTGACGTGAAGTCATGTGACCGTGCTGTAGTTCCTTTATAGCCCAACATTAGCCACCTTTAGCTTAGCGGTGGTGACGTGAAGTCATGTGACCGTGCTGTGGTTCCTTTATAGCCTAACGTTAGCTTTTTACTTCAGAAATCATAAAGTGGTGTTAATATGGAGATGATCCTGCTGCACTACACGTGTAAGTATCATAAACATTTGTGTTTGATTCAGAGATTATTTTCGGCAGTAATCCAATGGAGGAATCCTATTGGACCAGAGAGAAGTACAACATCTCTGCACCCCTCTCTTTTATTCTGGACATTTGTCAGAGCTCTTTTTAGAGAGGATATTTACACATTAAGTTCAGCAGGATCATCTCCACATATTAACACCAAGCTATAAACACTCGGCCTGTTCAGCATGTGTCCTTACGGCCCGTCCACACGGCGGCGTGCGTTGACGCTTCAAAGCTTATTCACTTTGAATTGGGTGACGTCACACTTTGCCGAACTGCATTGTGGGAGCGTGGCTTTGCTCACTTCAAAAGTTGAGCAATGTTCAACTTTTGACGCTTCGACGGAAGCGTCAGCCAATCAAACCGCATGCTTGTGTGTCCGGGGCGGGAGATTCATGTGATTGGTTGTTGGTCGAGCGTCAGACACGCCCGCCGGCAAGCTTCACCGCACGCCGCCACATTACAGCTCTCAGTGTGTGTGTGTGTGTGTGTGTGTGTGTGTGTGTGTGTGTGTGTGTGTAGCTTCATCAGATATTATTATCAGCAACATCTTCCCCTTGTTAGACAGTTTTCCATGATGTCATATCGAAGTATTTACACATGTTTATTATTAAAATTAAAATTATTAAACCAAGGAGTGAAGAGTATTTGATATTACAAAGACCTGCAACAGGAAATGAGCAGCAGACCATGTTGATTATAATTCAAATGTCGGTCTCAGTTACTTAGATTTCAATGACAGGTCATTAAATGTCCAAAGATATTCACTTGAATGAGATACAAGAAGAGAAAAGCAGCACATCTCCAGATTCAAGGCTGAAAAACTGCATTTTAAGACGTTTCTGCACCAAAAAAAGCACTTAGCGATCAACTAATCGCTCTAATATGATCCTTTGTAATCCACAGAGCCGATAGATGGCTTTCAAAGAAGAATATTCTGGTCTTTCATTCAGTGCTGGCATTCAAATATGACGCCTGCATAACTCAACAAATGAAAAACATTTCTCTGCAGCTGATGATTAATAATCTCCATTAAAACATCCAACACACACACACACACACACACACACACACACACACACACACACACACACACACACACACACACAACACACACACACACACACACACACACACACACACACACACACACACACACACACACCACACACACACACACACACACACACACACACACACTCTCTCTCAGTCACACACTGTGGTGGCAGATGGTCGCCTGAGAGGGAGCACAGATACCTGAAACTCAGAGAGATTTAGACAACTAATGTAATGAAAGTGATCCACACACACACACACACACACACACACACACACACACACACACACACACACACACACACACACACACACACACACACACACACCACACACACACACACACACACACACACACACACACACACACACACACACACACACACACACACACACACACACACACACACACACACACACACACAGTGCTGGACAGATGGTGCGCTGTGTGTGAGGAAGCTGATCTGATTCAGCCTCCTCTCTAAATATGAGCCGGTTTCTCTCATATGGTTTCCTCTTGTTCACGATTCAAATCAAATGTTCTTCTGTGTTTCCAGATGTTTCCAGATGTATTTCCTGTTGATTAAACTAATAGATCTGGTTTTCTGTCGTGAGGAAACATTTCTCTCAAATTAAACGCATTTTTTAGACAGCAGACATACAAATTGAATGTAAAACGTTAAAGGTCCCATGTCCTGCTTCTCCGGTTCTGACCCGTCCCCTTGTGTTCTGAAGCTTCTGCATGTGAACGCTCTGCAGAGCCTCAAACCCTCAGAGTGCAGCCTGCAGGGAGCAACACTCTGACTCAGAGAAGACCTGTCTAGCTGCCCCAGAACGCCTCGCTGGACATTTCTCTTTCTCCTTGTTTACTTCCTGGGTTCTGTGACGTGTGAACACCCAGATCAACAACAAAGGACCGGATTGGCCCAAATGGACCAATCCTTGGAGCCCCTCACACACCAGGACTCCTCGGCTAACTAACAGGGAGTCCCTTTGACTTGCATAGAGCTCCCTGGTTGGTAATATCCGAGTTGGGATGGTGGAGAAGATGGTTTCTCAATATCAAGCCACACTTATTGTTTTTACTTCGGCTGAGAGTGTGTGTGTGCTCAGGATGAGTTTCGCTTGTTCTCCTGTATCGCCGACCCGGAAACCTGTCCGCTCCTCGCAGCAGCAACGAGCCTCACAACTTACCGACCAATCAGAGCACAGTGGGCTCACGGGGGGGGGGGGGGGGGGGGGGGGGGCAGGAGCTCCAACAAGCCGTGCAGAACAGAGAGTGAAGACACAGACTATCAGAGACGCTGTGAGAAACCAATGTGAGTTTGGAACATTGAACAAAGTGAATCTATTCTAGTCGAGCTCAGCGATGGAACTATGATCAGTGGAAATGGCCGTGGGAGCTTTAAGAACACAAATGATTTAAATGAAATAAACTCATCCAAATGGTTCAGAAACAATTCCATGATGATGTTGATTATTAGAGAATCTGAATTCCTGTTTGATCTGGTCAGTCTGCAAGATGACGAGCAAACAGCAGTTTAATGCATGTTGGTCAGGGCTGTGCTAACGCTGTAGCAGCTGCTTCATCCAAATGAAGAATACATAGGTTTATTCATAAGGATATCTAAATATGTGTAACTTGATTTAACAGGTTGATTATTGATGACAGGACGCCACAGACGATAACTCCTTCCTGCAATGCTGATCGAAAATGTCCGAGTCACATTCAGGGTTTGATCATCAATACAGACATTTCCTTACATGTTCTGCCACTTCGTAATCACCCAGACCCTAACCCAGACCCTAACCCAGACCCTAACCCAGACCCTAACCCTAACCCAGACCCTAATCCAGACCCTAACCCAGACCCTAACCCTAACCCAGACCCTAACCCTAACCCAGACCCTAACCCAGACCCTAACCCAGACCCTAACCCAGACCCTAACCCTAACCCAGACCCTAACCCAGACCCTAATCCAGACCCTAATCCAGACCCTAACCCAGACCCTAACCCAGACCCTAATCCAGACCCTAACCGAGACCCTAACCCAGACCCTAACCGAGACCCTAACCCAGATAAACGACCTTCTGATTGAGTCTTGAGCTCCTTGCAAAAGAACAAAAAGGGAATGTTCTCAAAAAAGCAGCAGAACAAGAGGTCGAAGGTCAAAAACATAAACACACACACAGAGAGTCACATGCTGCTGAAGGCACTGGGTCACATGTTGTCCTCCTGATATCTCTGGCACAAACACAGTGCCCCCTCACTCACACACACACACACACACACACACACACACTCACACAGTGCCCCCTCACTCTCACACACACACACACTCACACACTCACACAGTGCCCCCTCACTCACACACACACACACACACACACACACTCACACAGTGCCCCCTCACTCACACACACACACACACACACACTCACACAATGCCCCCTCACTCACACACACACACAATGCCCCCTCACGCACACACAAACACAGTGCCCCCTCACTCTCACACACACACACACACACACACACACACAATGCCCCCTCACTCACACAATGCCCCCCACACACACACACACACACACACACACACACACACACAATGCCCCCTCACGCACACACAAACACAGTGCCCCCTCACTCACACACACACACTCACACAATGCCCCCCCCCCCACACACACACACACACACACACACACAATGCCCCCTCACTCACACACACTCATACAATGCCCCCTCACTCACACGCACACACAAACACAGTGCCCCCTCACTCTCACACACACACAATGCCCCCTCTCGCACACACACACACACTCACACAATGTCCCCTCTCGCACACACACGCGCACGCACACACTCACACAATGTCCCCTCTCGCACGCACACACTCACACAATGCCCCCTCACTCTCACACACACACTCACACAATGCCCCCTCACTCTCACACACACACACTCACACAATGCCCCCACACACGCACACAGCTTGCTTAACGTATTACAGTGTCAGCAAACAGCCTCAGACCAAACACTCATCAGCACTGTGTGTGTGTGTGTGTGTGTGTGTGTGTTCATGGGTACATGTCACTTTCACGCTGCTCATGTTGTGTTGGCTGCAGATAAACGTTTTAATATCATCATCATTACGAGCCGCTGTTCATCGTGTTATGAAACGTTTAGCCTGAGTCCCTCCACCCCCCCCCTGAACATAGTGACATCACTACGGAACACTCACGCTCAGGGCCGTATCCAGGATTTCCTAAATACCGAGGTCCAAACATGCTAGGGGGGTTCGGGGGATTTTTGGGATTTTCATGATCTAGTTAGGTGCTTTTTAAGTCCTGTGGGGGGGCACACATTGGATAATATATTGATTTCAAACCATGTCAGTGGGCTGACAATGTCAGCATCAATTATTTTGAAAGTGTAATACATAAGAATCAGTTGATTGTTGCTATGAATGATCTGGAAGCAGAAGAGGCTAAAATGATCACAACACATTGTCAACATTCATTTTCCAAGTCTCTCTGCTTTCCATAACCTGCAGCCTCTCTTCCATCGCCTTTACTCTCTCTGTCTTCTTCCTGTTCATTACTCTCTCTGTCCTCTTCTCTCTCTCTTTGTTCAATCTCTGCCTCGTTGCTCACTGTTTGCTCC
Source organism: Gymnodraco acuticeps (assembly GCF_902827175.1). Classification (NCBI taxonomy): domain Eukaryota; kingdom Metazoa; phylum Chordata; class Actinopteri; order Perciformes; family Bathydraconidae; genus Gymnodraco; species Gymnodraco acuticeps. Next base: position 25,568 of record NW_022991371.1, read on the forward strand.
TCCTCACTTGTCGCTCCTGCCAGTGAATTAAAAGCAATTCAGCAGTTTACTTCATTTCACTTGTTTGTTTGCATTATTTTTTTTATTTAAATCTGTGTTGTTTGATTCTCAAAAGAGAACATATATATATATATATATATATATATATATATATATATATATATATAGCCTATAGCTGTTAGTGTGTATGTTGTCGGACGTCCACTGACTAACGTAGAGCGTTCACAGGATCTGCTGGTCATATGATGTCCTGATGAACAGAAACACAAGCAGCCCGCTGGACTCAGATCTCTAGATACCTCATCACTCCTCCGCTGCGAGTCCGGGCTGCGGTGGTTTGTTGATACATGTCGTCTTCTTCTGTTTGCTTTAATCGAGGCTACGTAGTTATGCAGCGCCCCCATGGGCAGTAAATGGAAGTACTACAAAGAACCCCGTTTAGTGCAATTATTTCACAAGTTTTGTTATACACACAGCTCGGAAAAAATGACCGAGGTCCGGACCTCGGTGACCTCAATGGTAGATACGGCCATGCTCACGCTCCTATTGGCACACTATTAGCGCTCCAACACATTGTACCTGATTGGCTAAGGGGCGGGACATCTCAAAGCAGTTGACCAATCACAATAAAGAGCTTTTTGAACATTAAAGCGGAAACATGTCGCAGACACTAAATATAATAAATACAACTTGAGATGAAGATGGTTTATCTAAAAGAAACATTTTAAAGTTGTATGATAAAATCTCAATAACTGTCCGAGAAAGAAAGCGTTATTTTCTGAGATTGAGAAGTGGAAAATTAACAGAAAATATATTGCAAAAATGTTTGAGAAAAATACATTTGATATTGTCTAAGTTTAAAGATAAAGTCGAATAAAACCTAAAATAATGACTGTATTTGTAAAACATTGAGAGTTAATTGACATTTAAAGTGTGTTTCCATAAATCATGCTCCTGGTAAATTAACACATCAGGTTTCTGAGTTAAAATAAATTAAATAAAAGGTGTTTCTTTAAATCCTCTCGCTCACATGAAGTGAATATGTGTTTGTTTTCTCAGCAGCAGGAAACAGACTTCAGATGATTCTGCAACCCGACCTCCAACAGCTCTCATTCAATATTAATCTCCCTTTACAACGTCTTCAGGAAACACACACACACACACACGAGACTGTGTGTGTCCACACGAGACTGTGTGTGTGTGTGTCCACACCATGATCTCATTGCTTTAAAGTGACTATCATCTGGGTGTTTCCTATTTAACTGAATATAATGTCCCATAACTAATGGCGTTGCACCATAAAAACATTAGACTTTATTGAGACAGCACTTAGTGTATCTAACAGGTCATTCAAATAGAAAGGGTTCATCCTCCGGGGAAAATATCATTTATGTTACAGAGAGATTACTCCCCGGCAGATACACTCAATTATTATTCAATTAGATTCAAGTTGTTAGTTAAGGAGAAATATCTTAAAAGTTTACGACAAAATAAATTAGATATTGAAGTTGGAGATTTAAAAGAAAGATCTACAACAAATAAAGAAATTGGTAATCTCTGAGATTACATTTACATTCATAAACAAACCATTTGGCTTTTCTCTGACATGCATTTTGTGAATTATCAAGAACAAATCTCAACATTTAAAGCTCCTTACACAACGAGCCGATTGTCGGCGTCGATAGATGTCGGGCCGTCGATGAGCGTCGTGTCGCCCTACTCAGATTGGTGTGTCCCGCACCGTCGTGTCTTTCCGGCCTTGCCGACACCTTCCGCCGCCGAGTCGACAAGTTGAATCGGGAGGCTGTCGGTAAAATAAATCACTCTGATTGGCTGTTCAGCTGGCGAATCAGTGCATGAGAAGCGAAACTGAAGTGAGGGACCCAAACAAACGACAAATGTGAGATTTCATTGAACTCCAGCTCTCGACTCAGGTTCGGGAAAGCCCCGTGAGCTTCTCGCTGTAGAGGGAGCATGGAACGCACGCTATTTGTTGTTGTTTATATCACGCAGTCTGTTCTTCTTCTCTCGGTTATCACGCAGTCTGTCTTCCGGTTGTTGCCTCTTTTGAATGACGAATACACACTACCGCCGCCTGCTGGTAAGGAGAGTTATTGCCACTCACGCATGCGCAGTGCGTACGTGTTTCTTGGCCGAGGCGACGTGAGGCGACGTTCCGTCGGGACGTGTTGTTTGGTGTCAGTTTGGTGTGTAAGGACCTCAAGACGAAGAAATCTCGGATTTTGTCTAAAGTTAAAGTGGTACATGTATGAAAAGTAATTCAAAAGTTTACGTTTAACATTATAACGACATACATTTATAAAAATTAATCTTTTGTTTGGGATAACTGATATTAAAGTTGTAAATAAATTAGAACCATCTAAAATATGTACAGTTGAATCCCTTATTAACAATTACAAACTATAAATTCACAACAAAAACCTTGACCTTTTCAGGAATGAAGGAAATCAACATAAACAGTTGAATCTACACAAACATTTTACCCTTAACTAAGTGAGATTTCTTACAGACCCAGTGCCTTCAGCAGCATGTGACTGTGTGTGTGTGTGTGTGTGTTTCTCCTTCAGGTTTTAACATCATTTCCTGGCTAAATGACCTGTTTTCTTATTGCAATAGTCCTGTTTATCACAGATATATGTCAGATTTTTACAATATTGTTCAGTCCTTAATAAGCAGGGATGTCGTGTTTATTTAAATGTGAAAGTGCGTTAACAATATTTTGTCACAATAAATGTCTTTGCATCAAAACGTTTCTTTTTACTTTTTAGTTTCTTAAGATTAAAGTTACAGGTTTAACTGGGTTTTTGCACCCTGACAAACGTCCTCAAGAATACAAATATACAATGAATGCCAGGTATACAAATAAATAAAGATAGCATGACTAAAAACGTTAAAAGAGAAAATAAATCTAATATCATTAATGTAATATTTAAGTTTTTGGCTGCCGTTACTGAACACCATTTCCCATAAGCCCACAGGCCGTTGAAACATATTAATAATACACTTTTGAAAAGCAACACAGATCCTTCATTCAAACATCTGAAAGTCAAATGAGTGAACTCCCGGCCAGACAGCAGGAGGAAGTTTGGAGGTTAAGGAAAGTAGAAAACACTTTCATGTGATTAATGATTAAACAGCAGACGAGACTTTCCCCTGCTGTTCCTTCAAAAATAAAAGTAGTTCCTTATATCCAGCACCTATAGAGGAGTCTGAAAGCGAGTCTCCATGGAGACAACGACGGCTCCACTTCCATTAAAGGTGTGACACACACACACACAGTATTTTTTGAGGATGTGAATCAACATGTGGCCTTTAACACATTTTATTAATTTGTGTAAAATCCTGACTCGGTTACTGAAGATAATCCTCATTCTCCACCATCTAACCCCAAACAAACATGTCTTTGTTGATTTTAAGCCTCGTGTCAGCGCCTCGCCCTCTACTCATTCACAAAGAGCCGAAGCCCATTATCAATACATGATTGCATACATACATAATTACATACAGCAGAATAACAAATAATACATAATAGCATAACTCAAATCTAATATGAGGTTCAGGTTATTCATTTGGTTTGCAGGTAAAAGACAAGGGATCCATTATGACACATTCAAAACAGACAACGGATAACAGACAAATCTCCAAAAAATGCAACCTAAAAACATTAAAAAACATTAATACAAACAGGAGCAATCCAGAAAGTTAATAAGTAAATAGGCATTGCTACCATAGCATCTGATGCTACATTGTTAATATGGCTCCAACAATACTAAGAGTGAAGGTCCATGATTATCAAGCCCAAAACATAATGTACTTTGAGACTACATTAAACACATGATGGTAATGTTATGATTTGGCTTTGTCCAAGCCTTGCTCCAACTGCTGCTAACAGCTAACAACGAGCTAACAACTAACAACTAACAGCTAACAGCTAACAACTAACAACTAACAGCTAACAACTAACAACTAACAGCTAACAACCAACAGCTAACAACTAACAACTAACAGCTAACAACGAGCTAACAACTAACAGTAAAAAGCGATCAGCCAAAAACTAACCGCTAAGAACGAGAAGCTAACAGCTAACAGCTAACAACGAGCTAACAACTAACAGTAAAAAGCTATCAGCTAAAAACTAACCGCTAAGAACGAGAAACTAACAGCTAACAACTAACAGCTAACAGCTAACAGCACAAAGCTAACAACTAGCAGCTAAAGCTCCTTAAGGTCCTTACACACCAAACTGACACCAAAGAACACGTCTCCTCACGTCTCTGCGTCTTGGCCATGTGTTGCTCTGGAACACACCACAAAGACTTCAGCCGACGGCCAAGTTGCACGTACAAACTGTGCATGCGTGAGTGGCAATAACTCTCCTTACCAGCAGGCGGCGGTAGTGTGTATTCGTCATTCAAAAGAGGCAACAACCGGAAGACAGACTGCGTGATAACCGAGAGATGAAGAACACGTGCGAGCATTGTGCCTGCCCTGTCAACTGAGCGGTCCTAGCGCCCTTCACATACAGCACACAAACACACAGGCAGACACACTGCATTGCGCTCAAACAGAAACATATTTTAAATGTTTCCCTTTACACGGGAATCCGGGCCAGGGCTGCACATAACTGGTGCGCAGGTGCGCATGCGCACCTCCGCCAAAAAAAGAGCACCGTGTCATTTGAAAAAAGGCGCATTTGCATACCAACATTGAGAGAGAGAGAAGGGAGAAGAGAAAAGAGAAAAGAGAGAAGAGAGGAGAGAGAAGAGAGAAAAGAGAAGAGAGAGAGAGAAATATATTTGCGAGTTGCATATTAACCTATGATATGAACTCAGGGCTTGGCGTAGCACTGGCGTAATAGATGTTCGCCTAGGGCGCCAGATCTGGGGAGGCGCTGCGCTGGCAGCTCTGGGAGGGAAAAAAACATTTTTGACCGTTGGGGCTCATCCTAATTTTCGGCCTTGATGTAACAATATTCATAATTAAGTAAATGTAACACCCTTTTCACCCCGGTTACACGTTTAATTTGCCCTGTACGATGGGCGCTGTAAGTGATGAACATGGGGGATGTTGGCTTATCTGGCGCCCGCAGCTCACAGACAAAATGCGAGTGAGCGAGGGAGAGAGGGAGGGTGCACCGGTTCCGGCGCTGTTGTTATTAGCATCTGGTGCTAGCTGCTCTAACGGAAGACGAAGATGTTTCTACAATGATGTGGAGGAGAGTCCTCTCCAGTCAGACTGAGAGGCTGATAACTACAGCTCAGTGAGGTAAAGGACTCTTAGTCTAAGTTCAAACGGTTTGGTCACAATTTATGTAAACACATATTTCCAAGGCACTCCTTTATAATTATTGGGATAAACAGGTTTGAAATCATTCCAATGTATACTATAGGACAGTAACCAAAAATATCCTTTAAAACTGGAGAGATAAACAAAAATGCATACATAAATAAATGTTAAGGTAAAATAAGATATGAATGAACAACATAAATAAAATAAGTTACATTCATTTGTTATTGGCTATGGTAGGTTATTGGTTATGTTCACATACTTATTTGATTACATCCACTTGTCTAAGATGACAACAGAGACTTTCGACCCAAAACTAGCTGTTGACTTGTGGATGCAAGCAGCTAATCGCAGACTCAACCAGAGAGAAAGTAGTAGGCCTACATCATCAGCTACCATGTCTGACAGAGAGGAAGACAGTGAGGAGAACAGTCAGGAGGGTAGTGATGACAGCTTGTAGGATTACTAGTCGTGCTAATGTTGTCTTGTGTTCACTTCTGCATGTGTGTTCTGTGTTCACCTCTGCATGTGTGTTCAGTGCCGTGTGTCTGGCAAATAAAGTCAAGACCCCTCAAAAGTTACGGTTTATTTCATTTTAAGGATGAGCAACAAGCAACATCTCCAGGTGCTCCTTTGAGAACCAGGGCAAAAAAGTTATGTGCACCCCTGGGACAAACAAAGTCCCGTACGGGACACGCCCCTTTTGGCTCAAATATGGGACGTCCCGGCTAATACGGGACGGTTGGCAACCCTACTCTCAAATGAGTGAACATGAATGAGTTAACTGCCAACAGCTAGCATCGTCAAACAGCTGGATTCATGGTTTCACAACAGAAAATACATTTTACAACTTTGAAAACATCATTATTTTGTATCTTCTACGCTAACAGCTAATGCTGCCCAGCTAACTAGTATTTATTCAAGTTTTTCACCCAAAAATATGTTGTACGAGACTACGTTGAACGCATGATGATAACTCTATAATTTACCTTCGCCCAAAACACATTTGTATTAAACAAAGCCTGAGCGCATGTTTTGTCTTTTCTCCGATTTCCTTTTTCTTCACTTATTAACAATTATTGTATTCTATATTCATGGTTTCACATTTTACAGCAGGCTGAGCAAAGCTGAGGGAATTAAAGTCTGAAATCCGCACACACACAAACTCGACTACAGTCATTACCAGTGTGACTGACACCTCAAACAGAAGCTTCTGCAACGATCACACAGTTAATCTGGAGCTCACATCACACACACACACACACACACACACACACACACACACACACACACACACACACACACACACACACACACACACACACACACACACACACACACACACACACACACACACACACACACACACACACACACACACACACACACACACACACACACACACACACACACACACACACACACACACACACACACACACACACACACACACACACACACACACACACACACACACACACACACACACACACACACACACACACACACACACACACACACACACACACATTGACCAAACTGTCAAAGATCCTCTCACGTTTCCGGAGGACAGTCTGAAGGGAAAAGGGAGGACAGAGGAGCGAAAGGAGGAAGAATAATTTGAAGAGGAGATGAGGAAAAAACGAGGACGCACTGAAGGATGAAGGAGTTCAAGTGGAAGGAGCTTCCCACTGATGTCAGGACAGCGGAGAGTCTACGTATATCTTCCATCAGAAACTGAAGACCAACCTGTTTCGCTTCCACCTTGCCCATTAGGCTCATTAAACATGGTGCATTACATTAATGCACATCATGTGAACAACATCTTCATCCCGCAGGCAATAAGACTGTTACACAACTGAACTGCTGAAACCATTCATAACACTCATCTGCTACTTAGTAATTATTATCTATCATCTAATATATCATTCCAATAACTTGTATAGACTCCTATTGCACTATTCTACTTTTTTCTCTCACTTTAAAAAAAACTGCTTTTAATATAATATTGTCTGCTTATCTGTATTATTGTGTGAAATTGTTGGAGAAGCCTGTGACCTAAGATTTTCAACGACATAATTACTCTGTACCTATGTTGACAATAAAGAACCTTGAACCTTGAATCATGTTCTTTTATACTCTGAGCCATGTTCATGCTCAACTCTCTGGCTGCTTTTTGCACATTGTTGTGCACAGCAGCCCTCCGCTTTACAATATAACTGTAGTTTGCCATATATACTCATTGCTAAAGTTAACAGCTAGCAGATAAAGTGTACAGCTTACAGTCAGAAGCTAATGTTAACAGCTAGAAGCTAATGTTAACAGTTAGCTGAAGTTTAAAGCAAACAGTCAGAAGCTAATGTTAACAGTCAGAAACTAATGTTAACAGCTAGCAGCTAATGTTAACAGAGCTGCTAATGTTTAAAGCAAACAGTCAGAAGCTAATGTTAACAGTCAGAAACTAATGTTAACAGCTAGCAGCTAATGTTAACAGCTAGCAGCTAAAGTGGAAAGCAAACAGTCAGAAGCTAATGTTAACAGCTAGATGCTAATGTTAACAGCTAGCAGCTAATGTTTAAAGCAAACAGTCAGAAGCTAATGTTAACAGTCATAAACTAATGTTAACAGCTAGCAGCTAAAGTGGAAAGCAAACAGTCAGAAGCTAATGTTAACAGCTAGCAGCTAATGTTAACAGAGCTGCTAATGTTTAAAGCAAACAGTCAGAAGCTAATGTTAACAGTCAGAAGTTAATGTTAACAGTCAAACTCATGTTAACAGCTAGCAGCTAATGTTAACAGCTAGAAGCTAATATTAACAGTTAGCAGCTAACAGATTAGGTTAACGGCTAGCAGCTAACGTTAACATCTAACAGGTAAAACCAAGTGGCATATAGCTCTAGGTAGCTAGCCCTCTGGCTGATTTTCAACACAGATTTGTTGTTAAAAAGACTACGTTACTAGACAAATATGGTGTGTCTTCTAAAGGCGTCAATTGTGAGTTTACTCCATCCCAACAAGGTAATACTTTTCACTATGGTAACTTTGATACTGCACAATAAACAAGTATGTCACATTTTAGCATCATCTATGGGATCCTGTGACATCCTTCAATGTGTCAGTATGGGTGTATAATTGTGTATTATTGTTTTTATAAACGTGTGTACTGGGCTCCAACGAAGGTAAGGGGAGAGCACTGAAGGCAGAGATCAATACTCTCCCTTCTTCTTCGTTGGTTTCCTGACCAATAATGATCCAATTATATGACTACAGTCAGTAGTGCAGTGCACAGCAGGAATGGTATTTTAGTCCTGCACTGAAATGCGGCTTTCAGCCTCCTAAATATGGATATGGTGCTTTTCTCTTTTAGATCACATCAAAGTGAATATCTTTGAGAAAAAACAAGACATCACCTTGGACTGGAGGAATTGGGATGTACATTGTTCCCTTTCATGACATTATATTTCCACCTGGAATTGCGCTGCTGTTGTTTTTTTTCCGGCTTTGTTTATTTACAATTAGTCAAATAATGACCTTGAAAGTATGCTGCACCATATATTAGCAGTTCCTGTTGCTGTGTATATTTACATGTGCAGGCAAATATCACACACACACACACACACACACACACACACACACACACACACACACACACACACACACACACACACACACACACACACACACACACACACACACACACACACACACACACACACACACACACACACACACACACACACACACACACACACACACACACACACACACACACACACACACACACACACACACACACACACACACACACACACACACACACACACACACACACACACACACACACACACACACACACACTTTGACACTGCAACAGAATCAAAGCACCGCAGAGGGAAGTGGAACCAAGGTTATGACAGTTAAACAATGTGTGTGTGTGTGTGTGTGTGTGTGTGTGTGTGTGTGTGTGTGTGACAGCAGGACAAGGCCGAGCATGTTCACTTGCAGCTGAAAGAGGCTGATGTGTCATCCAATCACAATGAACCATCTGCATGTAGCACAACATGTGTGTGTGCGTGTGTGTGTGTGTCCACTGTACAGAGGAAGCTCTGGTGACGATATGGGAAAAGGAAGTCCTACATTTACAAACTAATAAGAGCTGTACCAAAAGTCTTTTTTTACCTTCAAAGCAAATGACAACACCCCCAAAAACTACAACATGTGAAAATGTTGTCGTTTTTGAAAATGTTTGAAACAATTTTGACATATTTGTGTTTTTTTTTCGACAATGTCCAAAATTTCTCAAACAGTCACAAAATGCAAATTTTAAATATTTGCACAAAAAGCTTCTCAGCCAATCAGAGCACTCGGATTTAACCAGTTCTTGACTTCAGACCTCTCCACTGTCAACATGACATCCCTGCTGCAGTCTCAGAGGGGTGAATAAATCAAACACACCTTCTGTCTGCTTCACTCACAGGACAAATTTACCCTGAGTGCCCCACACACACACACACACACACACACACACACACACACACACACACACACACACACACACACACACACACACACACACACACACACACACACACACACACACACACACACACACACACACACACACACACACACACACACACACACACACACACACACACACACACACACACACCACACACACACACACACACACACACACACACACACACACACACACACACACACACAGAAAGTTATCTAAATAAAACAACAGTAAGATACAGTTGGAGATATTCAGTGAGTGAAGCTGCAGACAGAAGGTGCGTTTGATTTATTCATCCCAGGTCGGTAAAGGACCAAGACTTTTTAAAACATGTCAGACTTTCTTTATAGACACCTTTTTTCAATGTTGTCTTAAACTTTTACTCAAATGTTTGTCACATATTTCCCCCTCTTGTTGTGGACATGCCACCCCAGCGTCCTGAGCGATGTAGAGTCTATAAAGTCAAGATTTACTGAAAAACCATTCATGCTTCTTTCTTCCCAAATATTCTCCTTGATTCAAGATTCCCACAAAATGGGGATCGCAATCAATCACACTTTTTCAAACATTTCTTTACAATTATTTCACACTTTTTGGAACATGTTATCCCAACATTAACTTCTGAGTGTTGAGGCGAAATTTAAAATAATCAAGTTTTTTTAAAGGTCCCACGTCCTGCTTCTCCGGTTCTGACCCGTCCCCTTGTGTTCTGAAGCTTCTGCATGTGAACGCTCTGCAGAGCCTCAGACCCTCAGAGTGCAGCCTGCAGGGAGCAACACTCTGACTCAGAGAAGACCTGTCTAGCTGCCCCAGAACGCCTCGCTGGACATTTCTCTTTCTCCTTGTTTACTTCCTGGGTTCTGTGACGTGTGAACACCCAGATCAACAACAAAGGACCGGATTGGCCCAAATGGACCAATCCTTGGAGCCCCTCACACACCAGGACTCCTCGGCTAACTAACAGGGAGTCCCTTTGACTTGCATAGAGCTCCCTGGTTGGTAATATCCGAGTTGGGATGGTGGAGAAGATGGTTTCTCAATATCAAGCCACACTTATTGTTTTTACTTCGGCTGTGAGTGTGTGTGTGCTCAGGATGAGTTTCGCTTGTTCTCCTGTATCGCCGACCCGGAAACCTGTCCGCTCCTCGCAGCAGCAACGAGCCTCGCAACGAGCCTCGCAACGAGCTTCGCAACGAGCCTCGCAACGAGCTGACCAATCAGAGCACAATGGGCTCACGGGGAGGGGGGGGGGGGGCAGTAGCTCCAACAAGCCGTGTAGGACAGAGAGTGAAGACACAGACTATCAGAGACGCTGTGAGAAACCAATGTGAGTTTGGAACATTGAACAAAGTGAATCTGTTCTAGTCGAGCTCAGCGATGGAACTATGATCAGTGGAAATGGCCGTGAGACCTTTAAGTGTTGTCTGAGAAAGAAGGAAGTGATGGAATCAAACAGGAAGCGATGGGTTGTGCTTTGGTTTATTAACGTCTTTTACGTACTTGTGAAAACACAATATACATGTATGAATGTTATAAGTATTGAAAGCAGAAATCAGGCTTCATGAGTTTCAGGTGTTTTACAGAATACACGGAGTGGAGCGATCTTTATTATCAGAGGAAACACTTCCTGCATGAGATCGACTGAGTCCATGCCGCGGACAGATCTCACGTTACATAGTGATGTCATACTTTCCAGAAGTAAACAAAGGAGTCAAAAGAAATGCAGACAATGATTGCAGTAACTATCGTTTCCATCGGCCGTCGAGAGAAGTTTGATTTGTTTGAATTCCAGAATGAGGATGGAAGCAGAAAGGATGACATGTTGAACAGACAGCTTCAGTTTGAGCTCCCTGGAGTTCAGGGCTCATACCGTTTTAACCGGAGTGAAGTTTGCATAGAGACTGTGAGATAAATGTTATCAATGACACTGTGTTCAAAACAAGCGCTCCCTTCACAAAGCTGCTGAGCCTCCAGATCTTTTGCATCCCTCAGCTGAACTTTTTTGCAAACCACAAAACATTTCTCATCGACTGGCGTCACGAATCAAGCCCCCCCCCCTCTCTTGTTCCTGAGGAGTTAGTCTCCACCCCACACACAGCATCTGCTTCCAAACAGCTGCACAGCTCCCCTGCTGTGATGGATCACAAACCAAGCGCTCCTTCTTTCTTTCTTTGGCTTCGTGCAGCAGCAAGATAAATGTGCTCTTCATCCCCAACCCACTATCTCCACCTCAGGCGAGTAAGGAGTCCTAAATCAAGCGCTCCCATACACCTGCTCCTGAGTGTAAACACACAACTTGTTTAATCATAAACAGAAACACAGAAAGGCCTCACTGCCAGGACTGTAAATCAAGCGCCCCTCTCCTCCTGGTGCAGAATCCACCTATGTGTTAAGCTCCACACGAAAATGTAAACGTTTCATTTTATCTCTCAGAATCATAAATCAAGCGCTCCTCTCTGTAGCAGCTGAGGATGCTTTAACTCCACCCCTACACAAAGAAGCTGCAACAACTAACTCCCCCTGTCTGCTTCCATCGATCACCACCAACCCCTCTCCTCTGGCATGCCATGCATCACAAACCAAGCGCTCCCTTTACCTCAGAGCTGTCACTCCTGACTTTCAAATTCAAAACTTTCTTCAAATCTTTTTATCTTTTTATAAATCATGAGACAACAAACCTCCATCCAATCTACCAGACCGTTAGGCACTAAGGCTCAACAAAACAAGCTTTTTCTTAGTTGTGACCCTGCAATAATCAATGAGGTTAATGCAAACCCCCCCCCCCCCAATTTACACAATTGCTATCTCTTTCTCGTACAACTTGCATCACAGACCAAGCGCTCCCTTGATTATATCATGACCCAGAACAACCCCTTCCTACAGAACAAGAACATCCAGCTAACCCCACCCCTCTGCCATTTCTCCATCTCTCCCATCACCTGGCATGTTAGACCAACACAAAACAAGCGCTCCCTTGATTACATGGAGCAAACAAACCCCTGCCTCCTATCTCCTCTCAGCTGGTACTTAGTCCAAAACAAGCGCTCCCCATCATGACCTGAAGAACTTCTCAGGCCTTCTTGTGTTTTTGATCCTGTAGCTACAAAGTAAACAGACCCCTCCCCTCTTCTTCTCCATCCAGACACCATGCAGGCATGTGGTGCATCACAAACCAAGCGCTCCCTTGATTTCTGATCCTTGTCTTTTTTATGCAACTAAATCAAACCCTCTTTTCCTCTCTGCCTCCAGCCTCTCCTCTTAGCTGTGAAGCATCACAAATCAAACTAACCCCTCCTCCCTTCTCTTTCCATCTAAGTCCTCTTCATTGAGCTGTGTGGTATCACAAATCAAGCGCTCCCTTAATTAACTTCACCCTTCATGCATTTTCTGTTTTCTCTGCACTAAAAGTATCCAACCCCCTCAACCCCCCCCACCCCAACTGACATGTTATGCTTCACAAATCAAGCGCTCCCCAGGTTACCTCACAGCTGGAGACCCCTCACATGCACAGAAACATTTATATGTTGAGGTGAAACTAAATCAAACTAACCCCTCCTCCCTTCTCTTTCCATCTAAGTCCTCTTCATTGAGCTGTGTGGCATCACAAATCAAGCACTCCCTGCACTTCATCACTGATGGAGCTTCTCATGCACTTTGTAGTTCTTGTTTGAACACTTTAAATTAAACAAAATCAAACCAACCCCTTCTCCTCTTGGCTTGCAGGTAATGCATCACAAATCAAGCGCTCCCTTTGTCATCTCACTGCTTGGTCTTCAACTGAAATGCACAGAATAAATGTTCATCCCATGAGAAACACTGAGTGGAGCTGCAACAAAATCAAACTAACCCCTCCTATGTTCTTCTCCATGTCCTGACCCCCTCTCCTCTTAGCTGTGGTGAGCCACAAATCAAGCGCTCCCTGCACTTCCTCACTGCTGGAGCTTCACATGCACTTTAGCATCTTGTGTTTTTGTTTTTACAGAAACACTCAAACTAAATCACACCCACCCCTCTGCCTGGACCCCTTCTTTCAGCTTGTAGGTAATGCATCACAAATCAAGCGCTCCTTTGATTAACTGCATGCTGGAGCTTCACATGCACTTTGTGTTTTTCTCTGCACAAAAGCAAGCTTCTCTTTCAGGTGCAGAGTAGCATTTATGTAGCTAAAATGAAATCAAACTAACCCCTCCTCACACCTTCTCCAGCTAGGCCCCTTTCCTCTCAGCAGCATCACAAATCAAGCGCTCATTTTACTACCTCACAGCTGGATCTCCCCTCTTCATGCACTGAAGTGTTTACTCTGAAACAAATTCCTCCTCCATCACCTCCTCCATGTGTAGACCCTCTCCTCTTATAGCTGGCATGTGATGCACCACAAATCAAGCGCCCCTATCTCACATCCCCACCAGCATCTTCAAAAAAATCAAACCCCTCTTCTCTCTCCTCCATGTAGACCCTCTCCTCTTATAGCTGGCATGGTGCATCCCAAATCAAGCGCTCCTGTTCGTCACCTCTGGAGTTTGAGCTTCACACACACACTTGTGCTTTATTGTGATTTCAGCAAAATTTGAAAACAAAATGAAACCAACCCCTTCTTTAAGCAGGTATGAAATGCATCACAAATCAAGCGCACCTTTAATCACCTCCCTGCTGGAGCTCCACATGCATCTTGTGTTTTCCCCTCCAGGTGCACAGGAGCATTTGTGTAGAAATGAAATCAAACTAACCCCTCCTCTCTTCTTCTTCTTCATCATCTCCTGGCCCTCTCCTCTTAGCTGTGATGCATCTCAAATCAAGCGCTCCCTTCATCACCTCTGGACACACACACACACACACACACACACACACACACACACACACACACACACACACACACACACACACACACACACACACACACACACACACACACACACACACACACACACACACACACACACACACACACACACACACACACACACACACACACACACACACACACACACACACACACACACACACAGTATGGTTTTGTGTTTTCAGCAACATTTTATATGAAACAAAACCAAACCAACCCTCTGTCTAAGACCCCTTCTTTTAGCTTGTATGTAATGCATCACAAATCAAGCGCTCCTCCATGTAGACCCTTCCTCTCTGCTGGAGCTTCTCATGCATCTTGTGTGTTTTTATCTGCACAAAATCCTCCATCACCTCCTCCATGTAGAGACCCTCTCCCCTTATATCAGGCATGTAATGCATCGCAAATCAAGCGCTCCTATTCACCTCCACACGTCCTGCAGCCTCACATCTTCTGAATGCAACATCCAGAGACACAAAGCGGGGACACGCACGCACAGACACACACACACACGCACACACACACACACACACACACACACACACACACACACACACACACACAACACACACACACACACACACACACACACACACACACACACACACACACACACCACACACACACACACACACACACACACACACACACACACACACACACACACACACACACACACACACACACACACACACACACACACCACACACACACACACACACACACACACACACACACACACACACACACACACACACACACACACACACACACACACACACACACATACACCGGGGCAGCACGCCGGGGCGGTGCTTACCTCTGGAGCTGCTGAAGGCGGTGTACCAGGACAGGGAGACCAGCCCGCACAGCCCGAACAACAAGACCGTCAGGAAGGAGACATTTCGGAGCCTCATCTCCGGAGGAGCATGTCCGCACCGAGAGAGGGGGGGGGGGGGGGGCGAGACAGGGAGGGATGGAGGGGGGGGGGGGGGGGGGGGGGGGGCTGCAGGTAGACAGAGAGAGAGACAGACAGACAGACAGGTAGACAGAGAGAGAGGCAGGCGGTGCGTGTTGCTGTCTGAGCAGCAGCAGCGAGACTGAGGAGAGAGAGAGAGAGGGGAGACAGAGAGAGAGGGGGGCGGAGACAGGAACAGGTAGAGAGACAGAGGGAGAGAGGGGGAGAGAGAGGAGAGAGCTTCACATGAGGAAGCAAATACATTAAAAACTTCAAAAATGAATGGGAACAAAAACAACAAACAATTCCAATAAAATACATTAAAACAACTTTTTTAAATAAACATACTTATTTAAATATTAAAGTATTGCATCTTCAAATGTGCTGTTTTAATACCATATACAGACACACGTGCTGCTGCTCCTCCTGCTAATCAACCTGCAGAAGGTTTGCTAACAGTGAGACCAGAGACCCCCATCTGTTACCCAGATGCTGGGGGTCTTAAAACAAACCTCTTTATCCCATTGATCTGACCCATCCTATAATCTCCCAGCATGCATCAGGAGGATGGAATATATCTCTGTGTTCTAATTGGTTGCTGTGGCGTTTTCTCCCGGAGGCCAAGGGAAGCCAGGCTTCCCCTGTTTTTTCGGATTGTAGTTATAATTTAAATAAATA
The DNA here is from genome assembly GCF_902827175.1 of Gymnodraco acuticeps. NCBI lineage: Eukaryota > Metazoa > Chordata > Actinopteri > Perciformes > Bathydraconidae > Gymnodraco > Gymnodraco acuticeps. Next base: position 41,872 of record NW_022991371.1, read on the forward strand.
AATAAAAACACTTTGTTTTGTTTCGATAATTCTCCTTTGCTGTGTGTTGCTGCCGGCCCGTCGCTCCCCCAATTCTCATTGAGTATTTTACAAAGAGTGAAACAAACAGCGCCCCTCTAGATGTTATGGTGAAACAGTAGATTGCACTCTCTGCTGCGAGAGGAGGCCAGCCGAATCTGGCTTCCCGTGGTGAAAAAAAATGGAGGGATTGACCAATCAGATGAGGCCCACGTGATGCCCCTGCCAACCTGTGATTGGTCAGGGCCATGCCAAGGGAAGCCAGCCGCCTCTTGCTTCCCTTCAGAGGCGGCTGGCGATTTGATTGGACACTGCCATCCAATCAAATCACATCAACATCAGTTTTAATACTGTAACTGTCATCACCGCCGTTAGAAATTATCAAGCAAATGAAGCATTATGGAGGGTGGAGATTTGGCGTACTCAATCAAACATAACTTTACTAAACTTCCGCTACAGCAGCAACTGAAAATTAAATCAGATGACAGGCCAATGCGCGCACTCGAGCTGTGTGTACACAGAGGAAAAAGGAAGAGAATCGGACGTTCAATGAGGATAATTATGTCCGCACGGAGTGGCTAACTGGAAGCGCTAAACTTCAGCGTCTATTTTGCTGGCCATGTCTTCTTTTTGACAAGGATTCGTGCTCCCTGAACAATCCTTGGGCAACTTCAGGATTCATCGACCTTGCCAACCTGTCACGGGCAATTGAGAGGCACGGTAAATCCACAAATCACATAGATTGTGTGATTGTCTGCATACATTAATAAGTAAAATGCTTAAATTAATAAGGAGAGAGTTTCAGCTGGAGAGTGCGTGCGGACCTGTCGGTTAGATAACAGGCGTGTGCAAGTCCTGCATCTGTGTGATACAAATGTGTGTCAAATGATACCGGGCGCTGTAATCACTCATCTGGTTACGTTATTGACCACCCGCCCCCCGACCCAAAAAATGGGCTTCCCCTACATTTTCCCCCACGCCACGCTACTGATTGGTTGTTATGTTCCACACTGAAATCAGGAGCGTCGTTTGAACTTGTTTCTCGTCCTCTTGGAGTTAGCTGCTTTGTAAATCTCATATGTTTTAACAAAGAAAGCATGGCGTCACTTTGTCAGAGAAGAGCTGGGAGCCTTAGAGATTTAGAAATACACTTCTGCTTTAGACATACATACAGTGGCGTTTTTATATGTACAAAAGTGGTGGGGCACAAACAACGTAGATGTCTATATATAAGCTTCTGCAGTGAGGTTCATGGCTGGTGAGGCTCTGACTCTTCAGGTTTACACATATTATATTTTGACCTAAATCAAAATATAATATTATTTTCAAAAGCTTTTTTTGTCTGATGCTTCAATTAATTGTAAACAGACAGTTCAACAAAAGGATACCCAAAACATGTAATGTTATCATTTAAATATTGAATTGTTCTCTCTTAGTAAGATCCCATTTTCAATACAATTGCAGTCTTACCTTGACTTGAAGATGAAGTCCATTTGCCTATCCTTCTGGACAAACCTCTCTCCTCATTATCTTCTTGTAGTTTCAAAAGTATATCATAAATCTAATCTAATCAATAGATTTATGATTATAAAATTATAAAAGTAGGGTAGACATGTGGATATTATCCGGCTGAACAAAACGTGCATTTATCTAACAGGTTTGTTTCCCACAGATTTTATTTGGAGCTATTTTCAAAAACCCAAGTGAGAAATCTCATTGCTTTTTTATCGAGGGAAGCCATGCGCAGCTTACTTCCTGGTTTTAGGACGCGTCTCTCTCCTCCTCTTCACACACCACACTTTTCGCGGCACACGTACTTACAGCCAATCAGCTCTGAATGATGTGAGATGACGTATGGTGGGGATGGCAGCTCTATGCCCCTATGGTCATTATTTGTTGCCACACACATTAAATAGGACAATACTCTGAGCATGCGCAGTGTAGTTTTTATAGTCACCATTCACTTAGACAGTGAGAGGGAGGGGCATGATCGGGTTTTTTACACATTAGGCTTAGAGCCAAAGTGTCCCACATTAGGCTTAGAGCCAAAGTGTCCCACATTAGGCTTAGAGCCAAAGTGTCCCACATCAGACTTAGAGCCAAAGTGTCCCATATTAGGCTTAGAGCCAAAGTGTCCCACATCAGACTTAGAGCCAAAGTGTCCCACATTAGGCTTAGAGCCAAAGTGTCCCACATCAGGCTTAGAGCAGAAGTGTCCCACATCAGGCTTAGAGCCAAAGTGTCCCACATTAGGCTTAGAGCCAAAGTGTCCCACATTAGGCTTAGAGCAGAAGTGTCCCACATCAGGCTTAGAGCAGAAGTGTCCCACATCAGGCTTAGTGCAGAAGTGTCCCACATCAGGCTTAGAGCAGAAGTGTCCCACATCAGGCTTAGAGCCAAAGTGTCCCACATTAGGCTTAGAGCCAAAGTGTCCCACATTAGGCTTAGAGCAGAAGTGTCCCACATCAGGCTTAGAGCAGAAGTGTCCCACATCAGGCTTAGAGCAGAAGTGTCCCACATCAGACTTAGAGCCAAAGTGTCCCACATCAGACTTAGAGCCAAAGTGTCCCACATTAGGCTTAGAGCCAAAGTGTCCCACATTAGGCTTGGAGCAGAAGTGTCCCACATCAGGCTTAGAGGAGAAGTGTCCCACATCAGGCTTAGTGCAGAAGTGTCCCACATTAGCCTTAGTGCAGAAGTGTCTCACATTAGGCTTAGTGCAGAAGTGTCCCACATTAGGCTTAGAGCAGAAGTGTCCCACATTAGGCTTAGTGCAGAAGAGTCCCACATTAGGCTTAGAGCTAAAGTGTCCCACATTAGGCTTAGAGCTAAAGTGTCCCACATTAGGCTTAGAGCAGAAGAGTCTCACATTAGGCTTAGAGCTAAAGTGTCCCACATCAGGCTTAGAGCCAAAGTGTCCCACATTAGGCTTAGAGCTAAAGTGTCCCACATTAGGCTTAGTGCAGAAGAGTCCCACATTAGGCTTAGAGCTAAAGTGTCCCACATCAGGCTTAGAGCCAAAGTGTCCCACATTAGGCTTAGAGCTAAAGTGTCCCACATTAGGCTTAGAGCTAAAGTGTCCCACATTAGGCTTAGAGCTAATGTGTCCCACATTAGGCTTAGAGCTAAGTGTCCCACATTAGGCTTAGAGCCAAAGTGTCCCACATTAGGCTTAGAGCTAATGTGTCCCACATTAGGCTTAGAGCTAAAGTGTCCCACATTAGGCTTAGAGCTAAAGTGTCCCACATCAGGCTTAGAGCCAAAGTGTCCCACATTAGGCTTAGAGCTAAAGTGTCCCACATTAGGCTTAGAGCCAAAGTGTCCCACATTAGCCTTAGAGCCAAAGTGTCACACATTAGGCTTAGAGCTAAAGTGTCCCACATTAGGCTTAGAGCTAAAGTGTCCCACATTAGGCTTAGAGCTAATGTGTCCCACATTAGGCTTAGAGCCAAAGTGTCCCACATTAGGCTTAGAGCTAATGTGTCCCATATTATGCTTAGAGCTAAAGTGTCCCACATCAGGCTTAGAGCCAAAGTGTCCCACATTAGGCTTAGAGCAGAAGTGTCCCACATTAGGCTTAGAGCACAAGTGTCCCACGTCAGGCTTAGAGCTAAAGTGTCCCACATTGGGCTTAGAGCAGAAGTGTCCCACATTGGGCTTAGAGCACAAGTGTCCCACATTAGGCTTAGAGCAGAAGTGTCCCACATTAGGCTTAGAGCTAAGTGTCCCACATTAGGCTTAGAGCAGAAGGTCCCACTTAGGCTTAGAGCAGAGTGTCCCACATTAGGCTTAGAGCAAGTGTCCCAATTAGGCTTAGAGCAGAGTGTCCCACATTAGGCTTAGAGCTAAAGTGTCCCACATTAGGCTTAGAGCAGAAGTGTCCACATTAGGCTTAGAGCTAAAGTGTCCCACATTAGGCTTAGAGCTAAAGTGTCCCACATTAGGCTTAGAGAAGTGTCCCACATTAGGCTTACAGCTAAAGTGTCCCACATTAGGCTTAGAGCTAAAGTGTCCCACATTAGGCTTAGAGCAGAAGTGTCCCACATTAGGCTTAGAGCAAAGTGTCCCACATTAGGCTTAGAGCTAAAGTGTCCCACATTAGGCTTAGAGCAAAGTGTCCCACATTAGGCTTAGAGCTGAAGTGTCCCACATTAGGCTTAGAGCTAAAGTGTCCCACATTAGGCTTAGAGCAGAAGTGTCCCACATTAGGCTTAGAGCTAAAGTGTCCCACAATAGGCTTAGAGCTAAAGTGTCCCACATTAGGCTTAGAGAGAAGTGTCCCACATTAGGCTTAGAGCAAGTGTCCCACTAGGCTTAGAGCTAAAGTGTCCCACATTAGGCTTAGAGCAGAGTGCCCACTTAGGCTTAGAGCAGAAGTGTCCCACATTAGGCTTAGAGCTAAAGTGTCCACATTAGGCTTAGAGTTAAAGTGTCCACATTAGGCTTAGAGCAAAGTGTCCCACATTAGGCTTAGAGCAAGTGTCCCACATTAGGCTTAGAGCGGAGTGTCCCACATTAGGCTTAGAGCAAAGTGTCCCACATTAGGCTTAGAGCTAAAGTGTCCACATTAGGCTTAGATAAAGTGTCCCACATAGGCTTTAGAGCCAAGTGTCCCACATTAGGCTTAGAGCTAAAGTGCCACATTAGGCTTAGAGTTAAAGTGTCCCACATTAGGCTTAGATAGAAGTGTCCCACATTAGGCTTAGAGCTAAAGTGTCCCACATTAGGCTTAGAGCTAAGTGTCCCACATTAGGCTTAGAGCTAAAGTGTCCCACATTCAGGCTTAGAGCAAAGGTCCCACATAGGCTTAGAGCTAAAGTGTCCCATTAGGCTTAGAGCTAAAGTGTCCCACATTAGGCTTAGAGCAAAGTGTCACATTAGGCTTAGAGAAAGTGTCCCAA
>NW_022991372.1:0-91285 GCF_902827175.1 Gymnodraco acuticeps
TAAAGTATGATTGAGGACCTGTATTATACTTAAAGTATGATTGAGACCTGTATTATACTTAAAGTATGATTGAGACCTGTATTATACTTAAAGAGGATTGAGACCTGTATTATACTTAAAGTATTATTGAGACCTGTAGTATTTACTTAAAGTATGTTGAGACCTGTATTATACTTAATGTATTGATGAGACCTGTATTATACTTAAAGTATGATGAGACCTGTATTATACTTAAAGATATATTGAGACCTGTATTATACTTAATGTATGATTGAGACCTGTATTATACTTAAAGTATGATTGAGACCTGTATTATACTTAAGTATGATTGAGACCTGTATTATACTTAAAGTATGATTGAGACCGTATTATACTTAAAGTATATGAGACCTGTATTATACTTAAAGTATGATTGAGACCTGTATTATACTTAAAGTATTATTGAGACCTGTATTATACTTAAAGTATGATTGAGACCTGTATTATACTTAAAGTATGATTGAGACCTGTATTATACTTAATTATGATTGAGACCTGTATTATACTTAAAGTATGATTGAGACCTGTATTATACTTAAAGTATGATTGAGACCTGTATTATACTAAAGTATATTGAGACCTGTATTATACTTAAAGTATGATTGAGACCTGTATTATACTTAATGTATGATTTGAGACCTGTATTATACTTAAAGTATGATTGAGACCTGTATTATACTTAAAGTATGATTGAGACCTGTATTATACTTAAGTATGATTGAGACCTGTATTATACTTAAAGTATGATTGAGACCTGTATTATACTTAAAGTATGATTGACCTGTATTATACTTAAGTATGATTGAGACCTGTATTATACTTAAAGTATGATTGAGGACCTGTATTATACTTAATGTATGATTGAGACCTGTATTATACTTAAAGTATGATTGAGACCTGTATTATACTTAATGTATGATTGAGACCTGTATTATACTAAGTATGATTGAGACCTGTATTATACTTAATGTATGATTGAGGACCTGTATTATCTTAATAACGTTATGATTGAGACCTGTATTAGCTAAAGTATATTACCTGTATTATACTTAAAGTATTATTGAGTACCTGTATTATACTTAATGTATGATGAGGACCTGTATTCATACTTAAAGTATGATTGAGACCCTGTATTATACTTAAAGTATATTGAGACCTGTATATACTTAAAGTATGATTGAGACCTGTATTATACTTAAAGTATGATTGAGACCTGTATTATACTTAAAGTATGATTGAGACCTGTATTATACTTAAAGTATGATTGAGACCTGTATTATACTTAATGTATGATTGAGACCTGTATTATACTTAAAGTATGATTGAGACCTGTATTATACTTAAGTATGATTGAGACCTGTATTACTTAAAGTATGATTGAGACCTGTATTTACTTAAGTATGATTGAGACCTTGTATTATACTTAATGTATGATTGAGACCTGTATTATACTTAATGTATGATTGAGACCTGTATTATACTTAAAGTATGATTGAGACCTGTATGTATTATACTTAAAGTATGATTGAGACCTGTATTATACTTAAGTATGATTGAGACCTGTATTATACTTAATGTATGATTGAGACCTGTATTATATAAATGTATGATTGAGACCTGTATTATACTTAATGTATGATTGAGACCTGTATTATACTTAATGTATGATTGAGACCTGTATTATACTTAATGTATGATTGAGACCTGTATTATACTTAAAGTATGATTGAGACCTGTATTATACTTAATGTATGATTGAGACCTGTATTATACTTAATGTATGATTGAGACCTGTATTATACTTAATGTATGATTGAGACCTGTATTATACTTAATGTATGATTGAGACCTGTATTATACTTAATCTATGATTGAGACCTGTATTATACTTAAAGTATGATTGAGACCTGTATTATACTTAAAGTATGATTGAGACCTGTATTATACTTAAAGTATGATTGAGACCTGTATTATACTTAATGTATGATTGAGACCTGTATTATACTTAATGTATGATTGAGACCTGTATATACTTAATGTATGATTGAGACTGTGTATTATAACTTAATAATATGATTGAGACCCTGTATAACTTTATTATGGAGACCTTATTATTAATGATTGAGACCTGTATTTATAACTTTTAAATGTTATGATTGAGACATGTATTAATACTTAAAGTAATAAAAGATTGAGGACCTGTATTATAGATTAATGTAGTGATTGAGACCTTGTATATACCTATTCCTCATTGAGACCGAACAATGGACAGGAGCAGGACATTTTCCTCCTTGACTTGTTTAGTGTAAACCCAACTTTCCTCTCCATTACACCACAACATACCTTTGAATGTTTAAAGATGTGTCTCCGGAATCACTAAGCGTCCCAATTGATTCTTGGCCATGTGTTGGTGACATATTTTGCAATGAAATGTTTGAAATCCTCCCTTTGCTTGAGTGGAAATTCTATGTCTATGGTTCAAGCCGGCCAAACGTATGGGAAGAAAGAGCCGCGGTGACGCCCAATACGGAAAAGTGCCACACACTGCAGTTCATATATTGGCCGATAGAGACTGGCTGCAGAAAGGAGCAATTTCCATAGACCCCCATGTTAAAATGCCCAACTTTACAGCAGAAAAAAACATGTTTCTACCCATGGATGCAATACATATTATTACGAATATAGTTAAGTTCCACCTTCATGATTATGGATCTGTGAGTGAATTGTTTTCTAACACGACCCTTTTATTTATATTAGGTCTTAAAGTTTTTTGCATAAATTAGGGCGTGGTCACATTGAGTGACGGCTCTGTCAAGTGACTGCTGCTGCTAGCTTCTTGTCTCTCTGCTAGCTGCTCCGTGAAGCTACAGGGACTCTGCCTGCTCAGCTCATCCAGGGAACACAACTTGAAGCCGGCCGTGGTTGTTTGTTCTTCACGCTTATATATCGGACTATTGTGACTCGCTCTGCGGTTAAAACAGACGGTGCATGCATGCGGTTTTGCGGTAAGTGAAAATCGAGTACTTATTTATGTGTTAATGATTTTAATCGGCTACGTAATGAATGTTAAGGCTTGGTTTAGTGTGTAAGCGAGTGGTAGCTACATCGGTGCTAACGATGCTAATCGTAGCCTACAAGTTAAAATAATAGACTGTAGGCCTATATATAAAGGTTAAAACGAAATAGACAAGTGTTAAGCGTTAAGTGAGATAATACTTTAGAACAAACGGCTTCCGTTTGAGGTTATAAATTAAGGTCATCCTTGTAACTTAGAGAGATATTTTATTATGTAGGTATAGGAACTGTATGCATCGCTAAGGTTAATTTAAATTGGCTATGCTCAAGTATGTAGACAAGCTAACGTCGTAGTAGTGTATGTGAAATCAACCTCACAATAAGATGTGTGTATATTACAATTATTAATGTCATATTTCAAGATGATTACTTAGATATTACAATATGGTTGGTTGAGCTGGAGTTCATTATTGAGCTTACACGTTAACGTCACAGTCATCTGAAGAACGAACCCAAACCTTGTTATTTTTATTAATTGCATTACCATTGTCTTTGTAGCTCACTGTTGAAATAAGAAAAAAACATTACAATTACAAAATAATGATATCTACAGCCCCTAAACACACAAACACACCGCTTTCATAAATAACACACTTGTTCTGCAATAATATGTTTTGTGTTTCCTGTCATTTTTGTAAGGAAAGGACATGCCTGAAAGACACGACATTTTCTCCTACTCTGAGGGTCAAGAAGAACATCCAAGAGGAACATTAAAAGCTGATGTTATGAGATTTTAAGACCAGTACAGGACATTCACTAAGAAACTACTTTTATTGTTAAAACACAGTCAGCTGATCGAATGCAGCTATTTCCACATCTACACTCCATCAGCTGATTATTTCTATTTGCCTCGCTTTATGAGCTTCACATCACTTGTGCCTTGTACCGCAGAGTTTGCAATGTCACAAATAAATGGGGCCAATCTTCAGTCAGATGTGAATGTGTAATCTAACATTTTCAGTAAGAATAATGGACAAAAGGAGTGCAAATACAATTTACTGAAATGTGAACCGAAACTTAATCAAACATGTTTTAAATAAAAAGCACATATGGACAGAAGGTGTAAACCTATTAAATGTATAAGTAAACACATTTAGTCAAATAAAATGACAGACTAGGCCTGTGCAGTTGGTATCAGCTTTGCCCAGCATGGGCTCCTCCATCAGGCCTGGTCCTCCTCGCAGAGGAAAGACCCTCAGTCCTCTCCAAACCAACAGACAGGACGTCCATCACACGGAGGTTTCTCCCTGAAGTCTCTGCAGCTCTCTGGACACCACGCTGTCTCAATCCGTCCACACTGAATATGAGATTGGGAAAATGAAAATAATAAATGCTTTAGACAATAAGAAACATAAAGTTGACTGTTGAGTTGCTCAGTTTTTTTAGATTGTCAATACTATTACTGTATAACTAATATCTCAGGTTAAGAGGCACATTCAAATAAAGATTGGTCTTTAAATACATTTTGTCTTTTGAATTGTTTGTCTAAAGTCAAGGATCTATAACTGGTACTTAGTTTTAATGATAGAGTCTGGTTATTATGCTGTTTGGAGGAGGCCTCACAGGTAAGAGCACTAACTAGCTACCATCACATGTACCTTAGCTTGACTTAAATGTATTAAACGTATAGTTAAGTGATATCAAAATATAAATAACTAATGTCATGCAAACATATTAATATTTGCTTGATTCCAGAGTTGAATTTAGCACAATTGCATACAAACGTTAAGGGGTTTTAAGATTCTGAAGTATTATGCTAAAAGCTCAATAACTTAGATTATTATTTATAGTTTTGCTGAATAGTTTCATGTCCGCTTACCTTAGAAACGTAAAATGCGACGGCAGCGTGCAGATGGGGAGCATGTTAGCTTAGCTTGGTAGCTTCAGCTAGCTCTGGAACTTCCAGCTCGGTGGCAGCAGGTCCCGCCTCGGCTCCGCCTCTTTGCCCTTATTTGGAGCAGGCTGGAGAAGGCGGGAGTTGAACTCTGACGTCACTGTCGAGCCGTTAGTGGCCGACTCCGCCTACTAAGGGCTTCACGGCAATTCTGCAGAATCCTATGGGTGACGTCACGGACCCTACGTCCATTTATATATACAGTCTATGGTGGCTTCACAACCAAAATAGAAGCCGTGGCTGCGGATCCCGATCAGATGACACCAATCAGTTATACTCCATTACATACATTAAATGATTAAATAATCCAAATAATAAATCAACGTTTTGGCTCCTACACTCTTACATGTGAACGTTTTGTGGAAGAACCGTAACAGATATCGGTGAAATTTCAAAGCGTGAAGCATGTCAAGGACCTTGAGCATCTGAAGTGTGCTTTTTGTGTACTTTCGGGTTAATAATGTGGCCTTTTTGGCAGATTAACTAAAGGTGTGCGGCTGCTGAGGTGGGGAAAGATGAGGCTGATTTTACAATGGGGTTTAATGGAGACATGTTGAACGTTTTTGTCACTTCATGCCCTCAAGAGGCATTTTGTTTAATTATTTTTGTATTATGGCAGGTTTAAAAGAAAATATGAAGGCAAAATTAAATCTGTCCTCCAGACATCACGGACTCTAAAATGTGAAGAAAACCTCTATACCAAGGTCTGAACAATGTTTAATATCTCTAAAAGTAAGAATCAGATTTAAAAGTCGTTTACACGAATAATGTCAGAAAGATGTTTAACATTTTAAAGTTGGAATGAGGTTTCTGAGTGAAAGTATGAATGAGCAGTTAGCAGTTGAAGTCACATGAAGATTGTTGAAGTCTGAAGAGTTTCTCCATTGACTTCAATGGTTACAAATGTGATGCATTATGGGATGTATCTCTGGAATTATGAAAGTTATGAATGAGAAAAGTAATAGCCATCGATTCCCGACCGAGCTGAACGTTTTGATGTTTGAACAGAGTTTCTGCGATGTTCATTGTGGGAGGAGAAGCGCTTATACCCGGTGGAATAAAAATAATAAAGAATTTCATGCGTCAAAGAACAGATTGTGGGAATGCTGTATCAGCTCAATACGCCGGCTGGCTAGCACTGGCACGTTTACAGCAATGTTGATCAATTTAAATAAACAAACAAAATATAGTGAAAGTAGCTAAAAGTAGTCATTGTGCAGATTGGTCCATTTCAGAATAATATATGATATAATTTTTTATAACAAATTAAATTATAATAAATGAAATATCCATTATTTTTATATTATTTCACTTTGAGCTAAAGTCACTTCTACTGTTTTGTTTTGTTTTTGCTAAATAATAACTAACAGAAGTCTGAACTGAGCAGATCAGAGAGAGAGAGTGATTCAAGTTAATACATACTTTTTCAAATCTCCATAAAAATGTGATATTTGTGATTCAAAGAAAAATAATAAAGAAGGAGTTCCTGTCAAGCTTAAATGTGGGTGTGGGTTGTGTGTGTGTGAGGGTGTGTGGTGTGTGTGGGTGGTGTGGTGTGGGTGTGTGTGTGGGTGGGTGTGTGTGGGTGTGTGTGTGTGGGTGTGGGTGTGTGTGGGTGTGTGTGTGTTGGTGTGGGTGTGTGGTGTGGTGTGTGTGTGTGGGTGGTGTGTGTGGGTGTTGTGTGTGGGTTGTGTGTGTGTTGTGTGGTGTGGTTGGTTTGTTGGTGTTGTTGTGTGTGTTGTGTTTTTGTGTGTGTGTTTGTGTTGTGTGGGTGGTGTGGTGCATGTGGGTGCGTGTGGGTGGGTGTGTTGTTTGTTGGTTTGTTTGTTGTGTGTTTTTTGTTGTTGGTGTGTTTTGTGGTTTGTGGTGGTGTTGTGTGTGGGTGTGTGTGTGTTTTTGTGTGGTTGTTTGGGTGGTTTTTGTGTTGTTGTGTCGTGTTGGTGTTTGTGTTTGTTGTTTTTTTTTTTTGTTTGTTTGTTTTTTTTTTTTTTTTTGTGTTTTTTTTTTTTGTGTTTTTTTTTTTTGTTTGTGTGTGGTGTTGTTGTGTGTGGGTGTTGTGTGTGTGTGTGTGTGGTGTGTGCTGTGTGGGTGTGATGTGTGTGTGGGTGTGTGAGTGTGTGTGTGTGTTGTGAGTGTGTGTGTGGGTGTGGTGGGTGTGAGTGTGTGTGTGTGGGTGTGGGTGTGTGTGTGTGTGGTGTGGGTGTTGTGTGGTGGGTGTGGGTGTGTGGGTGTGGGGGTGTGGGTGAGTGTGTGTGGTGTGTGTGGTGTGTGGGTGGATGTGAGTGTGGGTGTGTTGGGTGTGGTGGGGTGGGGTGGTGTGTGGTGGTGGAGTGTGTGTGAGTGTGAGTGTGTGGTGTGTGTGTGTGTGTGTGTGTGGTGTGATGTGTGTGTGTGTGTGTTGTGTGTGTGTGTGTGTGAGTGTGTGTAGTGGGTGTGGTGTGGGGGTGTGGTGTGTGTGTGTGTGTGTGTGTGGGGGGGTGTGGGTGTGTGTGTGTGGTGTGTGGGGTGTGTGTGGTTGTGTGTGTGTGTGTGTGTGGTGTGTGTGGTGTGTGTGCGTGTGTGACGTGTGTGTGAGTGTGGTTGTGTTGTGTGGTGGTGTGTGCGTGTGTGTGCGTGTGGGTGCGTGTGGGTGTGTGTGTGTGTTACATTACCTTTGTGTGTCATTCACTCCTCCAGCTTCAGGCCTGGCAGCTACATGACTGAACAAAGACAGAGATACCACAATGTTACAAGTTATTTAAAAAAATAAGAACTACAATTATTTAAGTTACAAACAAACAACAGCAATGGAAGCAGTTTAATTGTTCCTAATTAAAAATGACAATTCCACAGATATGACCTGCATTATTCAGATAAACATCTCAAACACTAACGCTGCACAATCCACTGAATACTACAACTACCATCATGCACCACGAGAGCGCAGTGCTGTCATTGGTAAAAGAATAAGTCACATGATCAGATTCAGAATCACTGTGGAGTCCCACAGAGGGGACATTCACATCGTTACGGAAGGAGAGAGCCAACGACAGTTTACTGTTAACTAAGAAGCATAACCAAAATAAATGAAAGACAAAACAATTTAAAAAATGACACAATTTACAAAAACACACATCCTCTAACAGTTCTGAAGAAACAGCACCAGGTGTGTATTGCACAGTTATTAACGGCTTATGAAGCTCAGCGCAAGTTCTTTCAGGAAGACTGGGTGTAAATACATTCACTCTGCAGCTGCTTATAATCAGCTCATCACAGGCTTTCTGTTAGCCTATCACATTCACCTCAATCTCCAGCAGCCAATCAGCGAGCTGCAGCCACACTTTAAAATGGTTCTCCTCTCCATTTACTGATATCAAAATCCTTCGGGATCCCTTCAACAGATTAAAGAAGAGTTGTCTGAATTGAAACAGCAGTTAATTGAACCTGGTTCTTCGGGGGGTTAGTAGAGGTGAGATCTTGCTGACGTTGGTGGATCTGAGCCAAGCAGCAAACTTACATAGACTCAATAACTTCGGAAAGGTCAATTAGTAGGTCAGAGTAATTTACCGGAATAAATTATCAGGACCTCGCCGACTCTAAACAGTTCATTTCCAAAAGCCTAATGGCAATATCATCACATTGCTTTTATTTTGCATATTTCATGTTGTGTTGCATTATACCATACATATTATTGAGGCTTTATTGGTGGAGGAACCCTTACTGTATATGTGTTCAACCCTTACTGTATATGTATTCAACCCTTAATGTATATGTATTCAACCCTTACTGTATATGTATTCAACCCTTACTGTATATGTATTCAACCCTTAATGTATATGTGTTCTACCCTTACTGTATATGTATTCAACCCTTAATGTATATGTATTCAACCCTTAATGTATATGTATTCAACCCTTACTGTATATGTATTCAACCCTTACTGTATATGTATTCAACCCTTACTGTATATGTATTCAACTCTTACTGTATATGTATTCAACCCTTAATGTATATGTATTCAACCCTTACTGTATATGTATTCAACTCTTACTGTATATGTATTCAACCCTTACTGTATATGTATTCAACTCTTACTGTATATGTATTCAACCTTACTGTATATGTATTCAACCCTTAATGTATATGTATTCAACCCTTACTGTATATGTATTCAACCCTTACTGTATATGTATTCAACTCCTACTGTATATGTATTCAACCCTTACTGTATATGTATTCAACCTTTACTGTATATGTATTCAACCCTTAATGTATATGTATTCAACCCTTACTGTATATGTATTCAACTCTTACTGTATACGTATTCAACCCTTACTGTATATGTATTCAACTCTTACTGTATATGTATTCAACCTTTACTGTATATGTATTCAACCCTTACTGTATATGTATTCAACCTTTACTGTATATGTATTCAACTCTTACTGTATATTTATTCAACCCTTACTGTATTCAACCTTTACTGTATATGTATTGTAGAGTTATATTTGTATTTATTCATGTTAGCAAACTATGGATAAGCTTAAAATGAGAATAATTTGGGTAAAACTGTGAGCTGCATTTGGGGCCTGTTGACATGTGTTTTTGAGGACAAAGGAAGATGGGGGAAGGTGAGAGCATGTCCTGATTTGCATTCAACTTAGAACGAGCTACAGTGGTTGTGCTATTAAGAGAGGTCTCTTGGGTTTCTCTGGTGCTTATCAACAGTAGCAGTTAAATGAATACTGTTCAAACAATACCTGTGTTTGTGTTTTATATTGATTTCTCTGTTTTATCCTTTCATAAATGTAAGGACTACAAATGGCTATAAACATTCTGGGCTGGTTGGAGTAAACAGGGTTGTATTGCTCTGTGGGGGAGGTGTGGGTATGCAGGCCTTGAGACCTTTGTTGGAAAGTGAGCCTGTTTGGTTTCCTGCTGGCCAGCGTTGCGTCTCCCAATGAGATGACCTGAAAAGATGACCAGCTGACCTAACACCAAACCCCTCCTTCTTACTCTGGTATATATCCGGTGGATCCCTGGCGTTCGGCCTCTTCTTCACATGCTGCCCTCGGGTGAAAGTAGCTCTGCAGTATGCGGACCAGGGCAGGAGTAAGCCGGCATTACTCCTTAAGCATTACAATATAACTGTAATATATCATGTTGTATTGTAATGATTGTATTGCATTGTCATATTGCCATTAAAGTAGATTAACTGTTACTTTGTAGATATGGATTCCTTCCTGTATTATAAACAGCTTCATAGGAACGCGCGGAGATTTGAAAAGCGGACCAGATATCCCTCCAAATCTCTAACAAAATGGTGACCCGACGTCTATAACGAAGCTGAGGAAGAATTCAGACGCTTTCAAACATCTCAGACAATCAGCAGGACTCTGCAACTTTGCAAATAAGGTAAGCAGACGATGAAAGTCGCCTGTCTGTAATTGGATACGCTAAAACGTTAGGATTGTCTGTAGGCGTTTCACAGTGTTTTTATAGTTTAAATGGAATATACAATGCATATTTTACTATGTTAGGAAAGTTATATACAAAACGTAAACGTTGATCGACAGGTAGACGAAAGTCCTGCGTGACGTAAAATAGAGCAGTTTGGCGCGGATCTGCAGGTAGATTATTCCTGAGTGGCGTAGAGATGGTGCAGTTTGTGTGAATGCGAGGTTTGATTCCTGCACGACAAAACCTGGAAACTCGATAAATCAGATCGAGTCGCCGTTTAAAACTGGGGTTTAAATAACAGACCAATGCTAAAAGCTTAAAGCCAGAGGTCTGTTATATATTAAACCAAGGTAGAGCGTTTCCCTTTGTCTGGAAACTTCTGCTGCTGCCATCTAGTGGCTGAAAGGGGGTATCACACCCTTGAAACTTCTGCTGCTGCCATCTAGTGGCTGAAAGGGGGTATCACACCCTTGAAACTTATGCGAGCTTAGAGTTTAATCATTACATTGCTGGCCGGTATTGAAGACGGGAAGCACGTTCCCAGTATATTAATTATAACTGATTTTGGAAAACTGGTACAAAACAATAAGGGATTGAACATTTTTTACAACGACAGCACCAGGAGATGAGTAAACTCAAGAATCTGTAGAGTGTAAATACATTGTGCAAAACACATTTTACACTCGAACTGTTTGCAAATGTAGACAATATAAATAAATGTTCAGAAAGAAGACATAGGCCTACACTTGATTCAAATTTCATTACTGTGATCCGATTGGTGTGCTCTGCAGGTTTACTATTGTTCGAAGTAACAGTGGGATTTAAAATGAGAGAAGATATGGAGATGTTCTTTCATAGTGTGTGGAATATGTGATGCTGGAAACATGTAAGTATTTCAGAGTTGTGTTGGGTAAATATGTAACAATGGATGAAACAATTTTTGGAGTGAGTTTTTGTAATATAGATGGCATTTAACAACTAAGACAGATAGTATGATTAGAAAGAGACAGAGTGGAAAGGGTTGGATTTATTTAACATCAGTGTGCTAGACTTCTTATAGGTAATGTGTACCGGGACCTGGACTCCCCCTCTGAGTTAGAAAGGCTTTGATCCCGACCCTCCAAGCAGACAACGAGACCGAACCCAACAGGAGACTCCTCCTTCTCCATCGTACAGACAGAGAACCAGAGCTGAACCAAAAACGACCTGAGGCATCCAGAACCAAACCAGCATGCTGACAAAGAGGCAAACTCTCATCGGTCCCTCAAACAGGACATGAAGTTCCAAACTGCGCCGCGAGATTTGGCACAATAGACATGAGAGCAGAATCCGCCCTCCATAAAAACAGCAGAGAGACTGTAAAGGAGGAGTGCAACAACAGTGGCATGATGGGGCTGCAGATGTGACTGGGCCAATGGCTGCCTACAAAAGTTACAGCGGATGGATTCAACAGCTGATGGACTGAAGAGAAGACAGAATCAGAGGAGTTGGCATGGTCGATTAGAAGTGAGGAGGCCGGGGTCACGGCTTGAGAAAACCAGGGGAGGAGGAAAGGAGAACGGGAATGAGTGAGTTACACATAAACACACTTATTCACAAAACGCACATTTAAATAACTTGAATTGACTTCATAAATACGTAAAGACAGAAAGATTTATTAATCATTTGGTAAATTAAAAATAGCAGTAAAGAGGAAAATATTAAAGTAAGATGATAATCATCCTAAAACACACTGACAGAGTAGAACCATATTCTTCAATATTTTCATCATGTTAACAATTCATTCTTTAAGACATTTTTATTCACGTGTGACTAAAGTAGTGATCTCATTGGTTACAATATTGATCACCATTAAAAGGATAGTTTTAGGAACCACTCTATAGGACAAATCTTTATTTGTATTAATGGCTAGTGCCAAGCCACATATTAAATTCCAATCTAAAGTGTTGATTTCACCATTGTGGCATAGTTATTACCATAGGACTTCGGTTTTAAATCCTTGATAAAGGAGGGAGTAATTGTTGCATGTTCAGACACCCAAGGTTCCACACACTGCTAAAGAGTTTAACATCGTTTTTTAAGTAGACCAGAATTATAATGAGCTATGAAATGCAGAGCGACACAGATCCTAGTAATGTTTTGACTCAAGATAATAGTTATTGTACAAAAGTTTCTGAAATAGATCATTAGACATTTTAATACTAATTAGGTGTAATTGGATTGCAGTAGTAGTGGTACTCGAAGGAAGTGAGTTTTGTACCAAGTTTCAGGAAAAGTGGGAGGCAGAAGTCCCAATGACAAGTGAGAATCATCTTGAAAATTATAGTTGAAATCGTGACATATTTTTGTAGACAAAGGATACTGGCCTATGCTGAAATGTCAAAGTCTCTGCAGAGCACGACACATGGCCAAAAAAGACGGAGACCAACTGACCTTTGACCCTGACCGACAGTGTAACTTGACAAGGCACTGTGGATGACTGACTCTGGGGTGAACCTGACCAAACTTGACATGACAACCAGACAGTGTGAGTGTGAATGAATGCCGGCATGTGATCAGTGTAACTGCATGATTCTAAAACAATAACTAACCAAGCATGTTTTTGGACTAACATATTATTTTGGAGCTCCAAGGGAAACGAGAGGTTTCCTAAAAATTCCACAAAAAGGGGAAACCACACATGTGATATTTTCCTCTCACATGAGTTGGCGGTTTGCAAATGTAAAACTAAAAGCTGAAGATTCTGTTTCTTTTAGGCCTGAAGGACGGAGAGGAACACTTCTTTTCACTGAAGTGTTCACTGTGGAAATAATGATAATAATGTTCGTTATGTCCCTAACCAATTACCTGACAGTTTTTGTTCCCCTCCCATTACAGGGCTTTTGTTACACATGATTTCATGTGTAAAAGGGGGGAGTGTGTATAATGTATAAATGTCAACATGGCTGTAAAATTCACAATTTAAATTTTTCTTTTAAGGATTGACAGAAACCTTCCGCCCCAACCCAGATGTTCAAACTGAGCATTGAATGTAATTAACCTGCTCCATATCTGGGGATAAGATACTGTTTGATGAATGTTGAGATGTTTCTAAATATTGATTTGAATTATAACAGGTAACACAGAAGCAGTGGCCAAGGGGCTACTGTGAAACCGAAGAAGTTGACCTGTGATAGTTAAACAATTTTGTAATATTTTAACAGACATTAGAGTAACTGAGGTTTGAAATGTAGAAAGAACATATTACAGTTAAAGCTAAAACATAGTAGTGTATTGAGACAGAATTTAATTTAGACAACATCATGTAACTAGCCTGGTAAAGAAGTAAAAGCCATAGACTTTATTGCTTAGGTCATTATGGGGATATACATTTCATCTAAATTTATAATAGAAAGACATTTGATGACAGTTTGTTGGAATTCTGTATTCATTTTTTCAGCGTGATAATATCTAAGCACTGACAGGTAGAAGCAGTATCACCAGGAAATCATTCACTTTGTTAGCATCGTGATTTTGGTTGTTTTTGAATCCATAACATTAGTGTGTTTCTTTACCAGAAACATTAGCAGTTCATATTAGATTTGGATTTTAAATAGGATTTCATTTAAAAATAAACACGGATGCTTGTCAGAAATTCAGAGCTATTGAAATATGTTATTTAGTTTACCTAAAGATGTTGGGGTTCTTATTTAGTTGGCACAGTCCAAGTATTAAGATTCTGAAGCTGCACTGGCAGATAGGAGGTCTACAATTAATTTAGAAAACCTGTTCACAGACGGCTGTTGTTTCAAGACACCCCACCAAGAGGCTCCAAGTGGGTCAAAACAGCTGAGCGTAGGCTTGAGGGAGTTGTATCAGATTTCTCCACACAGGTCACTGGCGCCAAAAGGGGGACCCGAGAAGCACGAGGACAAAGTGGCTCAACCCCAGGCTCTCCGACCCCGACCGAGTGACCCAGCGGACCTCTTATGCCGTCTGCCTGGGAGAAAAGGGGGACAGCTCGTACCACGGGAGCCAGTGTGCGGCGGGGAAACCACCTGCTAGGACCAGGGGACGACATCAGGACGGACGTGGCCCTGGCAGACGTGGACTACTCGGAAGCAGCAGACTGGAGGAGCAGGACCCTGGAGACATCCTTACAGCAGACGACCCGGGAGGCATCATCAGCGGGCCGGAGAAGGAGGACCCTGGAGACATCTCTACAGCATCGACCCGGAAGCCGCCATCAGCGGGCCGGAGGACGAGGAGGAGGAAGACATCTCTCTAGCAGGCA
Source organism: Gymnodraco acuticeps (assembly GCF_902827175.1). Classification (NCBI taxonomy): domain Eukaryota; kingdom Metazoa; phylum Chordata; class Actinopteri; order Perciformes; family Bathydraconidae; genus Gymnodraco; species Gymnodraco acuticeps. Next base: position 14,721 of record NW_022991372.1, read on the forward strand.
GCCCAGAAGCTGCTGTCAGCGGATTGGGGGACAAAGACACGGCAAGCCAGGACGGCACAGGGGACTTGTCGAGGCAGCAGAGGAGTCTACTTCGCTCTGATCAGTTCCACCCGTGAAGGGCAAGCTGCATCTCCCCCTCCCTATTAGCTGTCCTTGTGGGCAATTCCTCCGAGGGGGGGGGGGGCTGATGATTCTAGCACTCAGCTACCCCCTCATGGTTCCTTCACTGCCATTGAAAGTGGTGTTCTGTCTCCATGAAGGTTTCAAGTACTCTAAATACCAGCTTCGGATGGATTTACGGACACAGTAGAAAATAATGACAGTGGGTATATTTCAAAATGCCATGTCTAAGTTTATCTCTGGAGAAGGAGATAAAAAGGGGGATTTGTAGAGTTATATTTGTATTTATTCATGTTAGCAAACTATGGATAAGCTTAAAATGAGAATAATTTGGGTAAAACTGTGAGCTGCATTTGGGGCCTGTTGACATGTGTTTTTGAGGACAAAGGAAGATGGGGGAAGGTGAGAGCATGTCCTGATTTGCATTCAACTTAGAACGAGCTACAGTGGTTGTGCTATTAAGAGAGGTCTCTTGGGTTTCTCTGGTGCTTATCAACAGTAGCAGTTAAGTGAATACTGTTCAAACAATACCTGTGTTTGTGTTTTATATTGATTTCTCTGTTTTATCCTTTCATAAATGTAAGGACTACAAATGGCTATAAACATTCTGGGCTGGTTGGAGTAAACAGGGTTTTATGGCTCTGTGGGGGAGGTGTAGGTATGCAGGCCTTGAGACCTTTTGTTGGAAAGTGAGCCTGTTTGGTTTCCTGCTGCGTTTCCTGCTGCGTTGCGTCTCCCAATGAGATGACCTGAAAAGATGACCAGCTGACCTAACACCAAACCCCTCCTTCTTACTCTGGTATATATCCGGTGGATCCCTGGCGTTCGGCCTCTTCTTCACATGCTGCCCTCGGGTGAAAGTAGCTCTGCAGTATGCGGACCAGGGCAGGAGTAAGCCGGCATTACTCCTTAAGCATTACAATATAACTGTAATATATCATGTTGTATTGTAATGATTGTATTGCATTGTCATATTGCCATTAAAGTAGATTAACTGTTACTTTGTAGATATGGATTCCTTCCTGTATTATAAACAGCTTCATAGGAACGCGCGGAGATTTGAAAAGCGGACCAGATATCCCTCCAAATCTCTAACAGTATTCAACCCTTAATGTATATGTATTCAACCCTTACTGTATATGTATTCAACCCTTACTGTATATGTATTCAACTCTTACTGTATATGTATTCAACCCTTACTGTATATGTATTCAACTCTTACTGTATATGTATTCAACCTTTACTGTATATGTATTCAACTCTTACTGTATATGTATTCAACTCTTACTGTATATGTATTCAACCTTTACTGTATATGTATTCAACTCTTACTGTATATGTATTCAACCCTTAATGTATATGTATTCAACCTTTACTGTATATTTATTCAACCCTTAATGTATATGTATTCAACTCTTACTGTATATGTATTCAACCCTTACTGTATATGTATTCAACCTTTACTGTATATGTATTCAACCCTTAATGTATATGTATTCAACCCTTACTGTATATGTATTCAACCCTTAATGTATATGTATTCAACTCTTACTGTATATGTATTCAACCCTTACTGTATATGTATTCAACTCTTACTGTATATGTATTCAACCATTACTGTATTCAACCCTTAATGTATATGTATTCAACCCTTAATGTATATGTATTCAACTCTTACTGTATATGTATTCAACTCTTACTGTATATGTATTCAACTCTTACTGTATATGTATTCAACTCTTACTGTATATGTATTCAACTCTTACTGTATATGTATTCAACCCTTACTGTATATGTATTTCTTTTTAAACAGAGCCCATCATCAAAAGCCTACATCAGCCCCCCATATCATCTTACCAATAGTGGATAGGCAGTAGCAATGAGTAACCAGACTATCATGTCTAAAGGGACCTGTAACAGCCCAATGTAAAGCAATTCAATAAGTAATGCATTATTTATTGAACATTAAGTAGTTGACATCCTCATCCTTGATTTAGTCATGATTCATACCTTTCCTATCTATGATTGACCAAAGGAAAACACATTTAATGGAGCACCTTTTTGTTGTGTTGCCTTCTGAGAAGGTACCTTTTCACAATGTAATTAAACAATGTAGATCAATTCTGCATTTCAGATGTATAGCTGTCCCTGGAACTTACTCCCCGCCTCAGAACCAAACACGCCGAAGCTGCTTTTAGTTTTTATGCTCCCCACAAATGGAATAAACTTCCAGAAAACCTGAGGTCTTCACCAACGCTGAGTTCTTTTAAGTCGATGCTAACAACACTACTTTTTACAGCTTACCCAGAAGCCTTTTAACTTGTTTTAGCACTTACCATATTTACAATGTCGTTTTTAAACTATTTTATATCTCATTAATGCATTGTTTTTATGAAACTGTTATTGCATTATGTTTATTTATTGTGTTCCTCTCTGTTCTACTATCATGTTTTAATAATCATGGAAAGCACTTTGAATTGCCTCTGCGTCTGAAATGTGCAAATAAACGTACCTCACCTTACTTTTGGATTAGTGTAGACCTCCAACATCCACAGACCTGTACTAAAGACCTGTAGAGTTCTACACTGGTGAACTGTGGTGTGGACAGTAAAGCACTATCACACCTTAATGTTCACTGACCCTCATCCATTCTTCCTAAAACAATCTTTATACATATTACATTAACAAATCAACAGAGGTATCATTCAGGCCTTCAAACAAACACTAGCTGTAACATAAATGTGAGGGGCGTCACAAATAAAAAGAAGGTCCAACTAAAGAAACGTAATCTGGGTGCTGGCTGTCAGGGCACTGTCCCAGGAAATGTTCGAGTAATATCTCGGTTTCTGTCCGCTAACACAAAATGGCACCCTGCGTTCAAGCCCAATACTGCCTGGCAACCCTTCCAGTCCATCATGCCTGTTAAAAAGGCCAGAGAAAAAAACATTCATGAGATGGTACAATTATATGTAAAGTACTAAAAAGCTATTTGTCTGAAAATGTAGTCTTTGCAGGCCCTGGGATGATCCTCTCAGACACATCTGGTAAACCAAAAGAAACATTGCAGTCTGAACAGAATTATTTCAGTGAATGTGGTGGTGTATGGGAACATGACCGACAGATTATACAAAACCCATGCAATGTAACAATATGGGCAGGTCAAACAGCCAAGCTGGAGTCAAGTGGAGATTCAACGATGTAATGCTCTTTCCCTGTGTGGTGTCAAAACTCAAGTTAACTGTTCAGATGCAAATTAACAAGACAACGCTATGCAACTGAATTCATACCTCATCTCTGCAAGGTCCTTGACCATGTGCAAGTATTCATTTCCAGCCTGTAAATATGAAATGTATATCAGAATACTGTTGCAGAAACCTAAAGCCTGCTTTCATTAACTTATAACACAAACAAGACTTAAGGAAATTATGCAATACATATTCTACTTTACACATCTGCAAAACACATTGGTTGATTTGAATATGGCATACTTTTACTACACTTAGTTTGCTTTCAAATGTACCCTCTACGCATGTTTCACTTTCATCACTGCAATCGCATGCACACACTCTTTTTAAATTGAGCACACCTGTGGGGCTTCCTTGGGCTAGTATGAAGTAGAAGTGTGCTATTCTTAAAACTGTCATTGTTTTTTATTTACCAGTTGTTCCTGACTCACAGGACCACTCAGTGTCAACCTCTCCTCACACTGCTCTCCACAACCTTAAAACAGAACTGTCCAGTTCCACATACCACTGCAATCAAAACAATGTAACCATATCAAGATGTAGTGTATTTTTGAAAAAGGCACATAGTCGTCTTGCAAAGGTAAATATAAATAACTTTGCTTTACAACTCGTTTTCTACCAACCTGTTTTCTCCTGTCTTGGACCGTTACCTGTGCTGCTGCTGCACACACCACCACCTCTGTAAGAATCACAGATTAAGCTGCAGGAAACAATGTGATACACTGTTTGCCTTCATTACAGGCAGCTGCGACTGTTCTCATGTGCTTACAGGCTAGGGAAAGGTTACTGTCTAAACGCAATAACCTTTTTGATACTGCAGTGGAGGAGCTGGACGTGCATTCACAGAATAAAACAAGTCTTAATGTGGTGGTAAACCTAAATACATACAGCTCCAGTAAAAAGTTTGGGACACACTTTCCCATTCACTTAGCATCCTAATGTTTCTGGCTACATCAGTGTGGTGAACTCATAAACCAAAACATTACAACCCAGTCTCACGGCATTTCGTGTTCACCAACACGATTTTAATCTATTGATTTGTGTTCCCCAACACGATTTGCCCCTTTTTTTCGTGTTGCACAGCACGATTTTTTTTCGTGTTGCACAGCACGATTTTAAAAGCAATGTATTTCTACTGCTTGCAGCACGTCTTTTTCTCCGGTCGGGTCGAGGAAGACCTGAAGCTGTGTGGTTCATAAAAACATGTTCTTACTCAATATCAAGCCACAATTATTGCTTTTATTTTAAATCGTATAATTTCGGACTTTTGTTGCCGTCTGTGAGGAAACTAAATGGGGCTCAGAGCCTCAGAATACTGAAATCTGTATTTTTTAAATATTTGTTTCCTTCTAATTTGTTATTCTTTTCAAAATAACACACTGTTATTTACTCACCAATAACACACAATTATCCTTGATTTTATTTATTGGTTTAATTCCATAATCTCGGGCTTTTTTGGCCTCCGTCAGGGACTGAATTTCAAAATAAAAATAACCGGACATAGGCATTACCCAAGATCCTCAGCTATGGTTTTAAGCTCGCTTATTGGATGTTTTAGCCGCAATGCATGCTGGGATTTGGTGTTTATATGATATGAAATCCGGAAAACATTTGTGTACCTTGTGTGCATCTAGTGGTTAAAGCACGTTATTGAATTATAGTTTGATTAAAAAAATATTAAGAGTACATACTTTCATAGGGGGAAAGTATAAATATAGAAATATAGAATATAAAAAATCAAGAAGATACTATAAAGTGATCTCTACAATAAAACAGTTTAGTGCAGCATGTACAAAGATATTAATAGGAGGAGGTGCAAAACAGAAAAACGAATTAACCTTTATTTAAACATTAAATAACAGATTAAGGTCTTCTTTTAAATAAGAAAAAAACGTTGGGGGTATCTATCTACAGATAAATATTAAGCCTGACAAAGTACTTAACGTCTAATATATTGCTTTCCTGCAATGTTAACTATGTTGAAGCACTTATTTTAACTGATATTATACATATGAATTATACTCGTATGTATGTAGATAGAATAAGAAATGTGCAGAATATGACAGTTTAATGGTGGAGGTTCACACATATTGATAGATGTCTTGTAATGCACTGTTGAGGAACCTGTGACCCAAGTGTTTAATTCATTGCATAACTACACCGTAGTTGTGTATATGATATGTCAATACACCTTTGAAAATCTTGAAAGGGATGTGCAAAATAGCCATAATATACAGTCTTTAATGAACTATTAGTAGAGAATAACGAGTAATGAATATACTTTATTACTCGTTTCCATTCATGTCAATTGCAGATACATGTTTAGTCTTCTCAAGCACCAACTATCAAATATCTCTCCTGATTGTTGGCCGCAGATTACTCCGGGTCCCAGATCCCCCCATACCCCAAAAATATTTTTATTGCAGATCTACATAAATCACACAAACGACCTATTTTGGATTCAAAACGGCGAATTTTGCCGAAAGGTGACAAGTTTGCATCCCTGATGGCAAACCACTGTGCGAACATCAGCACCAAATGAACATTTCCGTTCGCTAACGCGCTCACGGAGAAGTATAAACCAGGCTTTTCCTGCTATCCATTTTTGTTCTTGAAGTTCTTGAAGAGTAGGTTAACGCAGAGCCATATAATAGAAGAGTTATGACATCTCCGTTCACTCCAATGGACCACTTTTTTACAGCAATGGCGGATCGTGGAGCCTCTCAATCGTTCCCCGGAAGTTAGCGCCAAGGCTAGCAGAGCTGTGGAGTTGCAGCATAATAGACCGTTCGTGACGGACTTTTAAAGGTAAGAAGAAGTTTAAAGATTTATATTGCGGATATTATCAGTACATCTGATTCAATGAACATGTGTATTAAAGGATGTCAGTGGATTATCCCTAAATTAGTAGATTTAGGGAACGTTTACAGATAACAGATCAAGCTAGGATACCGAAGCAAGTTAGCAACACACGTTGAACAGCCTTTTAATTGTAAATTCCGTTCTCTTAATGTCTATTTGGTCCAACGTTGTTGAATTAGAGAAGAGGGGCTTCTAAACGGGATTGTATGCGGGGGGTGGAGGGAGTTAAATATTAGATAAATATAACTTTGGTGCGTGTAACAGTGAGTGTTTTTAGCAGAGCCATATTGTGTCCTTGTGATTATGTTGATTATTACCTGTGTGTATAATGTTGCAGCTCAGCTGATTTTGGATTGATGGCAAAGGGAGAGGGACTTAAGTGAGAGTGAACACACAAGGTAAGTTTAATACTACTGTTTTATATAAGTAAGCATACTAAACATGTATTATATCACTGTATTATATCAGTAATCTTGTTAGTAACCTACTGTATGGCAGGTGGAGGGGCAGTGATGTTACAGGTGGAGGAGCAAAACTGCAAGACTGCAAACTCACAAGACAGAGAAATCAAAGTTTGTTCTCCAGAGAAGAGGTTGATTTCACTTCCATTTTTATATTTTCTAAAGATGTGGAAATGGCACAAAAAAAAACTTGAGAGCTGTAACCAAGACAACTGTAACAACATGAGTAGACAGCCACCAAGGTTTTTCAAGTCCCTCTCTTACTCCATTTTGCCAACCCAAACTTCCAGGTACATGACGGGACACCTTGCTTGTTTTTGTTGTTTGCGCTCCTCTGGCAGGTGGAGGGCAGTGATCCCTTCCCTTCTTCCCTCAATCTTTGAGACTAATGTAAGTAGAAGACATGGCACTGTAAATGTTCGAACATTTAAAATATTATACCACTTAAAAATAAGAAATATTACTTTTGTTACTAAGAGTTCATACTTATTATACCTGTGTCACCTTTCACACTCATGTGATCATGAGCTATGGGCTTTGTAGATACAGGTCCCGGGGTGAATCGTGGTGCAGGGGCCCTTCTCTTTTTGACCACAGGGCGATGCACGAAGATGGTGGGTATAGCCTCTGCTCTCAGCCTAGTCTTGCCCTTTTTTGTCTTGACAAACTGGTCTGCATCAAAATGTGCCTGCGGAGTGACTTGAGGTTACTTCACACACAGAACAACTCAGTTTTGTCTGCCCACATACATATTCCATAGTGGTTGAATACACAGTATTAGGAAACACTTTATACTTACTGGACATGTTATACTCATTACATACTGTATATACAATATGACCAAGAATGTGAGACAACTTTATAGAAATTCATATCACATATGTTACTGATGCCATTTGTCATACTTTGTTAAACTCACAAATAATAAAGTTCCATAACTTCAGTTGGGAACAAAGACCACACCTTATCTCCCCAAGGCAATTTCCCATCCAATAGGTGTGCTATATAGGTGTGTATAACCCTTTCTCCTGTCTGTTACTCCCTCTTTCAGCACAAGAACCAGAGGGGGATTCAATGGAGCCTGAATACCTGCACTGAGACCCTCACCCTGCACCCTGAGTCTCAACTCTCAGTGTTTTTCAAGCCTTTCCCTGTTTTTTGTATTAAACAAAACATTAAGCTTTCCCAATGGTGTGGTTTTCGTTTTGTGAAAAAGTGCAAATGCAGTGTTTGTATATAAATCACATATTTTTTTGCTGTTGGTTGTGAAATTGCTCCTGCTTCCTCCGCTCTGTGTCAGTGGGGAAGCCGTACATTCGTACACCTTTCTCTGAGCGATTGAGCATCCCCAGGCAGCACAGCAAACCATGGGTGGCGACTAGGAGGCAGCACAGCACACCATGGTGCGACTAGGAGGCAAGCAACAGCAACCATGGTGGAGACTAGGAGGCAGCACAGCAAACCATGGGGGGCGACTAGGAGGCAGCACAGCAACACCATGGTGGCGGACTAGGAGGCAGAACAGCAAACATGGTGGAGACTAGGACGGCAGCACAGGCCCACCATCGGATGGCGACTAGGAGGCCAGCACGCAAACCATGGTGGAGACTAGGAGGCAGCACAGAAACACCATGGTGGCGACTAGGAACGCGCAACAGCAAACCATGGTCGGAGACTAAGATGCAGCCCAAGCACACCTGGTGGAGACTAGGCTGGCAGCACGCAAACAATGGTGGCGACTAGGAGGCAAGCACAGCAAACCATGGTGGCGAATACGGAAGGCAGCACAGCAACAACCATGTGGTGACTAGGAGTGCAGCACAGCAAACCATGGTGGTGACTAGGAGGCAGCACAGCAAACCATGGTGGAGACTAGGAGGCAGCACAGCACACCATGGTGGAGACTAGGAGGCAGCACAGCACACCATGGTGGAGACTAGGAGGCAGCACAGCACACCATGGTGGAGACTAGGAGGCAGCACAGCACACCATGGTGGAGACTAGGAGGCAGCACAGCACACCATGGTGGAGACTAGGAGGCAGCACAGCACACCATGGTGGAGACTAGGAGGCAGCACAGCACACCATGGTGGAGACTAGGAGGCAGCACAGCACACCATGGTGGCGACTAGGAGGCAGCACAGCACACCATGGTGGTGGCGACTAGGAGGCAGCACAGCACACCATGGTGGAGACTAGGAGGCAGCACAGCACACCATGGTGGGACTAGGAGGCAGCACAGCAAACCAGGACAACACGGAGAAAAAGGCACAGACAAACTGCATGATATGCTATTCAATGTTTATTGAATTCCATGTATTTGCAATGGATGTTCCTAAAACAACACATTTAACATCATCATCATCATGCTGCTGCTGCTAGTCCTTTGATAGTCACCTGTCGGTCTCCTGTCCTTTCTGAAAGCCATAAAGATGACATTAGTCATTTAGATAACTCGTGTCCTCAGTTACCATGGTTACTGAAACTACCATGACTTTAAGAAAATGGTAGACATTAATCTAATCTGAATTTTAAAGCATTACTTTAGATCCCCTCCCTCTAAATATATCAATAAACATTAGAAAGTGATGCTCCTGACTACCATACAAGTTTAAGAAGATAATATTGGTTTTAAAGAATTCAAAGCTATAAATAAACAGCAACAGGCTCTTTAACCAAGTCACTGTTAGCCTAACATGTAAACTAGTTGTTCACACTAATCCTAATATTATCACTTAATATTAGCAAATTCTATTTTATTTTTTAAAACATATTGATGTAAATACATACACATATCGATTTGTTGTATAAATATTGCAAATCAAAACCTTTATTCACTAATAATTACCAAAAATCGTAGTTCTATCTCCTGTTATCAATGCATTCACATTGCCCGCCATGAACTTCCGGGGAACGATCCTCGTCTACATGAACCACGTGATGATAACCGTTTTTGGACTTCCGTTGGCGTAACTCTTCTATTATATGGCTCTGGGTTAACGGAATTCCGGTAAAAAAAATAGGCTATTTAACTCCAGCTAATTCGTAACAAACCGAGTGTTTTCGGCCGTCTCCACTCAACATATATGGTACCTTGATAACTGTCTGATTAAAGTACAGTGCTACCAAGTGTGTGAAGATGGGTCTGGCATCGCGAGACTACTGTCTGATTGGTTGGCTGATCCGTGACGTCACTGTTTTGTTTTGTTTGTAAGGGTGGGGGATAAAGGGGGTGGTAATATTTTAAATATAATTACAATCTGTTGTATATTTTAAGCAACAATTCTGAGACTATTGTCACAGTTGGCCTCTTGGCTCTCCATAGAAGCCTGCAACATTGAATGGCCTGGTCATAGCCTATTCATATTTGACTTTATTCTGGAAATCTACACAGGCTTCATCCAATAATCTACACTTACTTTGTTTTATTACGTTCTAAAACAAAATAGCATTTTAAACCATCTCAATTGAAGGTTACTTTCATCTTGTGTTCTGGTATCCAAACAAACCAATGACTAGATAAAACTGGATGTATTTACCTGCAATTCCTGCACATTGGCTCTGCTCGTGCATGCTCCGTCAGAAACCCAACGCAAAGGTTTCTGAGCAGAGTAGTTCTTTCTGCCCTTCTTCAGTCTCTCTCGACTCCTCGTCATTGTAATGCTCGTGAACGACGGTCCTTTTCGTTCTACTACACCCCGTTGCGTTTGATTCTTATGGCTGCATCTTACTTTCCAGCTAAATATAAAACCCACATTGATTACAATAAGGAGCCCTATTTTGGGGGGTCTATACAAGTTTCAATTTACCCCCTGATTTACCAATCTTTGGGACTTTCAACTGCATTTGCATTGATTGCGCGACTGGTATTCAGATGCACAATGGATTTAAATCACCCTCTATTAAAAACTGGTTTAGGCTAACACATTTTGAGTAACCTCCAGACCATTTGTCCAAAAATAAGTAGGTTTATAGGCTTGCAAATGCCATTCCGGCCCTTGAGGCCTCCATTAAGTTGAAGTACCACCTCACACAGGACTAGACTTAAGGCACTAATAAACAAGAGACACTTCAACTGAGCAAAAAACAAGTAATGCTAAAACAGGCACTCCAATCCATACACCTCACCAACCAAAGTGAAAACATATGGAAGTTCCCCTCCTTCACCTGTACTCCCTCCTCACACTATTCAAACACAAATAGGACATATCTACACACATACATCCAGGAATAGGCAACATATAACAATACTTTTAAATTAAAGCGCACAGCAAATACTGAACTCGCCCACTCTGCAAGACCCTCCCACATGGTCTCAAGCACTAGGTGTATTCTATCTCCATAGCGATAGAGAACTGTGTGTCTCCATAGAGAACTGGGTGTCTCCATAGATATAGATAACTGTGTGTGTCCATAGAGATAGAGCCCTGGGTGTGTCTTCATAGAGATAGAGAACTGTGTGTCTTCATAGAGATAGCGACTGGGTGTGTTCTATCTCAATCAATATAGAGCACTGGGTGTCTCCATAGAGATATATAACTGGGTGTCTCCATAGAGATAGAGCCCTGGGTGTCTCCATAGAGATATATAACTGGGTGTCTCCATAGAGATATATAACTGGGTGTCTCCACTGGGTGTCTCCATAGAGATAGAGCCCTGGGTGTCTCCATAGAGATAGAGCACTGGGTGTCTCCATAGAGATAGAGCACTGGGTGCGTTCTATCTCCATAGAGACAGAGCACTAGGTGTGTTCTATCTCTATGGTCTAACCTTCCTGAGGAAACGACTTCGCTGCACGGACGGCATGGACAGAATTTAGGCAATTGCACCCCAGACGACAGGCATTAACACAGTGAGTGGTATTGCGGCTACTGCAATCTTCTATGGTCCCAAACCCTTTTAGAGGAGGGAGCAAAACACAGAAAAGGATACCTCATACTCCACCTGTCTTGACAGTCCTCATTAACTATGAACAATACCCACCTACCCACCCTCTCTCGCTACCTCAAACCCATCCTCTCTCGCTACCTCCTTCCGACCTCTCTCGCTACCTCAAACCCAACCTCTCTCGCTACCTCAAACCCACCCTCTCTCGCTACCTCCTTCCATCCTCTCTCGCTACCTCAAACCCACTCTCTCTCGCCACCTCCCACCCAACCATATATTTCTGCACCAAATATATTGTTTTGCATTGAGATGTAGAGATGAGAGATGAAGAGATGTAGAGATGTAGAGATGAGAGATGAAGAGATGAGTAATGAGAGATGAAGAGATGTAGAGATGAGAGATGTAGAGATGAGAGATGTAGAGAGAGATGAGAGATGTAGAGAGAGATGTAGAGAGAGATGTAGAGAGAGATGTAGAGAGAGATGTAGAGAGAGAGATGTAGAGAGAGATGTAGAGAGAGATGTAGAGAGAGATGTAGAGATGAGAGATGTAGAGATGTAGAGAGAGATGTAGAGATGAGAGATGTAGAGATGAGAGATGTAGAGATGAGAGATGAGAGATGAGAGATGTAGAGATGAGAGAGTAGAGATGAGAGATGAGAGATGTAGAGATGTAGAGATGAGAGATGTAGAGATGAGAGATGAGAGATGAAGAGATGTAGAGATGAGAGATGAGAGATGTAGAGATGAGAGATGTAGAGATGTAGAGATGAGAGATGAGAGATGTAGAGATGAGAGATGTAGAGATGTAGAGATGAGAGATGAGAGATGAGAGATGTAGAGATGAGAGATGAGAGATGAGAGATGAGAGATGAGAGATGTAGAGATGAGAGATGAGAGAGAGATGAAGAGATGAGATATGTAGAGATGAGAGATGTAGAGATGAGAGATGTAGAGATGTAGAGATGAGAGATGTAGAGATGTAGAGATGAGAGATGTAGAGATGAGAGATGTAGAGATGTAGAGATGTAGAGATGTTGTCTTCAGCGGTTTTAGTGAGAGCATAGGTTGCACAACTTGCTGATGAAGTGGCACCAAATAGATGTGCTGTCATCCTGTACTCGGCGAGAGGTAAACTGACATCTCCTCCTGGCCACCAAAGAAAGCGAAATCTTGATTGGCAGGAGCCACCTTGACCTGATGGTACATCCGACATCAGCCATGAAAGCTATCTGTTCTTGTCTGAATGGAATGAGCACACCAAGTAGCGTGTTGGGAAGACTGGGACCCTGAATAAGTCATTTAATGAATATCCTTGATAAGATGTGGAACAATCGAACACTACACGAATCTGCCCTTCTTTGGGTGCTGAACCCCATGATGTGGTATGTACCACACCTTTCCACTCTCAGGGTTGAGCTGCTCTTGGGGCAGTAGCTGAGTGCGACCTTTTGCTCTCACAGCCTCCAAGAATGTTTTATATTCATCATGGAAAACTTTGTTCCTTTTGAATTTCCTTTTTAATGATTCTCTGCTCTGCAAGTTTGCGATTGTTTGGCATCATGATATTCTTCTGTTTGAATGGAAGTCCAAGCTGATCATGTCCATCTTTGATTTGAGCTGAATCTGACATGATCTTTAAAAATGGCTTGTCTTCAACTGACATCTCTCTCTTCTCATCACAACCTTTCTCTGGAAAGTCATGATTGTATTGCTGCTCCAGCAGCTCACCTAAATCTGTCACTGATATCCCATTAACAACAGCACCTGAAGTATCCTCAGATTCAGTGGTTTCCTGATTCAGTCCATTCACAGCCCAACCTAGGACTGTCTTCACAGCAAAGGGTCCTCCATTTGGACTGTTTATTATTTTCCACGGCTCCATTAGCTTTGGTGCATTTGTTCCTATAAGCGACCCGATTTCACAATCCAGTTCAGGCCACTTAATCTCTCTTAGATATTTCCATTGATTGATGGTCTCTTGGGAATGTGCTCTTTTCCAGCAGGACTTTCCTCTTGTGTGTAGACTTTAGGCAGCTGATAAACATCATTACCTTCGATGCAACTCACTTCAAGACCTTTGACAAAGGAAGTGTCACTTTCTCCTGACCCATTGTTTTTAAGAGGATCTTTGTTCTCTTGGCTTTGGCATGCACATGTTGTTGAAGGGCTTCAGTACAGAAACGTGCAGTGCTTCCCTGATCCATACATGCGTAAGTCTGCACAGTCTGGGTCGAGTTTGACAACTTGATTTGAACTGGAGATAATTGGTAGGGTTTGTTGCCCACCGGCCCCAGTGTGGTGTCTGCCATCTAAAGAGACTAATGCTTACAGAAGCTGCTTGGGTGGATTTATCAGAGCTGTCTTTTTGTTCAATCCTTTTCTTGTAGATGTTTAGATATTGTTGGATGTTTCATTGAACAAACTTCACATTTCATTCTTTTCTGACAGTCTTTGCTTAGATGTCCTTTCGTTAGACAGCCAAAGCAAATTCCTTGAGCAGTCGATCTTTTCATTGTGAGATGTTTTGTTCATCTGACATGTTTCAGAGGTGTGTTCTCCTGCACAAAGTACACAGCGCTTCTGAACAGTAATGCCTTTATGGTCTGAGTTGATGTTTTGGAAAGGTTTCTGCTCTTCATTGACTCCTGGGCTTGTCACAGTAACAAAGCTACTTCCCTTATAACCATGAGCAGGCTTATTGCTGGGTGACTTGTACACTTTAATATCCCTTTTTGGCATGACATCCTGTATGTCTCCAAACATGGGGTCTGATACAATGCGAGCATGCTTTTCAATGAAGTCGACCAATATTGGAAACTTTGCTCTTATTGTGTTCATTATATGCATATGCAGTTGTTCTCCACTTTTCCCTACGTTTAAACGGGAGTTTCATGATCACATTTCTCATGTTTGATGTGCTATTCATTTCATCCAAAAACTCAACCTCTTCCATTGTGTTGCAACATCCACGAAGACAGATAGCAGAAGAATGCAGTGCTTTTCTATCTTCACTCTTGATAGCATTCCAGTTCAACATGTTGTCCAAACAAGCTGCTGCGATTAAGAGTTGATGTCCATAGTGTTAGGAACCTTGACTCAATAGTTTAGGACTCAAATGCACAACCCAGAGACAAAAAAGGTTTGAAGAACAAATAATCTTTACTTGCAAAAAACAAAATCACTCTTTTAGAGGAAATAACAAAATGACTAAAGTAACATGCTCTCATGGAGGGAAAAAGGCACAACACTGAATCTCTTAAGCGATGGCTTGGATCTGGCTTCTTGGGACAACGAACAAGACGAACCGACAACTAACAAGGGGAGACAGGACAATATGTACATGAGGTAAGTGGGCACAGGTGGAAACAATCAGGGGCGGGGCAGACACTGACGATGGCGGGAAAAGGGACCAGAGCAGGAAGTACATATACCCCCCCCCCCCCCACCGAGCGGAGCAAGGCAACGAAACTTAAAATAAGAAGCAGCATTTTATGGCACGCTATGCATGGGGCCACCTTTACCTCATTCACACCAACGCAACTCCGGTCAAGCTTCGTGCTAGAGCTTTTCAGGTTCAGAACCAGTTCTTCGGTTTAGCTCTGGCTCTTTTCACACCGCCCAGAGTCCGACTGGTAATGTGGTGTTGCGTCATCGTTTGCGTCATGGCGTAACCGTTTGCGTGCCTGCTTCATAAAGCCAAACCGCGCGGATGAAATCAGTTGCATTCATTTCTTATGGCTCTATCTGCAGCTTTTCCGGAGTCATTTCTGTGGTTTAGTTATATTCTTATAAAAAAGTGTACTCGTGTCAATAAAGGTTTTTTTAAAACACAACTGCTTCCGAGGTCGGTCTTATTTCTTAAGGTGGACTGAACCATGAGTGTGGAGTAACGTTGTATCTTTCATTTAAATGAACTGTAACCTTCACCCAGGTATGTAACAGCTGTTCTTAAATGAACACGTGAAGTAGAGTTTAATATTTATAGTTTTATAGATTTATAATGAGAGGTGATCAACGTGAATGCTCAGGTTCCACCTTAACACGCAGACACGTTGCTTCACCATGAGCAGAAACCTTTATATATACAGTCTATGGCAGATACACTGAAACTCTGAAAGTTGTTAAGTTTCTCCATCGTTGTGTACAAACTGGATAAAACACGGGCTTTTTGTTGTTGTTCAGGAGTTGATCTGTCTCTGCCCCCGCCTCGACGTAAGCGTGATGTATGCGGTGCTTTTGCTCTGGCCGGACAATTTTTTTTGGTGCTTGAAACGAACCGGATTCCGGAGCTAAGAGGCGGCTCCGCTGCGGTGTGAAGAGGAAAACCCGGTGCTTTTCAAGCTCCAGCTCCGAACCGGCCCTGAAACACCGTTGGTGTGAATGAGGTACTTGAGGGCAGAGATGTTCACAAGTCTTTTTTTGCAAGTCCAAGTCAAGTCTCAAGTCTTTGGTCACGAGTCCAAGTCAAGTCTCAAGTCTTTGTGGGGTGAGACTTGATCAAGTCTCAAGTCTTTGGTCACGAGTCCAAGTCAAGTCTCAAGTCTTTGTGGGGTGAGACTTGATCAAGTCTCAAGTCTTTGGTCACGAGTCCAAGTCAAGTCTCAAGTCTCTAAAAAATAAAAGTCTCATGTCTCTTCTGGTTGTAATAAGCCTTCTATTGTCTGCTGCTATCCAGTCTGTTAAGAATACTGCACAGCTATATCTAAGACATTCAAAGCATGTACTGTATTATTATCACTCCTATATCTATTAGCATACAGTATCAGTACTGATTAGTTGTTATATGATCACTTTAAACAGGCTATTGCAATATGAGGACAAACATCACACTTTAGCTAAATGCAAACAACTTATAAGCAAAACACTTCAGAATCAGAAATCAGTATCACAAATACTTTATTAATCCCCCGCAGGGAAACTGTGTTAAAAGTACTTCAAAGTAAACATTTGTTCTGTGCCATTTGCAACTAAAAAACTATTGCTGCAATATTATCTGAAATATACTGAACTGGTGATATTAAAACATGACCTGTTCCAAAAGAGATATCTACCATTAACACCATTTACCAGCCAGATGCTGGTAAATCATGCAAGTGGCTGGTTCTGTATGTTGCACGCACCAGCCACAAATAACAATGGCAATCTATTGAGTGGCTGGTAACATTTCAACATTCACTAGGCTAGCCATTTGGCCAGTGGACAAAAATGTTAAAATTTGACCTCTGCAACCGTATTGTTTAATTACACTGGGTCTCTAATGACATCTTTTAAGTCTACTATAAATAAACATATTCCTCTATCCTCTCACTCAAACCCAGTGTAATGGTAACCTGATAAACCTGTAACATTAACGTTACGTGGTCAACAATAAACCTGTAACCTGCCTATAAACCGACAGATGTATTTATGTATGTAACTATGTATTTTTCAACGTTTAACGTTAGCCAGTAGATGGTGGCAGCGGAACGTAATGATTAACGTTACCGACCTTTTTATGTCATGTCAAGAGTTGGATGTCAACGTCATTCAACGCAAACAAGTGTGAGAAGCAAACATTCACTCATATTTTCAAATATTCAGTTACAAAGCTAGTAGCAAGCTAAGTTAACATTACATAGCTGATGCTGAGCTAAACATGTTTGCTAACCGAGTGCTTTGACAAAAGATCCAATAAAAAGAGTCATCTGTGGAAGCCGTAATACTGTAAAAAGCACGACCAGTTACTTTAGCCGGCCCGGCTAAAGTAACTGGATGGCCTACCTGCCTGTCAGCCTTCCATCTGTGTACACACTTATCTCGGGCCCTCATTGGTCATGTGCGCGTTCCTGTGTGTTGGAGGAGGGGCTCTGTGAGGAAGTGGCAGATTTTCTCCGGTTGTGTATTTTCAAATTCTAGCGATCTCGAGCCGGTTTCTCAAAATTACCTACCCCACCTTTAATACGCCAAAAATAGAAAACACAATGATTGTTCACGAGTCCCAAAACACGAGTCCAAGTCGAGTCCGAAGTCTTTTGAGCAGGAGTCCAAGTCAAGTCTGAAGTCTCTGTGTGTGCGACTTAAGTGCGACTCGAGTCCGAGTCACAAACTCGAGTCCCCATGTCTGCTTGAGGGGGTTTCCCGACATGTTGTTTCATTAAATTAAAGGGTGTTTCATGTTGTCGTTGCTGTGGACCTTCTTAATACCTTGGAAAATGCCGTTTAATACTTTTTTTATTTTTGCTAAATTGATTTATCAACTTTTAATACTTTTTAAGACCCGCGGACACCCTGAATGTTATTTTGAACACTTGGTGGTGGGGTGTATAAAAGGGGTCATAGGTGACAGGCGAGGAAGTGGACACAGGAGGAAGAGCATACCGATTCTACCAGACGGCCAGCCCAGACGATGCTCATACTACAACTATTGACACAGTGTACGTAAACCTTGGTATGTAAAGCAATGAAACAGCGCGCTGTCGGCAGACGGACAGAAAACGAAACTTAAAGGAACAGTGAACATTATGCCTGTCAATTCTGACGTTACGTCAACAGATGGCGCTGTTCTCACAGAATCAGAATCAGACAGTGTTAAATTAAGCGAAATGAGGAATGACTAAAATGCATGATCTGTTTGGTATTTTTAAAAATAAAAAGTATAAATATGCCTTATATAGGTATGGTCCTACACTATATTATTCAAATATAGCATGATAGGTCCACTTTAAAGGAACAGTGAACATTATGCCTGTAAATTCTGACGTTACGTCAACAGATGGCGCTGTTGGGATGGGATCTGTAATGGAAAAAAGGATTACCCAACACAAGGCCAATAGATGGGAATTGTTTATTGTAAACTGTGAAAAAAACAAAATATGCTTAATTGCGGCTCCTACACTCTTAAATCCACTATGGTTTTTCTCCTGAGTGAACACGAAGATGTCTTTTGAGAGCACTTGATGTAGTGAAAGTTGTCCCACACTCTTCACAGCTGTAAGGTTTTTCTCCAGTATGAATACGTTGATGCCTTTCGAGATGACCTGATTGAGTGAAAGTTGTCCCACACTCTTCACAGCTGTAAGGTTTTTCTCCAGTATGAATACGTTGATGTCTTTTGAGAGCACCTGATCTAGTGAAAGTTTTCCCACACTCTTCACACCAGTAAGGTTTTTCTCCAGTGTGAATACGGTGATGTGATTCTAGAGCACCTGATTGAGTGAAAGTTTTCCCACACTCTTCACACCAATAACGTTTTTCTCCAGTGTGAATACGGTGATGTGATTCTAGAGCACTTGATTGAGTGAAAGTTGTCCCACACTCTTCACAGCTGTAAGGTTTTTCTCCAGTATGAATATGTTGATGTATTTTGATAGCACCTGATGTAGTGAAAGTTTTCCCACACTCTTCACAGCTGTAAGGTTTTTCTCCAGTATGAATATGTTGATGTATTTTGAGATGACCTGATCTAGTGAAAGTGTTCCCACACTCTTCACAGCTGTAAGGTTTTTCTCCAGTATGAATACGTTGATGTCTTTTGAGATTAACTGATTGAGTGAAAGTTGTCCCACACTCTTCACAGCTGTACGGTTTTTCTCCTGTGTGAATAAGCAGGTGGCTCTTTAAAGTTCCAGATGCTGTAAAGGATTTGTCACATTGCTGACAGCTGTGACGTCTCTCTCTTCCTTTCGGTTTCTAGAACAGACGGACAGAGAAAGAGAGAAAGTCAATCTAAAAAGCATAAATACACAAGTTACCACAATAAAAACTCACTTAATATAAACCTTGAGTTAACAAAATACTACTTATCAACTGTTTGTCTTTATTATATTTGATACAGTAATACAGCAATATTCTAACCAAAGTATATACCAGAGGTGGGGGACTCGAGTCACATGACTTGACTCGAGTCACATGACTTGACTCGAGTCACATGACTTGACTTGCCTATTTTTTGACTTGAGACTTGCTTGACTAACATTGATAAAAGACTCGACTTGACTTTGACTTGGTATTCATGACTTGAGACTTAGGCTTGAGACAGATGACTCGAAAGGACTTTACTTTTTAAAATAGAATATTTGCATTTGTATTGTACGAAGCACCTAGAGGGCAATGAAAGAAAAAAAAGAGAGAGAAAGTCTCTTCTCGTTCGCAGGAGAAAGTAGGAAGTGGAGCGCACAGGAGACAGCCGTTTCATTGCAGACTGTTATGTTTATGTGGGGAAATACATACATTATTTGAGATATATTTCAAACTCGAACTTCATTTTAGGGACATTTCGGCCAGGGGTGTAGAGTTATTTGTTCAAGCACCGGATCGGCAAAACAGGAGAGTCTGTGAACCAGTCTGCCTTGACCTATGTATTCATGTCTGTGACTCTCACAGTATCTGCTGCTTTATAGAAGACAACCTCCTTCACTTCATGAAATCTCTGCAGCACCAGGAGGCTGTAACGTGTAACTCACAGAATCTGAGAAGAGCAGCAGCAGCTGCAAAGAGCTGTGCCTTCACTGTGTTTACCTTCATTAGAACAGCTAACAAGCGACCGCAGGCTGCTACGTTTTAACCCCCACACACACACACACACAATTATTCCCCCTATTACCTGTTTTATGATTTCAGAGCCCCACTCTCCATTGTTGTTAATGTTGAAAATAAAACTCTAGTTTCATAACCACTGTCTTTTAACTGATTTAAACTGGGGTTATTCATCAGGATTTCGTAGGACTTGACTTGCTTGACTCTCACCCCAGTAACTTGAGACTTGCACATGTATGACTTACTCCCACCTCTGGTATACAGGAGACAGAGGGAGATGGCATCCTGTCACTGCGAGTCTCAGTATGCTCGTCATTTTGAGAGACCATGCTTTTGATCCTGTGGATTACATTTGCCTTCTGCAGACCATGTCTGGCCATTCAACTTTCCAGACACACCTGAGTGACAGCACGAACAGGTATGGCGAGGAGCCCCGGCCTCTACGCTGCTACAGACGCGAGGCAATGCTAGAGCTACAATGCGATCGGCCTCCTACGAATACACCAAGCCATCTGTGCTCTTCGTTATTGGATGAAATCCCTCGGGAGCCGCTTAGAAACACCAGGAAAAAGAGACGAGGAAGGAGGGGAGGCGTTCAGAATACGGCGGAGATTCAGCCGGCCACCACTTCCATCCATCATTCTCACAAACCTGCGCTCATTGAGCAACAACGTGGACACACTAAGGACATACACAAGGTACTGTCATGAATTTCTCGAGGCCTCTTTATTGTGTTTCACGGAAAGTTGGCTCCAATCTACGATGCCTGAATCTCTCTTTGAAGTACCCGGACTCACCCTTGTTCGAGCAGACAGGGATGCGAACTCGGGGAAAACCAGAGGAGGCGGTATTTGTGTGTATATTAATGATCTGTGGTGCCGATCATACTCAGTAAAATGTAAAACCTGCAATCCCAACGTAGAAATTCTCGGCATGACGTTAAGACCCTTTTATCTGACTAGAGAATCCGGGTGTATTTTACTGTTTGTTGTTTACGTGCCTCCCAGCGGCAGAGGACACTGTGTTCACGAGCTGCAACTCAGCCACCCCGATGCACCGGCAATAGTGCTCGGGGACATGAAGCAATGTCGCCTGGAGACTGTGTTACCTGGGTTCCAGCAGTATGTTAGGGATCACAGCAGGAAAGACAATATCCTGCACAAATGCTTTGTTAATGATAAAGGAGCCTATGTGTCTAAATACAGACCACCAATACTGAACTCTGATCATAGTGTTGTGAATATGATACCAGTGTATAAGACCAAACTCAAGGGAACCAGAAAAGAAAGTAAGAAATCATATGTGACTAAGGACATAAAACAAAGACTATGGAGCACTTGAACAGACAGAGAGAGAACTGAAAGTCAAATTGAGGGAATCAAAACACACAGAGAGCTTTTGGGAAATGCTTTTAAAGCCAAAGACCCCAAAAAAGTGTGGGACACCATGAGAACCGTGACAGGAATGACCTCTTCAGCTAAACCTATTGTGAAGGACAAGACATACTTGATCCATACCAATTTGCCTATAAGCAAGGGGGTGGTACTGCTGCTACTCTGGTTCACATCATCACTAAACATTTAGATAAACGTCACACCTATGCAAGAGCCCTCTTCCTAGACTTCTCAGCAGCAACACAATACAAGCAGACATCTTGGTGTCAAAAATGGCCAAAATGGAAGTAAATCCACACCTGATTTACTGGTATGCCGCTTTCCTCACCAGTAGAGAGCAACTTGACCAAACCCTGTCATCTGCAATCACAACCAATGTAGGGGCCCCCCAGGGCTGCGGGAGTTCAGCTGTGCTCTTAGCTTCTTTTAGCTTCTTTTGATGACTTTACTAAACTGCTGTCTATAGTGTGCTTTGACTTTGACCGTCTAGTCATTGTTGGTGATTTTAACATCCATGTTGACAACCCCCAGGACAGAGGGGCTAAAGAACTGTTTTGTGTTCTTGATAACTATGGACTGACTCAGCATGTGACGGAGCCCACGCACAATAAGGGGCACACTCTGGACTTAATGATCTCAAAGGGTCTGAATATCTCTGAGGTTGTGGTGACTGATGTTGCACTCTCTGACCATTCCTTTGAGAGCTCCATTTCTGTTCATACAAATGTTCAAAAAGAGGTAAGCACTAGGGGTGTAACGGTTCACAGAAGTCACGGTTCGGTTCGTACCTCGGTTTGGAGGTCACGGTTCGGTACGGTTCGGTACAACAAGAAAATGCAAAAAAAAGTCCCTAAATGCATAATTCCAGGTTTGTTGTTATTTATGTTTGAACAGTAGTGCAAGTTTCAGTTTAAAAATAAAGAACTCTGACATTTTGAATAATTAACTGTATTAAACAGTTAAAAACAAACCATACACAATACACTCAGATGGCCATATTATCTATAATGGCTGATGTCAAACAAAAAGGTTTCATCAAGCTGTAAAACTAAAAAGAATGTCTTGAAAATATTACATCATAAATAATAAGAAAGTGTTTCAAAAGCGCAAAGTCGTTGAAAAACATATGCCAAAAGCTTCCGTTATTTATTTTGGTCTCACGGCTTTCATGCCTATTGGCTTCTTAAAAACAGCGGGGATAAGCTGTTGAACTGCTGTTGTCTTTTGCCGGGCTCCGGTGATTGGCAAATCTGGGTGATGCCTTCTGATATGATTTAGCATGTTTGGCGTGTGTTGCCATTAGCATACAGCACCGCTATCGAACAACGTCGACACACCGTCCTCGTCCGATCCACCACTCGTCCGATCCACCACTCGCACACTTAATCGTTATTGTAGTTCACAGGGAACCCGAAATGTTCCCACACAGCTGATTTAAAAGAAGCAGGTGGGTTCTAGCTCCTGTGTGTTATCTGAAATCGCCATACTAACTTTTCTTCTTATTGTATTTTGTTCGACTTGTTGTTGTGTTTCTTCTTGTTCTTCATTTGTTGTTTAAGGGCGGCTGGCAAACAGATTTTAGGCGCAATACCGCCCCCTGGATTATATATAGTGTAGTGGATACTGCCCTGAATGACAGACTTTTTTCCTACTCGTAAAAAAAAGGCGTATTCGTCGTGTGACTGCATGTGCCGAACCGTGACGTCCGAACCGTGACGTCCGAACCGTGACGGTACGGGACGAATACGGATACCGTTACACCCCTAGTAACCACAAAGCGATATTTAACTGAAAACACTAGGGAAATGTTTACTCAGAATGTTTCTTCCACACTTGCCCCTGCTAACATCTCAGTAAATGAGCTAGTAGATTATTTTAATTCAAAAATAACTAAGTTAAAGGAAGTGACTGGGAAGAAAAGATCTCCATGGAGAAAGACCATGACCGTGAGAACAGCAAAAAGAGAGTGTCGAAAAGCTGAACGCAGGTGGAGAAAAACAAATCTCCAGGTTCACTTTGAAATCTATAAAGAGAGACTTGGCTTTTATCATTTGGAATTGTAAATTTGACGACAGTCTTTCTTCTCTGACATCATTGCCAAAAACAAAAACAATGCTACCGTCGACAGACTAACTAACCCCCCAGTGTCAGTATCCCCCCCATTCAGAAAATCAGACCAGCAGTCAGTGCCTCTGCATCAGGTACAGCAGATGTGTTGTCCCTGTGTCCACCTAAAATCAATACAAACACCATGACACAGTTCCATCAGATTAATGATAAAAACCTAGAGGACATTATTCAACTTCTGAAATCCTCCTCCTGCTGCCTTGATATTATTCCAACAGGGTTTTTCCAAGATGTTTTTCCTTGCATGGCCTCAGATCTACTTCACATAGTAAACAAATCTCTTCACTCAAGTATTTTTCCACAGGCCCAGAAAACTGCAGTCATTAAACCGCTCTTAAAAAAGAATAATCTAGATGCTTCAGTAATGAACAATTACAGGCCCATATCAAACCTCCCATTTCTAGGTAAAATCATTGAAAAAGTTGTTTTTCAACAGTTGAGTAATTTCTTGCATTTAAATAACTGTTTCGATGTGTTCCAGTCAGGCTTTCGTCCAAACCACAGCACTGAGACTGCTCTTGTAAAGGTCTTCAATGACATCCACTTAAACACAGACAGTGGCAGAACTTCAGTGTTAGTATTATTAGATCTCAGTGCTGCGTTTGACACTGTTGACCACAGCATATTACTAGACCGACTGGAAAACTGGGTGGGACTTTCGGAAACAGTTCTAAATTGGTTTGAATCCTACTTAAAGGACAGAAACAACTTTGTTTCTATAGGTAAATACACATCTGAGTTGACAAATATGACATGTGGGGTTCCTCAAGGCTCCATCTTGGGGCCTCTTCTCTTTAACATATACATGCTACCACTGGCTCAGATAATGAAAAACAACAAAATAAGTTACCATAGCTATGCAGATGACACACACATTTACGTAACAATTTCACCAGGAGACTATGCTCTAATTCAAACACTGAGTAAGTGCATTGAACAAATCAATGACTGGATGTGTCAGAACTTTCTCCAATTAAACAAAGATTAAACTGAGGTAATGGTTTTTGGAGCCAAGGCAGAACGTATAAAAGTTAGCGCTGAGCTTCAGTGTGCAATGTTCAAAACAACAGATAGAGCCAGAAATCTAGGTGTAGTCATGGACTCTGACCTGAGTTTCAACAGTCACATTAAAACAGTTACTAAATCAGCCTACTATCACCTAAAGAATATATCTAGGATTAAAAGACTAATGTCACAGCAGGATTTGGAAAAACTTGTCCATGCTTTTATCTTCAGTAGACTCGACTACTGCAACTGTGTCTTCACAGGTCTCACTAAAAAATACCAAAATACATTTCTGACCTCCTGCTAAATGATGAACCATCCAGATCTCTCAGGTCTTCAGGGACTGGTCAGCTTTCTGTCCCCAGAGTCAGAACTAAACATGGAGAAGCAGCGTTCAGTTATTATGCTCCAAATATCTGGAACAAACTCCCAGAAACCTGCAAGTCCGCTGCAACTCTGACTACTTTCAAATCCAGGCTGAAGACTTTTCTTTTTGTCGCTGCTTTTAATTGAACTATTCATATCTTAGACTGCACTGAAACTTTTATCCATGTATTTTTTCTTTAATGTTTATTTTATTAGCTTTTCTTTTTAATGACTGATTTTAAATGCCATTTTCTGAATGTCTTTCATTTTTTGTAAAGCACTTTGAATTGCCTTGTGTTGAAAAGTGCTATATAAATAAACTTGCCTTGCCTATATTCATACCCCTCACTGTTTATTCATCATTCAATTCATTCTATCTTTTATTCTGTAGATTGTGTACATTACTTTTCACTTTACTGCTTGTTGCACCTGGTTAGAAACTAAACTGCATTTTGTTGTCTCAGTACCTGTAATATGTGCAATAACAATAAAGTTGAACCTAATCTTGAGCAGGAACAAATGTATTTACTTAGTACATATCTGACATTAACGATTAAACACATTTGTGCATTCTTTATAAATGCAAACCGAGTCAAGCCGACTCCGGAGGTGGCGGTATGCACCTTCAAGCTGTTTGCAATCCGCCAAAAAACCGAGAGAAGAAGAAGAAGACGAAGCCGACTCCGAGCTGTCCGACTTCAGGCGAGCGTTTTGAGACCTCCCCCGGCTGCGATCGGCTATTCTCGTCTACTTTCGAGGCGAGCCGCAACGCGTCTCAAACAAGCCTACTCTGTAGTGATGGCAAAATGAAGCTTTGAATGAAGCATCGAACCACTAGGTATCTATATAGATAAATATCTATATGGCGCTGGTTCAACCCATCTGAATGGCTTGCTGAAGCAGTCACGTGTAGTGCTGCGTACCGGTACGCCGAACCGGTACTTGGACTCGCAACAAAACTAGCACTTACGTATATTCTGGTGTCTGTGGTTATTTAAACATTCCCTGATAAACGTTATTCAGCGTCAATAAATGAGTGCTAATCCCAGTGTGCTCAGTGTACAAAATCACATGTCATTTCACCTTCGATTCACGGTTTGAAAACGTAGCATTTCGCCACATGCTAATGCTAACCGGAAGTGAAGAATCTTCAGAATAAAAGTATTGAGTTAATAGTGTGAACTTCCGTTTTTTTTTTTTTTTTTTTAATCATACATTTTTTATTGCAACATCTTCAATTTACAACACAGTACAGAAGACAATTCAGGTTGCACAACATTTTGGATTAATTCAATCCCATCCCTCTATCCTACATCCCACCCAGCTACCCACCCACTCCATAGCCCACCCCCCAACCACTCCATTAAATCTGTAAGGGTACTAATAACCTTCCCCCAAAAGTGTAATACTCCTGGACACTCCCATACAACATGTAAGAAAGAGCCAATGGTTCCCTGGTGACAAAATGAACAATACGGGTCAGGTACCAATCCAATTCTGTGTCTAATTATTGGTGTTAGATATGCTCTATGACAAAATTTCAGATGTATATACTGATGGTTTGGGTTTTTTGAAGCACCCGTAACATTAGCCCAAATTGCATCCCAATCCAATTCTTGTCCTAAAGTAGATATTTCCCTGTCCCATGCTCTCATGCCTGATGTAGGAATATAGTTCTGGGAGTTAAGATTATTATAGATAAACAAAACTATTTTTTTGGGAGCACTTTGCACCCAACTCAGAATAGGATGTTCTTTCAAATCTGACCCCCAGGGGACCCCATAGGCTTTACAGGCAGACCTTATTCTAAAGTAAAAGAAGAGAGTGTTGATCAATATTATATTGAGAGACCAGTTTTTGAAAGTCATGAATACAATTGTCCCCATTAATGTCCTGAAGAGTTTTAATACCTTTATCCTCCCAAGCTTTGTTGTTAAATGGTTTTCCCCCAGTCAATAGGTTATGATTGTTCCATAATGGAGATGACCTACACCACACACTCTTAAAGTTTAGGAATTTCCCTGCTGCTCTGAACACTTTAATCATATAAGTTAAAATTGGACCGTACAGTAAATCACATTTTTTGGTAGATATACCTGAAAGGAGAAAGTCCCTTAATCTTATCGGCGCTATTAAATCTTGTTCCATATTCTTCCAAGATGACATTTTATCTTCATCTACCCAATAGCTGAGAGATCTTAATATGAATGCCCAATGATATAGTTTAAAATTTGGGCATGCCAATCCCCCATCTGATTTTCTATACTGAAGAGCTGACCATTTTATACTGGGTCGTTTACCATTCCAGATGTAGCATCGAAGTAAAGAATCTAGTTTTTGCCAGTATCCTGTTGGAGGTGCTAGGGGGATCATTGAGCTTACGAAATTTATGCGGGGCAATATGTTCATTTTAACAACCGATAAACGGGCTGGGACTGATGCTGGAAGGTGTTTCCATCTTGTAATATCTTCTTCTATTTTCTTCAAAACTAAAGAGTAATTTGTTTTAGCTATAGATGATAAGGAAGTACTAACCTTAATACCTAAATAGAGGACCTCATTTGAAACATTGATTTGGGGTGGGAGGGACACTTCACTTTGGCCTATGTTAAGAAGCATCAGTGTTGATTTTGATAGGTTAATCTTGTATCCCGAAAGCTGCCCAAACTGCTCCACTACTTCCAAGACACAGGGGAGGGTTCGCTGAACATCTGCCATACAGACTAATGTATCGTCTGCATATAGTGATATAGAATGTGACGTTCCACCTATTGTGATGGGGGAAATCTGAGGACAATTCCTAATGAATTGTGCCAGTGGTTCGATCGATAAATTGAAAATTAAAGGAGACAGAGGGTCTCCTTGCCTTGTACCCCGTTTTATGTCAAATAAGTCGGAGAAGCTTCCTCCCACGCATACTCGAGCTGTAGGATTCGCATACAATGTTTGAATCATGTTAATAAATGTATTTCCAAATTTAAATTCTTTCAGAACCCTCCATAGATATGGCCATTCCACGCGATCAAACGCCTTTTCAGCATCTAAAAACAAAAGGCCACAGGCAGGTGGAATTGTATGTGTTGCGCTAAGAATGTGCAGGAGTCTGCGGATATTATCAGATGCGAGCCGCCCTTTAATAAAGCCTGTTTGATCGGGGCTTATTAATTTCCCAACCACCGTCTCAAGTCTAATAGCTAAGACCTTGGAAAAAATTTTGAGGTCAGCATTTATCAGTGATATTGGGCGATAGTTAGAACATTCAAAGGGGTCCTTCCCAGGTTTTGGTATAACCGTAATCAGAGCCGTATTTAAGTCTTTGTGGAACATACCCTTATTGGTAGCATAATTAAGTGTTTCTAACCATACCGGTCCAATAATATCCCAAAATGTTAAATAGAGTTCCACAGGTATGCCATCTATACCCGGCGTACGGCCCTTATTTGTAGCTTTGACAGCTTTATATAGCTCCTCCAGCGTGATAGGTGACTCCAGTGTTTTGGTGTCATCTAATGATAATGTAGGGAGGCCTAACCCGCTAAAAAATGTGGCGAAGTCTTCGTCAGAAGGGACTGAGCTACTTGAATACAGTTCTTTAAAGTAATTTTTAAATGTTTCATTTATCTCCTCTGTAGAAGATACTGTTCCGCGTTTATTACATCTGATTGCTGGTATGGTCCTTTTAGCCTCTTGTTGTTTTAAAGTTAATGCCAAAAGGTGGCTTGGTCTGCTGCCTTCTGCATAATACTTGTGTTTGGTTATATGGATCATATATTCTGCCCTGTGTCTTAATAGGTCGTTAAGTTCTGCTTGCTTTGTTTTGAGCTCACTTTCTATTGTTGTTGTGTATCTCTCTTTTAGGACTTTTTCCAACATATTACATTTTTCTTCTAGGTGAGAAATATTTTGCAGTCGGCTTTTATGTAGGTGGGAACTGAACCGTATAGCATTATTTCGTATAAAACCCTTGATGGTGGCCCAGACCACCGTCACATCTGTGACGCTATTCTTATTCAAGATTATAAATTCGGTCAGTTTTGATCTCAATTGCGATATAAATGTGTTGTTCTTTAAAAGGGTTGTGTTGAACCTCCATCTAGTAGCCCCATTTTTTATATTTCCATAGTTAAAATTAGCTAAAATTGGGTTGTGATCCGAGAGATGTCTGGGTAGGAACTCAATAGACTGTATTGAAGGCATCAGCCCAGAAGATATAAGAATGTAGTCTATTCGAGAGAAGGTTTTATGTCTCGTGGAAAAAAATGGATGGATTATGGACCCTCCACACATCAATTAAGTTTAAGTCTGTTATAAAGAGATTAAGTGCTTTGGAAGCAGATTCTTGAGAACTTGATAGAGTTGCAGCAGATTTGTCAAGGTTATTGTTTACAAAAGCATTCATGTCCGACCCAACATATAATCGGTAGTCATTTAACTTCAGTAACTGTGAAGTAACTGAGGGAAAAAAATCAGCTTCAAATACTGTCGGGGCATATATGCTAACAAAAGCCACTTTTTTACCTTGAATAGATGTGCAGCAATAGGCTAGACGTCCTTTATTGTCAGAGCCAATCCTTTCAATTGATACATTTATGTTACGCCTCATAAGTATCATAGCTCCTTTAGTGCGAGTGCCATCAGTTGATGCCACAATAGGTTTATAGAATCTGTTTTGAACCCTTGAAGTGTCATTAGGTTTAAGGTGTGTCTCCTGAAACATTGCAACATCTATCTTCTTTCTGCGCAAGAAATCTAAGATTTTTGAACGTTTATACGGAGAGTTAAGTCCTCTTACATTAAATGATACAATATTCAAATGTTCCAATTTATCTGTATGTGTATTTATTCCCTGGACCTGTTGTGAGTTGGTGGTGGATCCCTGAGTTACAACCCTCCCCTTCCCCCCCCCATTCGACCCTCTTCTTGGTAACATCTGTGAGCGTCACTTAGTCTAACACTGAACACTGATTGTTCCCCGCCCTTGCATAAAGATAAAGCATAGCAGATCTCACAAACAGTAAAACTGAGGAATAGAAAACCCCTTTTAAACCGATCAACCTGTATCATTACAACCATCCCCCTCTCGTTCTCATGAAATGGTATAGCCCATATACAGACCGTTGCCTGCCGATGACGTCATACATATCACGCGCCCATGAATGTAAACAGTGGATGCATGAAAAAGTTTTCAAAACACGCCTCCAGCTTCCCAAGCCTATTCCGTTATAATGTACATTATGTATGCCGCATATCACTCGAATTTAAAGTATATAATATGGGCGGAATATTACCTTAACACCATATAAACATGGCAATTAAACAATAACATTAGAACTCTTATCTGCAATAATTTGAAAATAAACTGGCCCCTATTTCAACATATTCAAGTATCGAGGCTTAACGAACATTGTCCAATATAAAATAAGCATAGAACATCACCTACATAGCGTCTACCTGCCCATAGGTGCCAGACTTTCTCTGTCCTTATTGCAGATCCATCTCCTCCGTTGGCAACTTCTGTTTTTTTCAGAATAAAACTGATTTAAATTAAATAGTGTATTTAATTCAAAATTACGCCATATCAACATTGATTTTAATTTCTAACAGTATGTATGTAGTATGTATATACTGTATAATGTACACATGTAGAGTTGTAGATAATACATGGTGTACAGACAGTACAATACACTCTGACTGTACAGTCAGTCACTACAGTGTAGCCTATACTGTATAGTAGGTGTGTAACAGTGTAATGCGTATAGTCTACTCTACACTCTACCTTTCAGCAACGTTTTAGGGATTTAGGCTCAGTCAGCTCAGGGACTGTTTGGTTACTTTAGTTTGCTAAATGAAATAAATGTTTGAACTTTGTAGTAGTTCACTGTAGTTGCTGTCATAAGTCATTTGTAGAGTGGCAAAAAGTGTTTTTTTTACATTTGTACTTTGTAGAGAAATGTAGACACAAGTTGGAAGGGAGCACAATAAACCTGACGAGTTTGAATTTGAGTTGATTATTAGTTAATTTTCAATTGATAATTAGCTCACAATAAGTTCACTTTAGTCACACAACTTGACACAAGCCTTGGGTTCAGGTCCGGACTTGTAAGTCCGGACCTGAACCTGAACCTCTGGACTTGAGTCCGGACCTGAACCTGAATGTGAGTCCAGGTACGCAGCACTAGTCACGTGGTATCGACAGGCAGCGAGGCTTCGTTTGTCATCGATGACGTCACTGGCCCAAAACGATACAAGCCTCGATACATGCTTCACAAAAAGCTTCGGGGATTACGGCCCGTCCACACACAGGCATGAAAAACATCTTGAAAAATCTTGATGCTGGGCGTGTCTGAAGCTTGGCGATTTTTTGCGAGCAACGCGACCAACAACCAATCACATGAATCTCCCGCCCCCGACATACAAAGCAATAGCAATGTTAAAACGCAGTAAACTGGATATAAACTCCCCGAACAGGCGAAAACCTACCAGTTTCACCCACTGTCTCTGCCACCTCCCTCCATGCCTGGCTCCTCCGGTTTGTTCATAACACACGGCTGTTGTTATGCTTGCTGTGATGTTACATTAGTCCGTTCTCTGCTTGTAATTATGCCGTTACAAGTTTAATATTCTGAAAGCCAATACTTTGTTTATTCGAAAACAGATGAAAACAAACTGTCTTTTATACAAAATGGAAGAATTATACAAGTAAAACTACATGTTGCTTTAATCCCATGTAATTGTAGAATGAACACAGTCTTCCTTTGTATAAGTCAGGTGTCTTGAGTAGTCAAAATTACCTACAAACCATTGGACACATTTGTAAATATTATTTTCCACGTGTTACCATTGTGAGGCTATTTTTATGCAGCTCTGCGTGATTTTGTAGCTACAATTCAGACTAATACACTACCAGAGGTGGAACAAGTACTCAGATATTGTGCTTGAGTAAAAGTACAAGTACTCAGATCTTGTACTTGAGTAAAGGTAGAAGTACCAGAGTGTTACAGTAAAAGTCCTGCATTCAAAATGTTCCTCAAGTGAAAGTAGAAAAGTATTCTCATCAAAAATATAGTGAAAGACAGTAAAAGTATTCATTGTGCAGATTGGTCCATTTCAGAATAATATATATGATATGTTTTATAATGATTGATCATGAAAGTGTTCTCAAAGCTGGTGAAGGTGCAGCTAGTTTGAAGTACTTTGTATACTGCAGGGTAGCTGGTGGATTTACTCCAGGTGGAACTACAGTCTGATTCAACACTTGGTTAGATTTCACATCATTCATCCACATCTGTGAAGTAACTAAAGGTATTCAATACATGTAGTGGAGGAAAAGTACACCATGTACCTCTGACTTATGTTCACTGCCAACCTAAAAGTACCTAAAAGAATAGTAATCAATAATGTATTGAGAAGTTATTTGGCTGATTGTTTTTATGTTTTATATTGTTTTCGAAACCCGCTCCTGCCGCCACTGTGTCAAGCCGTTGTGTCCTTGGGCAAGACACTTCACCCGGATTTGCTCCTGTGGGTATTGTCCACAGTACATGTATAATACCAATGTGTACCTGTAAAAGCGCCTCGATGTCTTCGAGGCGTGAAGATGGACGGTGTGGCGCAGTGCGCTGTGCAATGATCATCAGATCAAGGGGTGAAACCCGCCGCTGCTGCGTCTGTAAAGCCGGTGTGTCCTTGGGCAAGACACTTCACCTGAACTTGCTCCTGTGGGTATTGTCCACAGTATCTGACCATTGCATGTATCATATATGTGTAATGTGTGTATATGTAAAGCGCTTTGAGTCATTGATAAAGCGCTATAATAAATGTAAGGAATTATTATTATTATTATTATTATATCGGCTCAGCCAGGTTATATGGGAGGCCCAGTCTACGTACACTCTAAAAACAAATGCTTGGCTTAACAAAGAGAATCAAGGCAATAGGTTGCATCGATGGTTATTGAGTTAAGACAACTTCTAATGAAATGTTGTTAAAGCAACAAAGTTATTTGAGTTAGGGGAGAAGGCGTCTCCTCTACAATCAGGTGTTTTCAATTACCACTTACTTAATCATTGGTAGCATAAACACACGTTTTAAGTTGATTACTCCAAACGTTCCAACTTGTTTTACCGTAGGATTTAAATGTAATCTTAAGTTGTATGTACTTAATTACCACATGTTGAACATGAACACATGTTTTTAAGTTGACAGCCATTTGTAAATTAAGTTGCTCCAAATAATATTGTATTCAATAGTTTTTTTTCTCTTAGCTTTTCCATGTTTTGCCTTTAAAGAAATAAATTAATTGATTCCACAACAAAAATATTAGGCAATTCACTTTTTATTTTTGAACTGCAGTTGTTTATTTCAACACATGATGTTTCAATCAGGAGAGTTTGAATTTCAAGTTGTATTTGAATGACAAAAGATGACACTCACCTTAAAATGTCCTTTGTATATTTCTATTTGTCTTAACTGTGGGAACTTGTCCAGGCCTGTTAAGTGGGAGTGGACTTGAAATCCTTAACTCAAGGTGTAGAACAATAAGTTATCAAGCCAATTGCATTACTTACCTCAACTTGAATTTAGTTTGAAGTCAATTAACGCAGAAATCAGAGTTCAAATGACACACAATATTAAGTTGATGTAATTACCAACATTATTACGTCAACACAACTTATAAATTAATGTTGCAACTTAAAATGTTTATCTAAATCAATTAACTCACATGTTTATCTTGCAACCAGTGCATTTAATTAAGTGGAGGTGAAAGGTCGCCTGAATTCGGTTTTTAGACGTACAGATCACTCATTTTGAAATATTAAACTTAGTTTTCTTTTCTTTAATTTTTCATCCTCGTGTAGAATGCTATCACGAAACACACATTTGGTTGTTTATAGCATAAAGAACATCTGGGTTAATGTGAGGTAGGGAAATAATCATTTGAGTATGTGCATATAAATATGTAATTTACAACAGCTGTAAGATACTTGAAAAGCTTGAAAATGCACCTTGAAAATGCTTGAAAAGTGCTTGAATTTGACTTTGGAAAAGGTGTAAGAACCCTCTTATGCCTTTGCCTGAAGACGGTGACGAACTTCTCATGGTGTGCACACCTAGACCGGACTTAAAAGACGTTCCTCTGACCAACGCTGACCTCATTTTGTATGTTGATGGGTCTGCCTCTCGCGACCAAGGGGGCACTAATCGGGTGGGTTTTCCTGTTGTTTCAGATTCTGCTGTACTCCGTTCCGGACCAATCCCATGTCTCAGCACAAGCAGCAGAGCTCATCGCACTAACTGAAGCCTGCACGTTTGCAGAAGGCAAAACCGTGACTATTTACACTGACGCTATGCTATGCTTTTGGGGTAGTACACGATTTTGGGGCTATTTGGAAGTGTAGACAATTTCTGAAATCTGATGGCAAACCAGTACTTAACCATGTACTGGTTGCAGGCTTACTAGACGCCACTCTGCTCCCATCTGAAGTTGCAGTCTGTAAATGTGCCGCACACGCAAGCAGTACAGACCCAGTTTCCCTAAGAAATTGGGTCCGCTAATTTACCTGCTGACTCAGCCGCAAAGGCAGCTGCTCTGATTCCTCTCGCACCTCACGCACAATCATTTGTTAAAATCCCTGTCTCCTCCTTCACTGACAAAATGTCGTCACTGACTTCCATGCAGCAGCTCGCTACACCAGTTGAGAAAGCTTTTAAAGCCTAAGAACCCAAAAAAGTGTGGGACACCATGAGAACCGTGACAGGAATGACCTCTTCAGCTAAACCTATTGTGAAAGACATACTTGATCCATACCAATTTGCCTATAAGCAAGGGGGTGGTACTGCTGCTACTCTGGTTCACATACTCACTAAACATTTAGATAAACGTCACACCTATGCAAGAGCCCTCTTCCTAGACTTCTCAGCAGCAACACAATACAAGCAGACATCTTGGTGTCAAAAATGGAAGTAAATCCATACCTGATTTACTGGTATGCCGCTTTCCTCACCAGTAGAGAGCAACTTGACCAAACCCTGTCATCTGCCATCACAACCAATGTAGGGGCCCCCAGGGCTGCGGGAGTTCAGCTGTGCTCTTAGCTTCTTTTAGCTTCTTTTGATGACTTCACTGAACTGCTGTCTATAGTGTGTTTTGACTTTGACCGTCTAGTCATTGTTGGTGATTTTAACATCCATGTTGACAACCCCCAGGACAGAGGGGCTAAAGAACTGTTTTGTGTTCTTGATAACTATGGTGGGGACCCTCTCATGACATCCAACTATAGGCCCATCAGTATCTTACCCATAGTAGCCAAGGTATTTGAGAAATTGATTGCCAAACAAATCATCAATCATCTCAACAACAGCTCCTTGTGTTCAAATTGAGAACCATAAGTCTAGTGTTTGTCAACTGGAGTACCGCAGGGCTCTGTATTGGGCCCAATCCTGTTTAGTATGTACATAAATGATCCGCCTTCTGTGTGTGGAGAATGTGATGTATGCTGATGAAACAGTTTTGAGCTCACAGCTCCTCATATCTGTTCAGAAACTAGACAGAAGTTAAACAAGTACAAACCACAGACTGTCTGTGTCATGGTGAATACAGTCGCTGCTTTATTTATGTCTGTATAGGGCGTTCCGAGCTGAATAAGGGCGTCACATGAAGGCAAGACGCCCGCCTGGCGGAAACGCTGGAATTAGGAATATATTGTGATGAAGTGCACACTGACCTGAGCTCCAGGGGTCTCTTTCTTCTCCTCCATGCTGCTCATCAGCTGTCCTGATGAAGACCACAGAGCTGCTTCATTATTAATATAATACAAGTATTTAGATATAATTCATCATAATCTGTGTAGCAACTTACATTCTAACTTACAGCTCACAGTTTGTTCACTTTTATTTCATTAAAATGACTTTATTCACATAGAAAGTGACATTAATGGTTGTTTGAACCACTGTTATAGCGCTATCCGTGTGTAACTATCACTAAGTTAACACAGAAAGCAAACATTAGCTAGTGAGACTGTTTAATGTACTCCATGTATACAGTATTTTCTGTATATTGTGTATTCTTTAGATACTCTAGTGATATGTGTCCTGTGTGTATACTTGCTGCTAATGCTTCATTTGTATTATATCTTATTGCGTCTTTTAAATATGTTTAACTCGTGTAATGCCTGAAAACACTTCTGCTGTGACACATTCATTTCCCACTTTAAGATAAATCATTATTTAAATAAAGTATATCTATTTATCTAATGAGCTAAACCGTCGCTTAGCTTAGCGTTAGCTGCTAACTGAAGAACCCCATTCATTTCAATGGGACAAATGCTACGTCACGGCGAATGGCGATGCTAATAAGCTAGTTAGCATATATTTAAAACCATATCTATGGTAAAGAGCACCAACACAACAACTCAAACCGTCTTAAAGACAACTGGTGTAATAAATAACTAACATAAAGTCAGCTGAGCATTACAAATCAACTGTTACTCCCCCAGAGCCGACCTGGAATAATAACTGTAGCTGTTAGCCGATAGCCGTTAGCTTTCAGACTGTAGCTTTCAGACTGTAGCTTTCAGACTGTAGCTGTTAGACTGTAGCTGTTAGACTGAAGATTACAGCTGTTGTGTTAAATAAGATAACTTCTGATTCGTGATTAACTGTAAACTAAGAGGTTTAATCCACTCACCTCTTCTTCTGTCCTTCGTCCTTCTGATTCTGCTTCTCCTTCTTCTTCTTCTTCTTCGTCTTCTTCTTCTTCTTCAGTGTTTATTGACGGTTGGCAAACCAACTTGTAGGCGCATTACCGCCACCAACTGGACTGGAGTGTGGACTAGAGACTATGCAGAAAACAAGAAACAAAACAAACAAAACAAAGAACCAAAACTCTATATTATTTTAAATGTATCAATTTCTCTTAGAAACTTAATAATCTCACAATATATATTGCCTGATGTTTTCCCTAACAGCCCTGATAGCGACAAGTCATGGAATGTTGCTTTCTTCAGTGTCTGGAAAAGCACATTTCTCTGAGTACTATATTTCCTGCAAAGCAGTAAAACATGCTCAACAGTTTCTGGCTGGCTGCAGTGTGTACACTTTCCGGTTGGATGCTTTCCTATTATACTTAAAGTATGATTGAGACCTGTATTATACTTAAAGTATGATTGAGACCTGTATTATACTTAAAGTATGATTGAGACCTGTATTATACTTAAAGTATGATTGAGACCTGTATTATACTTAAAGTATGATTAAGACCTGTATTATACTTAAAGTATGATTGAGACCTGTATTATACTTAAAGTATGATTGAGACCTGTATTATACTTAAAGTATGATTGAGACCTGTATTATACTTAAAGTATGATTGAGACCTGTATTATACTAAATGTATGATTGAGACCTGTATTATACTTAAAGTATGATTGAGACCTGTATTATACTTAATGTATGATTGAGACCTGTATTATACTTAAAGTATGATTGAGACCTGTATATACCTGTATTATACTTAATGTATGATTGAGACCTGTATTATACTTAAATGTATGATTGAGACCTGTATTATACTTAAAGTATGATTGAGACCTGTATTATACTTAAAGTATGATTGAGACCTGTATTATACTTAAAGTATGATTGAGACCTGTATTATACTTAAAGTATGATTGAGACCTGTATTATACTTAAATGTATGATTGAGACCTGTATTATACTTAATGTATGATTGAGACCTGTATTATACTTAAAGTATGATTGAGACCTGTATTATACTTAAAGTATGATTGAGACCTGTATTATACTTAAAGTATGATTGAGACCTGTATTATACTAAATGTATGATTGAGACCTGTATTATACTTAATGTATGATTGAGACCTGTATTATACTTAAAGTATGATTGAGACCTGTATTATACTTAATGTATGATTGAGACCTGTATTATACTTAAAGTATGATTAGACCTGTATTGATTAAGACCTGTATTATACTAAATGTATGATTGAGACCTGTATTATACTTAAAGTATGATTGAGACCTGTATTATACTTAATGTATGATTGAGACCTGTATTATACTTAAAGTATGATTGAGACCTGTATTATACTTAATGTATGATTGAGACCTGTATTATACTTAAATGTATGATTGAGACCTGTATTATACTTAAAGTATGATTGAGACCTGTATTATACTTAAAGTATGATTGAGACCTGTATTATACTTAAAGTATGATTGAGACCTGTATTATACTTAATGTATGATTGAGACCTGTATTATACTTAAAGTATGATTGAGACCTGTATTATACTTAAAGTATGATTGAGACCTGTATTATACTTAAAGTATGATTGAGACCTGTATTATACTTAATGTATGATTGAGACCTGTATTATACTTAAAGTATGATTGAGACCTGTATTATACTTAAAGTATGATTGAGACCTGTATTATACTTAAAGTATGATTGAGACCTGTATTATACTTAAAGTATGATTGAGACCTGTATTATACTAAATGTATGATTGAGACCTGTATTATACTTAAAGTATGATTGAGACCTGTATTATACTTAAAGTATGATTGAGACCTGTATTATACTTAATGTATGATTGAGACCTGTATTATACTTAATGTATGATTGAGACCTGTATTATACTTAAAGTATGATTGAGACCTGTATTATACTTAAAGTATGATTGAGACCTGTATTATACTTAAAGTATGATTGAGACCTGTATTATACTTAAAGTATGATTGAGACCTGTATTATACTTAAAGTATGATTGAGACCTGTATTATACTTAAAGTATGATTGAGACCTGTATTATACTTAAAGTATGATTGAGACCTGTATTATACTTAATGTATGATTGAGACCTGTATTATACTTAATGTATGATTGAGACCTGTATTATACTTAAAGTATGATTGAGACCTGTATTATACTTAATGTATGATTGAGACCTGTATTATACTTAAAGTATGATTGAGACCTGTATTATACTTAATGTATGATTGAGACCTGTATTATACTTAAAGTATGATTGAGACCTGTATTATACTTAAAGTATGATTGAGACCTGTATTATACTTAAAGTATGATTGAGACCTGTATGACCTATTCTCTTAAGCCGAGAAATGACATTTTCCTCCCTTCTTTTAAACCCCACCTTCCTTCCATCCCCCACATACCTTTGAATGTTATAAAGATGTCTTCCTGTATCACTAAGGTCCCAATGATCTTGCCATGTTGCATATTTCTGAATGAATGTTTGAACCTCCGCTTTGCTGAGTGGAACTTCTATGTCTATGTTCATACTTCTGAGTGTTTGTTTGGCCAGAATATCCACCTGTTCATTTCCCTCCACACCAACATGAGCAGGAACCCAGATGAAACGAGTTGCTATGCCTTTGATTTGCATTTGATATAAAATTAGACATATTTCATTTATGATGTCCATTCTAGATGAAGATCTGCCTGATCGTATACTCCATAATGCTGAAAAGCTGTCAGATACAATTACACTGTTATGTATTTCTGGTAGTTCTTTCGTTTCCTTTAACTCCTCTCGTATATTGAGGTCTCCACTTGGCAATGGGAACAACCAGGGTGGAATGGACGAGATTGGAGCTGTGGGGCAATACTGTATTTGATTCAAACCTATACTTGCTGCTTTAACATCAGCAATCCATCCAACACTTGTTAAATGTGACTCATTGCGCTCCGTGGGGCCTCGTTTTGCGGAGGGAGCCTCATCTGAAGCGCAAACGCAGTGTAAGCGCCACAGTTTCGCCGCTGCGAGGCACGCGCACCCCGCACAGGTGAGCCACAGAGAGTCACAGGGGAGAGTCACAGGTGAGAGTCACAGGTGAGAGTCACAGGTGAGAGTCACAGGTGAGCCGCAGAGAGTCACAGGTGAGAGTCACAGGTGAGCTGCAGAGAGTCACAGGTGAGCTGCAGAGAGTCACAGGTGAGCTGCAGAGAGTCACAGGTGAGCTGCAGAGAGTCACAGGTGAGAGTCACAGGTGAGCTGCAGAGAGCCACAGGTGAGCTGCAGAGAGCCACAGGTGAGAGTCACAGGTGAGAGTCACAGGTGAGCTGCAGAGAGTCACAGGTGAGCTGCAGAGAGCCACAGGTGAGAGTCACAGGTGAGAGTCACAGGTGAGCTGCAGAGAGTCACAGGTGAGCTGCAGAGAGCCACAGGTGAGAGTCACAGGTGAGAGTCACAGGTGAGCTGCAGAGAGTCACAGGTGAGCTGCAGAGAGTCACAGGTGAGCTGCAGAGAGTCACAGGTGAGAGTCACAGGTGAGCCGCAGAGAGTCACAGGTGAGCTGCAGAGAGTCACAGGTGAGAGTCACAGGTGAGCCGCAGAGAGTCACAGGTGATCTGCAGAGAGCCACAGGTGAGAGTCACAGGTGAGAGTCACAGGTGAGCTGCAGAGAGTCACAGGTGAGCTGCAGAGAGTCACAGGTGAGCTGCAGAGAGTCACAGGTGAGCTGCAGGTCAGCAGAGTTCTGCAGCAGGACGTCCTCGGGGTGTGTGTGTCGGAACCAGGAGTAACGGACCGCGGTCCCCCGTGAACACACACATCGCACTGTCACCGGACCCCCCCGATAGATGGAGCCCTCCATCAGGGAGACCAGGGGCTGGAGGCGGGGCTTAGAGACCGGGACTGAAACACAGAGGAGAGCAGGGCAACCTTTTTTTATTCCAGTTCATCTTGTTTTAATTTGTATTGGCTTTTTCTTTACTGCCTTTAAATGTAGTTTTATAAGATGCTTCCTTTGCACCATATCTTATTGATTTATTTATGCCTTGTTAAAATGTGCTAAATAAAAAACTTGATGACATAAATGTATTTATTTTTGCATTAGACTGAAGTTGTTGAATCTGACAGAGAACGCCTAATCAGGTTAAAGGTTACAGGTTATAGGACCAACTTCATCACCATGCTATATTCTGACTGGGGGGCAGTTATTTTCTGAGGGGGGGCAATAAATGCAGGACGAGAAAGACAAAGACAGTATGAAGTAATTGCGCATAAGAAACAATGCATACAGTTATTCTTTCAGTACATATTTATTTCAGATACTTATAGTTACACTTTTTACGCTCTAATGGGTCCGACTAGAAAGATTGTCGTGGCTTCATTCCTTGTTTTTCTATCAAGCCACTAGACGCCTAAACAGACACTTCTAACTCGTTTTCTTTCCTTTATATTACTTACAGTTGAAGAGTTACTCGGCCTCCGATGGTTTGGATGAAGTTGCGATGTGTTTGAACGGTATTCTCTCTTCTTGATAAGGCTTCTATAACTTCATAACTTAAAGGGTACTTGTACGATTTGTGTACGTGTATGGTTAAAACTGTTCCTCGATGGCGTCTCTCCAACAAGTGCAGGAGAGCAGGAAGTCTGACCCGAGGGGAGCCGTGATCGGGCACGGGGGTTTCATGGTGATACCTGTAAGAGAATATTTTCCTTCTGATCTGTTTATAGAGTTTCTTATTGTTTTATAGAATCTGTGATACTGCAAACATCTGCTTGTAGTCAGTCAAAGACCCCTGTGTAGGTTGAGGCTTGTCTGGATCTCTTTGAGACAAGTAGACCATTGTCTCACATCTGCTACTAATTAGGTATACGCGGGCTTTCTGGGAGCCCGCCTCTCCTCGTGTTGGTTAGATGTTTTGTGTCTTTTGGTTCAGAGATTACCTTGGTGGAGCACAAGGACAGTGTGAAACTAGGATGATCTCCCGGCCGTACGTAATTGTCTGTCTCTCAATAAATATCAGTGTATCTACAGGTGAATCCAGTTTCCCTCATTTTATGATGCGCTCAACATTGCTGCAAAGAAGTTTTTACTTCACAATACCTGTTAGTTCAATATTGAACCCTCTCCACCTGCAGTGTGTATTCTCACCTTCAGTGACGACCACCCTCACTGACGTCATGATGTCAGCATAAGGCCTGTCGATCCCGACCCAGTAGACCCCGCTGTCCCCCTTCTGCAGATCTAAGACCCTCACAAACGGTCCTCTCCTCCGAGCATCCACGATGTGAACCCGGGTGGTTCTGGTCTTCCCCTCCGAGTCCACCAGCACCTCGCAGGTCCTCCTGGACTCTCCTCGGCACCAGTACTTGTTGCTGAGCAGCTGGTTCTCATAGCTGCAGGAGAGCAGGAAGTCTGACCCGAGGGGAGCCGTGATCTGCTTCTTATCACACTGCAGCTGCAGACTCGCTGAAACAGAAAGGAAAAGGGAGTCTGAGAAGAAGCTCTTTCATGTCATACCAACAGTGGGTCTGCTAATGCACATTCAGAGTGCATGGGAGTTGGTTGCTTGTGAATATCCCCGTGAGAAATAACATTTGTACCTGGAAATACTTTCCACACACCTGAACACACAGAATCAAATCAAATCAAGTTTTATTTGTAGAGCACATTTAAAAACGATTTTGGTCGAGCCAAAGTGCTGTACATGTAATTTAAACACATAAAAACACATTACATCACAATAAATCACAACAGATAAAAACAACACATGGAACAGTCAGGAGTCGTAACCCCACTCTAACTAGAAGGCCAGAGAGAAGTAGTGTGTCTTCAATGTGGATTTAAAAGCCCCTAGGGTCTGGGCCGACCTCACATGGAGGGGAAGAGTGTTCCAGAGCCTGGGGCCAGCTGCTGCGAAGGCTCGGTGCCCTCGGGTTTTGAGCCTGGTCTTAGGCACTACCAGCAGCAGCTGGTCAGCAGATCTTAAAGCTCTGCCTGGGGTGTAGCGATGGAGGAGTTCAGCTATATAGGCCGGAGCCAACCCATTTAGTGCTTTAAATACAAATAAAAGGATTTTAAAATCAATTCTGAACCGGACTGGAAGCCAATGTAGTAAAGCCAGAATTGGGGTGATGTGGTCACGCTTTTTGTGGCCAGTCAGGAGACGTGCAGCTGCGTTTTGGACTAGCTGCAGGCGTTTAATTGATGCCTGGTCCATACCCACATACAGAGCGTTACAATAGTCCAGTCTTGAGGTCACAAAGGCGTTAATAACCCTTTCCAGGTCTTTAAAAGATAAATACGACTTGGTTTTGGCCAATAGTCTTATTTTAAAAAAGGAGGATTTTACTACGGTGCTGACCTGCTTGTCGAATTTAAAAGTGCTATTAAAGGTCACTCCAAGGTTCAACACAGAGGGGAGGATGTTTTTACTTAGGGAGCCCAGAATATCAACCGGAGAGGCTGGAGGTTGGGGTCCAAAAAAGATTACCTCGGTCTTGCTCTCATTGAGGTTGAGGAAGTGTTTGCTCAGCCAGGATTTTAACTCTGTTAAGCAGTCCATCAACTGCTGTAGTGAGTTGACATTTGCTTTGAGAGGCAGATAGATCTGTACATCGTCCGCGTAGCAGTGGAAGGGGATATTGTGTTTCGGGAGGATTGAACCTAGG
This sequence comes from Gymnodraco acuticeps, assembly GCF_902827175.1. Taxonomy (NCBI): domain Eukaryota; kingdom Metazoa; phylum Chordata; class Actinopteri; order Perciformes; family Bathydraconidae; genus Gymnodraco; species Gymnodraco acuticeps. The sequence goes on from NW_022991372.1 coordinate 58,147, forward strand.
GGCAGTATGTACAGTAAAAGGAGGATGGAGCCCAGAATTAAGCCTTGGGGGACCCCACAGGTAAGAGGGGCTTTGGCAGAGGAGAAGGCACCTAGCTGCACTAAAAAGCTACGGTCTGTCAGGTAAGACCTGAACCATGCAAGGGCAGAGCCTGTGATGCCTGCGGACTGTTCAAGCCGTGACAACAGGATGCTATGGTCCACAGTGTCAAAGGCAGCTGTCAGGTCTAACAGCACCAAGACAGCTGGGCTGCCTGAGTCGGCGGCTAAGAGCAGATCATTAAAAACTCTTAAAAGGGCTGTTTCAGTGCTATGCATAGGTTTAAAGCCAGACTGAAACTTTTCATGGATGCCATGCGTGGTTAAGAAAGACTGCAGCTGGGCGTAGACTACTCGCTCCAGGGCTTTTGATAAAAAAGGTAGCTGGGAAATGGGCCTAAAATGTGTGAGAATGGAGGGGTCAAGATTTTCTTTTTAAGAACGGCATGTTTGAAGGCAGCTGGGACACATCCTGAGCTAAGAGAGGTGTTTATAAGTAATACAATATCACATAGGAATACACATCTGTACACAGATATTTATGTTGTGTGTGTGTGTGTGTGTGTGTGTGTGTGTGTGTGTGTGTGTGTGTGTGTGTGTGTGTGTGTGTGTGTGTGTGTGTGTGTGTGGTTAAAACACATCAGCTGCCTCCTGGTGCTGCAGAGATTTCATGAAGTGAAGGAGGTGTTCCTTCCATAAAGCAGCTGTGGGCAGCAGATACTGTGAGAGTCACAGACATGAATACATAGATCAAGGCAGACTGGTGCACACACTCTCCTGTTTTGCCAATCCGGTGGTTAAACAAATATAGCTCTACATCCCTGGCCGACATGTCCTTAAAATGAAGTCAGAGTTCGACATTTTAATTCATTCATTACCTTTCCAACTCCTCATGCAGTTGACTGTTACAGGTCTATCCAGGTTCATGGTACAATGCATAAGCTTCACATCGAGAGACTGAAACTGTGTTTTCCTTTACCGTTCTGTTTTCATTTCACAATAAAGTTAATAGTCACATTATGTTTGATATTATTATGTTTTATTAACTACACCACTGGTTTTTTAACCCGCGCCGCCTAGTGGTTAAAGCACGTTATTGAATTTTGAGAGTAGCCTACATACACAATATAAAATATCAAGAAGACACTGTAGTGATCTCTAAAACAGTTGAGTGCAGGACGTCCAAAGATATTAACAGGAGGATGCAAAACAGACCAACTAGGCTTTATTTAAACATTAAACATTACTTTAAGTTAAGGTCTTCTTGAATAAGAAAAAAACGTTGGGGTTATCCACAGATAAATATGAATTCTGACAAAGTACTTAACGTCCAATATATTGCATAGTTTATTTTGGCACTTGACAATCACCTTCCCTGAATTTGAGGCAGGTGCAACTAAAGTCTGCTTTAAGGGTTGTTTATATTTCACATCATTAATCACAATCTGCAAAGGAACTAAAATAAATGTAGTGGAGTAAAAATACCAGGTTAACCTCTGAACTGTAGTGGAGTAGAACAAAGTAGTATGCTGCTGTAACAAAAACATTTCCCAACTTGGGATCAATAAAGTATATCTTATCTTAAGATGATCGATGGATGCTGCCATATTTGCTAAATGTGCTGTCCAATTCCAGTTTTGGAAAGTCTGCCGTGGCTCCATTCCATTTCAAAGAGCTGTGACGCTCAGCGTAACCTTGCCGCACTGCCACTCCAACATCCAATCACAGGGCTTGATGACTAATCACGAGGTTTGTAAAGCAAGGCGGATGTTGTAGTCCCAAACGATAGCTGGGGATTCTGGGTAGTGTAGTGTCTTCAGAAACTGTAGTGTCAAAACTCCTATTTGTTTCTCTGAATCGAAGGTTAAAAACACAAAAGCATTGTACACCATTTAAACCAATCAATATTGTGTAATTAACAAGGATAAACTGATGTTTTCTAGTGGATGAGTAATGCAGATATCACTGTGTAATCATTTGACAGTGAGGGAATATATCCGGTTTTATTGTGAAAACTTAGAGACCGGAAAAACAGTTTTCACCCACGCTAACTTTGCATGGAAGCTGCATACACGTTATCCTGGCGAGACCTCAGATCATCTTCGTAATATCTATCAAACTATAGATCCTACACATCCACTGGACGTGGATTCTAAGAGTACAATATACACTTCTTGCTAGAAATCTAATCAAAAAGCATTTTAATGGCCAAACTATTCCACAATTTAGGATTTTCCAGAGAGGGTTATTTGTGAATAAACGGGAGCATGTTGTTTCTTACACGACCACACTTTAAAACGTGGCTCTGGGTCGTAATCTAAGGTGCTTCAACAATCGACCTATTTGGTCGTTTTTTGTAGGAGGGCAGGCTGGTCTGTTTCTAAGGCCATTTTATTTTTGGTAGTCTGATCATTTCAACAAGAGAATAGAATCAAACTGAAAACATCGTAGATATGTTCTAGATACATGAAGCAGATTAATGAACAGTGAAACTCGCTCATGGACTTTAAGGTGAATACTTTAAGAAAAGGTTTTCCCACACTCTTTGTAGGAGCCATTTTATGGGTGTTGTTGGTGTCTCAGTTTACCTTATTTATATGAATAGTGCAATATCAGGGTATATGCAGGAATCCTGAAGTCACATTTAATACCTTTTAAGACCTTTTTTAAGACCCTTTCCATACATTTTAAGACCTCATCGCAACTTGGAGTTCTAACCGGTTACCTTGGCGACACTTTACCTCACATCTCTATATTGATTAGCTAAACAGAGTGCAGACAGACGACTGAAGCCTCCTCTCCATGAACTTCAACCTCTCTGTGAAGGTCAGGGTTAATGCAGGATGCTGCTTTGTTGCTTCTGTACTCTGTGCTCTTTCATTCCAGTCAAACTCCTCAGAAACCATTAGAAACCATTAGAAACCAGTATTTGACCAATAAACAAAACAATTGACAAAACTTTGAACTATGAAATATATGAAACTTTGGTGAGCTTCAGCGGGGTAATGCCATATAGGAGCTCCCTCACAAATACCCAGGGGTTCAATTGGGCTGGGGCTGTCCGGGGCTAAGCCCGGCACATAGGACGATGCTCTGACGTCATCACCCTCACACATTTGTCTACAAAAAACGATATATATGTTAAGAATTTTCTCGTTCTTAATATAGACTATATTTAGGGTCGATATGTGTTGACCTTACTTTAAAATAGCAGATCTCTGTGACCGGATATCGTTTGGCTTAGACCCCGGCCCCACGAGGACGCATACAGTAAAACGCAAACGCAAAAAAGCCTTCCGTTCACACGCATTCGATTCATTAACGCGTCCGTTCACATTAGACCGCTGGAAACGCTGTAGTACATATGCCAGGCCTGTAAGTGGCGCTGCTGCCGCCACAAAATACACCAAAAGCAGCGAAGAAGTCCCCAGAGCATGGTTGCCCTTCTGTTTATTCTCCGTGGTGGACGGCGTGTTCTCCTGCTGTATATCTCTCAGGTATACCCCCCCCCCCCCCCACCGAGCGGAGCAAGGCAACGAAACTTAAAATAAGAAGCAGCATTTTATGGCACGCTATGCATGGGGCCACCTTGAGGGGGACATGTTGTTTCAGTAAATTAAAGGGTGTTTCTTGTTGTCGTTGCTGTGGACCTTCTTAATACCTTGGAAAATGCCGTCTAATACTTTTTAATAGCCTTAATTTTTGCTAAATTGATTTATCAACTTTTAATACTTTTTAAGACCCCGTGGACACCCTGAATGTTATTTTGAACACTTGGTGGTGGGGTGTATAAAAGGGGTCATAGGTGACAGGAGAGGAAGTGGACACAGGAGGAAGAGCATACCGATTCTACCAGACGGCCAGCCCAGACGATGCTCATACTACAACTATTGACACAGTGTACTTAAACCTTGGTATGTAAAGCAATGAAACAGCGCGCTGTCGGCAGACGGACAGAAAACGAAACAGTGAACATTAGGCCTGTCAATTCTGACGTTACGTCAACAGATGGCGCTGTTCTCACAGAATCAGCCCATGCAAACACAGTGTTAAATTGAGCGAAATGAGGAATGGCTAAAATGCATGATCTGTTTGGTATTTTGAAAAATAAAAAGTATAAATATGCCTTATATAGGTATGGTCCTACACTATATTATTCAAATATAGCATGATAGGTCCACTTTTAAAGGAACAGTGAACATTATGCCTGTCAATTCTGACGTTACGTCAACAGATGGCGCTGTTGGGATGGGATCTGTAATGGAAAAAAGGATTACCCAACACAAGGCCAATAGATGGGAATTGTTTATTGTAAACTGTGAAAACAACAAAATATGCTTAATTGCGGCTCCTACACTCTTAGAACCACTATGGTTTTTCTCCTGAGTGAACACGAAGATGTCTTTTGAGAGCACTTGATGTAGTGAAAGTTTTCCCACACTCTTCACACCAGTAAGGTTTTTCTCCTGAGTGAATACGGTGATGTGATTCTAGAGAACCTGATGTAGTGAAAGTTGTCCCACACTCTTCACACCAGTACGGTTTTTCTCCAGTATGAATACGTTGATGTGTTTTGAGAGCACCTGATTGAGTGAAAGTTTTCCCACACTCTTCACAGCTGTAAGGTTTTTCTCCAGTGTGAATACGTTGATGTATTTTGAGATCACCTGATTGAGTGAAAGTTGTCCCACACTCTTCACAGCTGTAAGGTTTTTCTCCAGTATGAATACTTTGATGTGTTTTGAGATGACCTGATGTAGTGAAAGTTGTCCCACACTCTTCACAGCTGTAAGGTTTTTCTCCAGTATGAATACGTTGATGTGATTTGAGAGCACTTGATTGAGTGAAAGTTGTCCCACACTCTTCACAGCTGTAAGGTTTTTCTCCAGTATGAATACGTTGATGTATTTTGAGATTACCTGATGTAGTGAAAGTTGTCCCACACTCTTCACAGCTGTAAGGTTTTTCTCCTGTATGAATACGTTGATGTATTTTGAGAGCACCTGATGTAGTGAAAGTTGTCCCACACTCTTCACAGCTGTAAGGTTTTTCTCCAGTATGAATACGTTGATGTATTTTGAGAGCACCTGATCTAGTGAAAGTTGTCCCACACTCTTCACAGCTGTACGGTTTTTCTCCCGTGTGAATATGCAGGTGGCTCTTTAAAGGTCCAGATGCTGTAAAGGATTTGTCACATTGCTGACAGCTGTGACGTCTCTCTCTTCCTTTCGGTTTCTAGAACAGACGGACAGAGAAAGAGAGAAAGTCAATCTAAAAAGCATAAATACACAAGTTAACACAATAAAAACTCACTTAATATAAACCTTGAGTTAACAAAATACTACTTAACATCTGTTTGTGTTTATTATATTTGATACAGTAATACAGCAATATTCTAACCAAAGTATATACCAGAGGTGGGGGACTCGAGTCACATGACTTGACTCGAGTCACATGACTTGACTTGCCTATTTTTTGACTTGAGACTTGCTTGACTAACATTGATAAAAGACTTGACTTTGACTTGGTATTCATGACTTGAGACTTAGGCTTGAGACAGATGACTCGAAAGGACTTTACTTTTTAAAATAGAATATTTGCATTTGTATTGTACGAAGCACTTAGAGGGCAATGAAAGAAAAAACAGAGAGAGAAAGTCTCTTCTCGTTCGCAGGAGAAAGTAGGAAGTGGAGCGCACAGGAGACAGCCGTTTCATTGCAGACTGTTATGTTTATGTGGGGAAATACATACATTATTTGAGATAGATTTCAAACTCGGACTTCATTTTAGGGACATTTCGGCCAGGGGTGTAGAGTTATTTGTTCAAGCACCGGATCGGCAAAACAGGAGAGTCTGTGAACCAGTCTGCCTTGACCTATGTATTCATGTCTGTGACTCTCACAGTATCTGCTGCCCACAGCTGCTTCATAGAAGAAAAACCTCCTTCACTTCATGAAATCTCTGCAGCACCAGGAGGCAGCTGATGTGTTTTACACACACACACACACACACACACACACACACACACACACACACACACACACACAACACACACACACACACACACACACACACACACACACACACACACACACACACACACACACACACACACACACACACACACACACACACACACACACACACACACACACACACACACACAACACACACACACACACACACACACACACACACACACACACACACACACACACACACACACACACACACACACACACACACACACACACACACACACACACACACACACACACACACACACACACACACACACACACACACACACACACACAATTACCTGTTTTATGATTTCAGAGCCCAAATGATCAGACAGGAAAGTGCTATTGCAGGAATAGAAATTAGTCAACAAAAACATGTTATTAGCCTTTTCGCAGACGACGTCATGATCACGCTGAAAGATCCAGTAAGCTCCTTTATAAAGCTAATATTCAGGGTACAAATTAAACATATCTAAAACTCAAATCCTTATGTTTAACTGCGCTCCAAATCAACAACTAAAAGAATTACATTTAAACTGGGAAGCTAAATCAATTAAATACTTAGGAATAAACATAACCAAACATGTACAAAGCTGTACCAAAGCAACTATGAATGTATTGACAAAGATATAAGGAAAGATTTCGAAAAATGGTCAACTTACCCGATGAGTTTTATTGACAGGATAAATACAGTGAAAATGAATATTCTACCACGCTTGTTGTATTTATTTCAATCCTTGCCGATAAATATACCGCAGACTCAGTTCCAAAGCTGGGATAAGCTTATATCAAGATTCATATGGGGGGGTAAAAGACCTAGGATAAGATATACCACACTGCACCTGCCTAAAGAAAGAGGGGGACTGGCACTTCCAAACTTAAAGGAATATTATCATGCAGCACAACTACGTCCTCTCATTTACTGGTGCAACTCCGATTATATAGCCCGCTGGAAAGACATCGAAATACTTACATATGAGTCCCCAATTCAACCACTCATAGGGCAAAGAGAAATACCTCCCCATATTAAAGAAAAGGGAGACCTAGACCCAATAACAACATTTACACTAGAAAAATGGTATTCTATTATTAAACAATTGAAATTGGGAAGGGAACTTGGACTATTAAACTGGATAGCCTATGACAAAGGATTCAAACCAGGAAGCTGTAGATTCAAGCAATGGACAGAACAGGGTTTAACAGCCATATGCACGGTTATCCAGAAGGGAGAAATGAGAAGCCTTCAAGACCTGAATAACCTCTTTGACCTAGAGAACAAAGACTTATTCAGATATATGCAAATGAGGGACTACTATACAAAAAAGGTTAAGAAAAATGAAGATGACATACAACCTATTGTAAAGATTATTGCACGAGCTTACCATGATGATGTTCGCAAAGTTGTGTCAACCCTGTATTCGTGCTTGATGGAAGCCAAAAAAGATTCAACACTATGTAAAAACTAAATGGGAAAAATAACTAAACGAAAGGATCTCAGATGAGATGTGGTATGATATGTGGAAAATGCACCAGACCACACAGTCACACGACCACACACAGTCACACGACCACACACAGTCACACGACCACACACAGTCACACGACCACACACAGTCACACGACCACACACAGTCACACGACCACACACACAGTCACACGACCACACACAGTCACACGACCACACACAGTCACACGACCACACACAGTCACACGACCACACACAGTCACAAGACCACACACAGTCACACGACCACACACAGTCACACGACCACACGACCACACACAGTCACACGACCACACACAGTCACACGACCACACACAGTCACACGACCACACACAGTCACACGACCACACACAGTCACACGACCACACACAGTCACACGACCATACACAGTCACACGACCACACACAGTCACACGACCACCACACAGTCACACGACCATACACAGTCACACGACCAACACAGTCACACGACCACACACAGTCACACGACCACACACAGTCACACGACCACACACAGTCACACGACCACACACAGTCACACGACCACACCAGTCACACGACCACACACAGTCCCACACACAGTCACACGACCACACAGTCACACGACCACACACAGTCACACGACCACACACAGTCACACGACCACACAGTCACACACCCACACAGTCACACGACCACACACAGTCACACGACCCACACACAGTCACACGACCACACACAGTCACACGACCACACACAGTCACACGACCACACACAGTCACACGACCACACACAGTCACACGACCACACACAGTCACACGACCACACACAGTCACACGACCACACAACGACCACACACAGTCACACGACCACACACAGTCACACGACCACACAGTCACACGACCACACACAGTCACACGCACACGACCACACACAGTCACACGACCACACACAGTCACACGACCACACACAGTCCCACGACCACCACACAGTCACACGACCACACAGTCACACTACCACACACAGTCACACGACCACACGACCACACACAGTCACACGACCACACACAGTCACACGACCACACAGTCACACGACCACACACAGTCACACGACCACACGACCACACACAGTCACACGACCACACACAGTCACACGACCCACACACAGTCACACGACCACACACAGTCACACGACACACACAGTCAACGACCACACGACCAACACAGTCACCACGACCACACACAGTCACGACGACCACACAGTCACACGACCCACACAGTCACACGACCACACGACCACACAGTCACACGACCCACACACAGTCACACGGACCACACAGTCCACACGACCACCACAGTCACAGTACACACGACCACACACAGTCACCACGACGACACACACAGTCACACGACCACACACAGTCACACGACCACACACAGTCACACGACCACACACAGTCACACGACCAAACACGACCCACACACAGCCACACGACCACACACAGTCACACGACCACACACAGTCACACGACCACACACAGTCACACACAGTCACACGACCACACACAGTCACACGACCATACACAGTCACACGACCACACACAGTCACACGACCACACAGTCACACGACACACGACCACACACAGTCACACGACCACACACAGTCACACGACCACACGACCACACACAGTCACACGACCACACACAGTCACACGACCATACACAGTCACACGACCACACACAGTCACACGACCACACACAGTCACACGACCACACGACCACACACAGTCACACGACCACACACAGTCACACGACCACACACAGTCACACGACCACAGTCACACGACGACACACAGTCACACGACCACACACAGTCACACGACCACACACAGTCACACGACCATACACAGTCACACGACCACACACAGTCACACGACCATACACAGTCACACGGATGGAGAGAATCTCTGTGGAAAAACCAAATTCGTTTTTTTTACACACCCAAAATCACTAGTAAACAAACAAACACTCAACAATCATGCTGGAGACTTTGTAAACATCAGGAACCTCACCATACACCTGTGTTTTGGAGCTGCAGTAAAATGCAACCTTTCTGGGACTGTGTACACTCTGTTATATGCAAGGTATTAGGCTATAGAATCCCTCGAACATGTGTGGTATTATACCTGGGACATATGGAAGGATCTGTACATGTCGGAGATCAATACCTGATCAAGATCCTCCTAGCTGCTGGAAAGAAGGCTATCACTAAAAACTGGCTAAAGGCGGAAACACCAAGCTACAGACAATGGGTTAATATTATTGGTGATATCCTAATAATGGAGAAAATCACATACAAGTTGAAAGTAATGGAAGACACATTTCTTAAGGGCTGGGAAAAATGGTTACGGTACATAACAAATGAGTCATAAAAAACAAGTAATATTTGATAACTATGTAGATCGTCTCCGTACAGGCACTGTTCTCTCTGAAATGTAATATTTGTTGTGTGTAATTGTACCTTGTGAAAAAATAAATTAAAGAAAGTTTAAAAAAAATAAAATTTAAAAAAAAAAGATTACAAATTACATAAAGAATACGTGAAAAAATTAAGTAAAAAAAATAAAATACATATATATTACCTGTTTTATGATTTCAGAGCCCCACTCTCCATTGTTGTTAATGTTGAAAATAAAACTCTAGTTTCATAACCACTGTCTTTTAACTGATTTAAACTGGGGTTATTCATCAGGATTTCGTAGGACTTGACTTGCTTGACTCTCACCCCAGTAACTTGAGACTTGCACATGTATGACTTACTCCCACCTCTGGTATACAGGAGACAGAGGGAGACGGCATCCTGTCACTGCGAGTCTCAGTATGCTCCGTTCCTCTTGTGTTTTGTTTTTTTGTCTAAACTTTGTTGTGTCTGTATGAAACGTCATTTTGAGAGACCATGCTTTTGATCCTGTGGATTACATTTGCCTTCTGCAGACCATGTCTGGCCATTCAACTTTCCATGACACACCTGAGTGACAGCACGAACAGGTATGGTGAGGAGCCCCGGCCTCTACGCTGCTACAGACGCGAGGCAATGCTAGAGCTACAATGCGATCGGCCTCCTACGAATACACAAAGCCACCTGTGCTCTTCGTTATTGGATGAAATCCCTCGGGAGCCGCTTAGAAACACCAGGAAAAAGAGACGAGGAAGGAGACGAGGCGTTCAGAATATGGCGGAGATTCAGCCGGCCACCACTTCCATCCATCATTCTCACAAACCTGCGCTCATTGAGCAACAACGTGGACACACTAAGGACATACACAAGGTACTGTCATGAATTTCTCGAGGCCTCTTTATTATGTTTCACGGTAAGTTGGCTCCAATCTACGATGCCTGAATCTCTCTCTGAAGTACCCGGACTCACCCTTGTTCGAGCAGACAGGGATGCGAACTCGGGGAAAACCAGAGGAGGTGGTATTTGTGTGTATATTAATGATCTGTGGTGCCGATCATACTCAGTAGAATGTAAAACCTGCAATCCCAACGTAGAAATTCTCGGCATGACGTTAAGACCCTTTTATCTGCCTAGAGAATTCGGGTGTATTTTACCGTTTGTTGTTTACGTGCCTCCCAGCGGCAGAGGACACTGTGTTCACGAGCTGCAACTCAGCCACCCCGATGCACCGGCAATAGTGCTCGGGGACATGAAGCAATGTCGCCTGGAGACTGTGTTACCTGGGTTCCAGCAGTGTGTTAGGGATCACAGCAGGAAAGACAATATCCTGGACAAATGCTTTGTTAATGATAAAGGAGCCTATGTGTCTAAATACAGACCACCAATACTGAACTCTGATCATAGTGCTGTGAATATGATACCAGTGTATAAGACCAACCTCAAGGGAACCAGAAAAGAAAGTAATAAATCATATGTGACTAAGGACATAAAACAAAGACTATGGAGCACTTGAACAGACAGAGAAAGAACTGAAAGTCAAATTGAGGGAATCAAAACACACAGAGAGCTTTTGGGAAATGCTTTTGAAGCCAAAGACCCCAAAAAAGTGTGGGACACCATGAGAACCGTGACAGGAATGACCTCTTCAGCTAAACCTATTGTGATGGACAAGACATACTTGATCCATACCAATTTGCCTATAAGCAAGGGGGTGGTACTGCTGCTACTCTGGTTCACATCATCACTAAACATTTAGATAAACGTCACACCTATGCAAGAGCCCTCTTCCTAGACTTCTCAGCAGCAACACAATACAAGCAGACATCTTGGTGTCAAAAATGGAAGTAAATCCATACCTGATTTACTGGTATGCCGCTTTCCTCACCAGTAGAGAGCAACTTGACCAAACCCTGTCATCTGCAATCACAACCAATGTAGGGCCCCCCAGGGCTGCGGGAGTTCAGCTGTGCTCTTAGCTTCTTTTAGCTTCTTTTGATGACTTTACTGAACTGCTGTCTATAGTGTGTTTTGACTTTGACCGTCTAGTCATTGTTGGTGATTTTAACATCCATGTTGACAACCCCCAGGACAGAGGGGCTAAAGAACTGTTTTGTGTTCTTGATAACTATGGACTGACTCAGCATGTGACGGAGCCCACGCACAATAAGGGGCACACTCTGGACTTAATGATCTCAAAGGGTCTGAATATCTCTGAGGTTGTGGTGACTGATGTTGCGCTCTCTGATCATTCCTTTGAGAGCTCTATTTCTGTTCACACAAATGTTCAAAAAGAGGTAACCACAAAGCCATATTTAACTGAAAACACTAGGGAAATGTTTACTCAAAATGTTTCTTCCACACTTGCCCCTGCTAACATCTCAGTAAATGAGCTAGTAGATTATTTTAATTAAAAAATAACTAAGTTAAAGGAAGTGACTGGGAAGAAAAGATCTCCATGGAGAAAGGCCATGACCGTGAGAACAGCAAAAAGAGAGTGTCGAAAAGCTGAACGTAGGTGGAGAAAAACAAATCTCCAGGTTCACTTTGAAATCTATAAAGAAAGACTTGGCTTTTATCATTTGGAATTGTAAATTGCACGACAGTCTTTCTTCTCTGACATCATTGCCAAAAACAAAAACAATGCACGTGCCTTGTTTGCTACCGTCGACAGACTAACTAACCCCCCAGTGTCAGTACCCCCCCCATTCAGAAAATCAGACCAGCAGTCAGAGCCTCTGCATCAGGTACAGCAGATGTGTTGTCTCTGTGTCCACCTAAAATCAATACAAACACCATGACACAGTTCCATCAGATTAATGATAAAAACCTAGAGGACATTATTCAACTTCTGAAATCCTCCTCCTGCTGCCTTGATATTATTCCAACAGGGTTTTTCAAAGATGGTTTTCCTTGCATGGCCTCAGATCTACTTCACACCTCATTCACACCAACGGTGTTTCAGGGCCGGTTCGGAGCTGGAGCTTGAAAAGCACCGGGTTTTCCAGTTCACACTTGCGGCTTTCACACCAGCGCTTTTCCCTTTCTAGCTCCAGGCTAGAGCTTTTCTGGTTCAGCTCCGGTTTCCCTTTTCTGCTCCCGCTCTGTTCACACCGCCCAGCACCCGACTGGTGCTGCCGCTGCTGCGTCATGACGTCACCATTTACATCGCTGACTTGCTCCCCAACGGCATTACGGCGCTCACAACAACAACAACGGGGAACTGCGTCGGGTCGATGATCGTGTTGCTTTTAATCACACGAAGCCAGAATAAATTAATAACGACTTCTCCAACCTTATACTTTGCTCCAGAGTGCCGTGGTTCATTGTTTATTAATGTGTTTCTGCAGCATTTACCGACCGCTGCAGTGTTGGCTGCTCTTCCACGGGAGTTTATTCTCCTCCGTTAGCTCCCGGTTAGCTCACACTGCAGCGGCCGCTCTAAAGTATTCACTGTCCGACTCACACAAGCAGCTGATACATATCCCCAGTTCCCCTTAGCCTAAGTGAATGTATGTCAGTCTGAATTGACGCTGTTTGGTATCACAACGCTGTTATGAACGTTTCTCTGGTATAAAATGGGTGATGTTAGCATAGCAACCGAAGCTAAACTGACTACTTGCTATTGCTATCCTATTGTGGCATAAACCGTTTTCTACAGGCACATTTTACCGGCGTATTTTTATTATGATTCTACTTGTGATAGTCGGACACGACAACCTGTGCAGCCCATGTATTGATTCCATCCGATAGCTGCTATAATACAAAACAACACGTCTGCCTCTCTCCACAATGATCAATAACAGTGAACGGATGGTCAAAGTAAGGCACAAATAAACAGAATGACACGAAGCCTGGTGAGTTAGCAGAAACCTATCTGTTATTGCTATAGCCAAATTTAAGGAAGAGATTCCACCAATACTTAACTCGATAGCATGTCTGCATGTAAGGGAGGAAACTTATACAAAATGTACACCACCCCAAATTGATCATGTTGTTGATAGTGCTACAGATGCGCTGCGAATAAAATTAGACTCTGTTGCTCCTTTGAAAAAGAAGAAAATAAAACAACTTAGATTAGCTCCATGGCATAATGCCGAAACCCGCAAAATAAAGCAAAAGTCGAGACAACTTGAAAGGATATGGCGTTCCACTAAACTTGAAGAATCTCGTTTAATTTGGCATATTACTCTCAATGAATATAAGAAAGCATTGCGTAAAGCGAGAGCAGCCTACTACTCTTCATTAATAGATGAGAATAAGAATAATGCAAGATTTCTTTTCAGCACTGTAGCCAGGCTGACGGAAAGCCACAGCTCGATTGAGCCTTCTATTCCCATAGCACTCAGTAGTAATGATTTTATGTGCTTTTTTAACAATAAAATTGTTAATCTTAGAAACAAAATTAATGACCTCTTGCCTTTGACCAGTATAGTGTTATCAACAGCTCCCGGAAACCTAAGTTCTAATATTACACTAGATAGTAAACTAGAATGCTTTTCAGCCATAAACCTTGAACAATTAAATTCAATGATTCTCTCTTCGAAACCATCAACGTGTATGTTAGACCCAATTCCAACTAAGCTGTTGAAGGAAGTGTTTCCATTAATTAGCACTTATTTATTAAATATTATGAATATGTCTTTATTATCAGGCTATGTTCCACAATCATTCAAAGTAGCAGTGATAAAACCGCTTCTTAAAAAGCACAACCTCGATCCAGAGGTTTTAGCCAACTATAGACCTATTTCTAATCTTCCGTTCCTCTCAAAAATTCTTGAGAAAGCGGTCGCTAAACAGCTGTGTGATTACTTAAAAAACAATGATTTATTTGAAGCTTTTCAGTCTGGCTTTAGAACACATCATAGCACAGAGACAGCTCTGGTTAAAGTCACAAATGACATTCTAATAGCCTATGACAAGGGACGTGTCTCTATTCTTGTTTTGCTCGATTTCAGTGCTGCATTTGATACTATCGACCATAATATCTTATTGCAAAGACTAGAGCACTTAGTTGGCATACAGGGAACTGCTTTAGGCTGGTTTAGGTCCTATCTATCTGAACGCTCTCAGTTTGTACGTGTCAATGATTCATCTTCCACGCAAACCAAAGTTAGCCATGGAGTGCCACAGGGCTCAGTGCTCGGACCTATTTTGTTCACATTATATATGCTTCCGTTAGGCAATATTATAAGGAATCATTCTGTACATTTTCATTGTTATGCGGATGATACTCAACTATATTTATCAATCAAGCCTGATGAAATTAATCATCTAAATAAAATTCAAGACGGCCTTAAGGACTTAAAAACGTGGATGACCTTAAACTTTTTGATGTTAAACACGACCAAAACTGAAGTTATTGTACTTGGCCCGAAGAATCTACGAAACAAATTATCTAAGGATATACTAACTATGGATGGCATTACATTGGCCTCCAGTGAGACTGTAAGGAATCTTGGTGTTATATTTGATCAGGATTTATCCTTTAACGCCCACATAAAATCAATTTCAAGGACCGCCTACTTCCATCTAAGTAACATTGCAAAAATCAGGCATATCTTGCATCAAAACGATGCAGAGAAACTAGTCCATGCATTTGTTACTTCAAGGCTGGATTATTGTAACTCTTTATTATCAGGGTGTACCAAGAAGTCAGTCAAGTCGCTTCAGCTGATTCAAAATGCTGCAGCTCGTGTACTAACCAGAGTTAGGAAAAGGGACCACATTACTCCTGTTCTGGCTGCCTTACACTGGCTCCCTATAGAACACAGGATATAATTTAAAATTATTCTTCTCGCCTACAAAGTCCTTAATGGGCAGGCGCCATCTTACCTTAAAGAACTCATTATACCCTACTGTCCTACTAGGGCATTGCGTTCCAAGAATGCAGGGTTGTTGGTTGTTCCTAGAGTCTCTAAAAGTACAATGGGAGCCAGAGCCTTTTCTTATCAAGCTCCACATTTGTGGAATCAGCTTCCAGTTTGTGTTCGGGCGGCAGACACCCTATCCGTTTTTAAGAGTGCGCTTAAGACCTTCCTTTTTGATAAAGCTTATAGTTAGGGCTGATTAGATTCAGCCCCTAGTTTTGCTGATATAGGCTTAGTTTGTCGGGGGACATCTTACTTCTTCCTTCTCTCTGTCTATACCTGTGTACTCTCATGTTCCGATTAACCCAGCTTCCCCAAATGTCTTTCTTTTTGGTGTCTATATACGCCGGGATCCGGAGTCATGGATGATCCTGCGCTCCTCTGTCCTGGATCGCGAGCCCTGGATCTTGAGTCGTGGCTGTGGTCCTGGATCATAGGTCCTGGATGGATATCCTCGTGGATTCATCTTCCTATTATACACACATGCATTTCCAAACATTTGGACTACCTACACTCTAAAAAACAGTGGGTTATTTCATCTACCCAACCATGGGGTTATGAAATGTTTAACCCATTCTGGGTTATTAATATGGTATTGGGTTATTTTTGTGCAACCCAAGTACTGGGTCAAAATATTTTTGTCTACCCAACCATTTGGTTATGAAATGTTTAACTCATTCTGGGTTATTTATATGGTATTGGGCAGGGGCGGCGGGTGCTGTAGCGGCTAGGGAAGGCTAAGCCTTCCCAAATATTTGTGTCACTGCATCCTGGTAAAATACAAATATAGGCTAATGTATAATGTCTGTGTCTTTGACATTAGCGCTGCTAGCCACCCGCTAGCCCTGTACTACGAAGCCAGTTCAACATACCCTGGATATGTTTGAGTAACAAACAAACAAACGAGATCTCGCTAAGCGGTCCTACGACGCTGGTTATCAACTCGGTAAATCAAGCCAGGGTTTCTCTCACCAGATCTGACTTTAATTACATTTGACTCGAGTGTTTCGTGAACATAATGTATTGCTTAAAATAATACTTCTGCATACAGTATGTGACACTGTAAGTGTTGCACGGCCAGATATGGCTGGAGAAGCTGACTCAGATAAGGAAATATATGATATATTATAATATTATATGATCGATGATCTGATTGATGATGTAATATGAATGATAAGTGCGACACGTCGGCGTCTTCTCTGCATACGGCAGTTTAAACTGTATTTCCTTTATCCTGTAATATGACTTGAGAGATTTAAACTCTGCACACTGAGTTGATCTCTTTTCTATAGATGCCGGAGGCGGGCAGCGTCAGGTAAAAAAAGTGATTAAGCCTTTCCAAACCTGAGCCTCACGCGCCGGCGCCGCCTATGGTATTGGGTATTGGTTTGCATGAATCGCAACCATTTCACATGTATTAGATTCATTCATGTTGAGATAAACTGAGACAAAGGGATTAGGGTATATCTGATTCCCACTCCAGAGCAGAAGGTGGCGGTATAACCACCAATAAACTGGATACCAACCAGTCTATGATACCAACTAATGTAAACAGAGACAAAAATCAATCTACTTTTAAATGTTCACGGTTGTAAAGATGTGAAACAACAAACATGGCTTGAACAATAAGGCATGCTACATTATTGACTGCTCTTGGACACTTCCATGGATGTATTAAGAGAACTCTGCCATGGTTTGATTTTGACCGCGATCTGGCGGGAAAGGGTTTCCCCTGCATCCTGTGTGCACTCGCGATATTTGGGCATAACCGTAAACTTAACCATCATCATCGCGAGAGAGGATCATTGAGACAAGAAAGACCGTTGGCGAAAGTTGGAGGAGGTAAGCAGAACACATTGTCATCTAACTGTGAAGCTGTTAATAAATGTCATCAACTGCTAGTCCATGAGCGATATTGTGGTAACGTTGATAGTTAATTTGTTATTTAGTGTTATTTTTTATCTCACTTAAAAAGCCGAATGAGCCGACAAACATGCTAAAGCTAACGTCGTTAACTAGCTAGTCTGTGTAACTGCCAGTTAGGGAGATGGTTCAAATATAGGATATCAGGATTGAAAACTAAAGGACGGTAGCATTACCCTGGGAAAGTTAAACGGAAAGTGTGCTACCCCAGGCGCTTATATATGTCAGTAATATCAGCCCCTTTTACAAAGGAATGTTGCGCCGTTATTCGGCTGCGTCACGTACATTAGCTGCCAAGCTAGCTGCCATGCGGAGCTAGCTGCCATGCGGAGCTAGCTGCCACTGTGGTTTTCGCTCTGCAGTTAATGTTACGTGACGGATGCCGCTCTGCCAGTGTCGGTAGTCGCACTCTCTGTCTGATAAGGGGACTGATAAGGTTTGGTGTAAAAAAAAAGCAGGTTCTCTGTAACTTAACTTTCATTGGTCTCTCAATTTTTCACAGCAATTTGTGACTGCAAAAGTTCCTGTGGCTGCTGTCCGTAGTTGGTTAACTAATCTTGCTCTATTGTGGGTTGACCTGTTTCTAGCAGTCACAAAAGTGTATCACTCTATATAAAAATAAAGGCTTTGATATAACCATAAGTCTGCAGATAAAATACAATGCTAATAACCATAGTAAGTGGGGCTCATGTGTGCTAAATACAACAGGTAATACAAATAAATAAATAGGAGAAGCAGACATTTGTCAGTTTTAGTAGCCTCATCAACTGAATAAATTAGCCCCAGAAGTGAGGTTGAAGTCATGCAAATGTACATTTTATGTTTTGTTTTAATTAAGCTCTTTATGTGTTTTTTGTCTCAGATCAATGGACGATGTTGTGTGTGACACGTTGACACAGTGGCAGTTGACAGACGTTATTGATAGATTTAAAGGTAAGAACATGTTTTTTTTTTTACGTTCACAGCAAGCAGATGGTCTGTATAGCTAGGTAAAGGAATTATTTGAAATGGCATTGACTGCATTGTATTTTATGTTACTGAAAATGCATTTTTATTCCAATAGCTTCCATGTAATTAGCCTCTTATTTTTTGCTGTTCTCCATGGTTTAAATAGATGTCCTTGTTTTTTGTTTTTCAGACGAGGGAATTGACGAGGAGAGTTTTCTTCTTTTAGACGAGGGGACCATCAGCCAATTGATTCCAAAAGCTGGCCCCAGGCTTAAGTTCCTCAAAAAATGTAGAGGACTTGTAAGTATAGTTAGATCACTGCAGATGTGAGAGGCTACACCCCTCCCCCACACACGCATATTCATTCTGAGGATTTGTTCAAATTTGTGAGCAGATGGCATATATTTGCTTTAAATGCAAAAGGCAAATTCCAGGGGATGCCAAGACTCTCTTTCAACATTTACGTGCAGTACATCACGTAAACCATTCATCAACATATTTCCAATGTAGTGAAACTGGTTGTGGTAGAACATTTTCTTTTATAAGGTCTTATAGAAGACACCTATTAAAGGAACATGAAAACCAAAGTGATACTCTCGATGATCCCCTTGAAGGTCCAGCCCAGCCTGTTGACATACAGCTTGCTGAAAATGAGCCTGTACAGGGAGATGAGGAAGTTGAGGATGAATGGGATGAACTAGGGCAAGATGACATGACCAACCGGGTAGCCCTTTTTTTAGCTCATCTGAGGTCTAAACCTTCTGTAATTAGTAAGGATGATCTAAAAAAGGTTAAAGGCGCCATGCATCAATCAGCAGCTCAAATGTGGTGCCTACTTAGGTTGCTGCCGACAATGATAGGTGACCTGGTCCCCATGCATAGCAAGGAATGGAAACTTCTCCTACTGTTACTGTTATGTATGGAGTTCATCTTCTCTCCTTCTCTTACTGTTGAAGCAACACTGTACTTAGCTAAAATCCTTGAAGAGCATCACTCTCTCTTCCTGCAGCTCTATCCTCTTCACCATTTGCTGCCAAAACACCACTTCATGCTCCATTACCCAAGAGCCATTCAAAAGCTCGGACCCTTGACTCAGTTTTGGGCTATGAGATTCGAAGCGAAACACAACTTTTTTAAACGGGTTAGCCATGTAACATGCAACTTCCGAAACATTTGCAAAACCATGGCCTTTCGCCATCAGATAGCGCAGTGCTATAATTTGCTGTGTGGAACTGTGTTGAGCCACAATACAGAAGTTGGTCTAGGGCACACTACCTTTCTGGCCAACATTGAGGGAGTTAAAGACATCGAAAGTGGTCTAACAGGCATTCCCCTTTTCAGTGAATTGTATGAACCAGCCTTGGTTACCTTTAAGGGAACTGCATATCGAGCAGGCATGACTGTATTCCTGTCTTATGACCCAGATGGGGAGCCCCAATTTGGTCTCATAAAGTCCATTTTAGTACTAGACCAAACATCACACACACCAACAATAAAACTTGTTGTACAGAAGTGGGAAACACAATGGTTTGATAGGCATTTCTTTGCATACAGTGTGATTCCCACTCAAGTTTTGGCAGCTGTTGATGTGAGAGAGCTGCTTGATCACCATCCCCTACATGCAGTGAAGTCATTCAGCGAGACTGATGACAGTTTATACATTTCACTGCGCTATAGACTTTTTTAGAAAATCAGCTTACTGCCACCAGGTGTGTGTACAGTAGGTATGACACTTTGTAAATAGCATTTTGACTCGTCAAGTCCATTTTTTCCTGCCATATTTGTTTAGTGGTTAGCTATAAATGCTGCTTAAAAGGTGCCTTTGGACTACAGGGATGATCATGCGATGGAGTACTGGGATGTTTCTGTAAATACTGGGATGGATGTGATAAATTGTACAGTAAGTATTTTTTGTTTAATCTGTCTACATATCGTTGCTGTTGGGCAGAAACCTTGTGTCTCCATATTTAAACTATGTTTTTTATATTTGTAAATGTACTAATTCGTCATAGTGTTGTACAAAAGTAGTTCAAATAGATCTACAAGCTCCCAATGTCAAGAGCTTGTCGATTGGCTATTTCACAATTTTTAAATGTTAAAAATTATAAAAGGAACAATTTTGGACATACACGGTTTCCCACCCGACGGCGACGATGTACAGTAGTAGTCACTGTCAGTTAAGAAGTTACATGTTTGTTTTATATCTTTTTCAATTTGCCGCAGATCTGCATGGTCCAAACTTGTCGCATTTTTCATTCACTCGGGTGAAGGGTTTCTGAGTGGTTTTGTGTCTGCTTAGGGGTCGATATAAACCATACTTTACACAGGTCTCTGAATTTATCAAAACTTTGGCGTGGTGCATATCTCTCACACCATGCATACTGTGTGCAGTCTTCTGAGTCCGCTGGTGTGGTACACTGATTTACATTACTGATGCTCATCCGGCAATTCTAGGTGGCTGTCACTGTTTGTTACATTAACCTGGGTTCTGTTTAGATTGAACCTGCTGTGCCACCTACAAGTCCTGATGTCCAACCAACTGCCACAACTCCACCCTCCATGGAGGACCAAACGGCACCTGTCGTACCAGCGATGATACCTCAAACACTACATATAATTCCACAATTTGTAAGCTCCACTTTTTAAGACTTGGGTTTCACTTTTTTCTTTAATCAACACTAAAGAGTAATAAACGATATCTGTGATGTTGTCCCTTCTTGCAATTTTCTCAGGATATCCGCCAGATTCTCACAGGCTCAACTGAAGGCAAGCTGATCCTGGGGAGCCTTGATGAGGATGTGATCATCCCTTCGCAAAGAAAGTGCCTTGTCCGTATTTTGGTGTCTCACCTCATGGAGAAGTTTGGAGAGAGGTAATTAAAAATAGTGGGTTTTTTTTTCTTGTTTTTAGTGAATGTTATGTTAGTTTGAAAAAGGTATATGAATCTTCTTTCAGGGGAAAAGAATAAGACGGGACACTACTTTCAAGTCTGACCTTTACCTAGACCACCAACATAAACATGCACAACACATGTACCAAAACACACGTTCAGTAGTGTTTTTAATTTATTAGGATGCCTATTAGCTGCAGAATATGCTACAGCCATTATACTGGGGTGCAACACATGTTTTAGAAATACTTAAGATCTAATTTGACTCTGCTGGTAATTTAGTTTTTCTGTGTTTGCAGTCCTACCAGTGAGACAAAAAAGGCCTTGGCTGCAGCTTTGATTCATGGGTTTCCCTCCTTGAAGGACGAGTCGGACTCAAGCAGTGGCTTCGTAAGTAATTAACATTTTATTGAGGAATTGATGCTAAAACAAGTCAGTTGAACACAATATAACTCATCTCCCAGCACCAGAGTACTGGACTTCTGTGCTGTTTGATGCCCGGTGTTGTCAGACAGACATACAGACAAACCCTGTTCTAGATGGCTCAGCCACATGTTGTCGCCACGCTATCAAAATGTGCCTCATCTCTATTCACCAAAGACTTTCATTTCTTGACAGGGATACTGGTTCACCCCAGGACGGAACCGCCGCCCAGCCACTGGATTCCTCGAAGAGAGGCTTCGGAACGTCAGAAAGAGGATGAGAAAACCGGCCAGGTCACAGAGCACGCAGCAGACACCACCACAAAGTAGTGAAGCTAGCACTCGTAGGACATTCATACCAGGTAATCGTTGGAACTGAATAATTTGTTTAAGCAATACAGACATATAATTTGAGATTGTTAATATCCTTATGTGTACTTTTATAGAATGTACCATATCGGAAGAAAGAGCCATACAGTGTAAAGAATGGCTGAAACACAATTCGCAGCCCCTCAACCAGGTGGAGCAATACATGCAGGATACAGCAGTGTACAGGTCAGTAGGAATGCACTGAGGACACTAGCTGCAGCACTCATTCAATGTCATTTTGCCTATGCATGCACCTCATGGTACTGTAGCACCTCAAGTCATTCAAATCTGAACTACAGACTTCTCAAAACAAACTACTACTAGACCTCTCACACCTATGACCTAACCCCTGCTCATTATGATGCTATAGTGGGATGGCTCAGGGGAGGACAGAGTACAGCAACTTGCAATGGGCCTGGTTTTCAAGGGACCAGTGCCATGTACCTGTCAAAATAAAAGGGCACAACACCAGTGGGAGCTCCATTACTCTCTCCCCCCCCCCCCCCATAATCGGCACAAACATGGGGATGAATGCATTTTACTATTATGCTACCAAAATGTGGAACACCCTACCACCAGCCATCAAGAAAGTGCAACTCCTTACCCTCCAAAACTGCCATAAAAGAACACCTGTCTGCAACTGCCCTCAGGGCTTTTTGTGATATCCTTTTAACATTCTTGTACTGCTGTACTTTCTGCAAACTATCAAACAGGGCCAAGTCTTTAAGGGAAAACGGGTGGGACATTCAAGGGATCCGCCAAGAGTTCCCACATCTATTCACTCCAGGCATGGTAAGTTAGGAAGGAGTATATGTTTACATATGATGTGGATGCATTGTTTATAACAATCTTTTATCAGTATGTCAGCTGCCACATTGAATTTTCTTTTTCAATTTTTCATTTAGATTGCACAGGACTTTCAGATCCTACATGGAGAGGCTGCGCCTAAGCTCTTCGAAACCTGGCTACCTTTGTTTAAAGACAAGATCCTGCACCTGGCGAGACGGGAAGGGAAACTTATCTCGTCGCTTGATGGATTAACACCCGGTAATACATTGTTATATTGTACAGCAGACTTTATTTTGCTACTAAATGACCAATACACAGATATGCCATGCCACATATTGATACCTATAAAATTGTCTTCCTACAGATTGTTTGGGGGGAACTTGCTCTGAGCCAGTTACCAACACTGCTTCCACCAACTGTCTACAGGGTTGGCCGAAAAGTGTTCCGGTACACTATCGAGGAGTCTAAGTTGGCCTTCATTGATCATAAGCCTGTAAGTCCCTCTGCATATCTAAAGGGAAATGTTATTCTTTTAATCACTTGAACCCAGCATCCATATTCTTGGGGGGGTGGCGGGGACATTAGCCAAACATGGCAGCTAGATCGGCTATTTTTGGCGAAGAGATTTGGTGAAGATGGAAAACAGTGGTCTAAAGTACAGAGCCAACCCAGGTCCAGTTTAAGTGGTTAAGAATGTGCCTGACTGCCTGTTATTCCTGGGCTCAAGAATAATTCAAAACATTGTTTCTGAATATGCCTGAATAAGACCTTACCCATATGTCCTGTCCCTGGGAAACGATATTTGGCACACCTCTCAGGCGTTCGTTATTCTTGATGGGGAGGCGTTGGAACAAAACACATTGCTTCAGGCAGTAGATGTCTGTTTCAAGGTATTCTATATCTTTGACATCGACTACACAAAGCAGTGTGAAGCTGTATGGAAATTCCTCCAAAATGCAGTGTACGAAATCAAGGGAGGAGAGGAGTCAAAACCTGCTACGTCCTTGCGTGCAGCAATACTTGCTTGCAAGTAGACTTGTGGTCTTGATCCTTTTATTTTCTTCTGCTGGTCCTCCTGTTCTATTCTCTCTCTTCTGCTGCTTGGCTCAGAGTAGGGTTCTATCTGGTTAAATTAAATATTGCTGGATTTGTGAAGTGTGTGTGTGTTATGTTCAAAATACTACCTAATGCTCAAAGTATTTTATGAGCAAGTTGTGTGCTAAAAAAAGAGCTAAATGGTGGAAGCATAAATTGTTAAAATGTTTATTTGCACATCTTATTTCCTGTAGTTCGGATCACCTAAAGGAGCAGTACATTGTTGTGATCATGTTGGAGGATTTTCTTTGTAACGTTTACATAGCCAGTATATGAACCAGTCATTTCTGAAAAAACGTATGTTGCTATTAGTGGTTCTCAAACCAGAGCTTGTAGATCTGCTAATGTGTGTTGTTTACAGGCTGTACTGTACATGCATAAATGTTAAGTTTTGTTTAAAGAAAGTTTTGCACTTTATTGTGAACTGAATATGTTTGCACTTTATTGAACTGTCAATTGTTATAACAATAAAATGAATATTTTTCTAAGATTCCAACATTGTTTAAAAACGTTTATTGCATATTATATTATTTGCATGACCAAATATAGGATGCATTTTAAAAGGGTTTGTAATTTAAATGTTTAAGAGACATGGGTATTGCATTAAAAACATGACGATAATAACTTGTAGAATTAACCCATCGCAGCTATTATGACCCAGCATTTGGGTGTAATATTTAACCCAATTCATGGTAGAATTAACCCAGGGCTGTAATTAATTTGACCCAGCATTTGGATTAAATGTATAACCCATCTGCTGGGTTAAAATACGCAACCCATTTCGTTGGGTCAAATTAACTACTGCTGGGTTGGTCCAATATTGATCCTGGCGTTGGGTTAAAAAACGACCCAAATTGGGTTGTTTTTAACCCAGCATTTTTTAGTGTGTATGTTGCAAATGTATTATCTTTTGAATTTACACACGGCATCTATTGCACGTCTGTCCGTCCTGGGAGAGGGATCCCTCCTCTGTTGCTCTCCCTGAGGTTTCTCCCATTTTTCCCTTTAAACTGTGGGTTTTCTTCGGAAGTTTTTCCTTGTACGATGTGAGGGTCTAAGGCCAGAGGGTGTCGTATTGTCATACTGATATTTTGTACAAACTGTAAAGTCCACTGAGACAAATGTAACATTTGTGATATTGGGCTATATAAATAAACATTGATTGAATCACACGAAGCCTGGTTAGTGTTGCCTGACTTTATAAAGTGTGTTTATAAGCAGGGGTGCACATAACTTTTTTGCCCTGGTTCTCAAAGGAGCACCTGGAGATGTTGCTTGGTGCTCATCCTTAAAATGAAATAAACCGTAACTTTTGAGGGGGTCTTGACTTTATTTGCCAGACACACGGCACTGAACACACATGCAGAGGTGAACACAGAACACACATGCAGAGGTGAACACAAGACAACATTAGCACGATCAGTAATCCTACAAGCTGTCATCACTACCCTCCTCACTGTCTTCCTCTCTGTCTTCCTCTCTGTCAGACATGGTAGCTGATGATGTAAGCCTACTTCTCTCTCTCTGGTTGAGTCTGCGATTAGCTGCTTGCATCCACAAGTCAACAGCTGGGTTTGGGTCGAAAGTCTCTGTTGTCATCTTAGACAAGTGGATGTAATCAAATAAGTATGTGAACATAACCAATAACAAATTAATGTAACTTATTTTATTTGTGTTGTTCATATTTTATTTTACCTTAACATTTATTTATTTATGCATTTTTTTTTATCTCTCCAGTTTTAAAGGATATTTTTGGTTACTGTCCTATGGTATACATTGGAATGATTTTAAACCTGTTTATCCCAATAATTATAAAGGAGTGCCTTGGAAATATGTATTTACATAAATTGTGACCAAACCGTTTGAACTTAGACTAAAGTGAACTATCTAAACACTCGCATCCTTACCTCACTGAGCTGTAGTATCAGCCTCTCAGTCTGACTGGAGAGGACTCTCCCTCCACATTATTGTAGAAACATCTTCTTCTTATATCCGTTAAAGCAGCTAGCACCAGATTCTAATAACAACAGCGCCGGTACCGGGCGGTGCGCCCTTCTCTCTCCCTCGCTCACTCGCATTTTGGCTGTGAGCTGCGGGCGCCAGATAAACCAACATCCCCCATTTTCATCACTTACAACGCCCATCGTACAGGGCAAATGAAACGTGTAACCGGGGTGAAAAGGGTGTTACATTTACTTAATTATGAATATTGTTACATCAAGGCCTCCCAGAGCTGCCAGCGCAGCGCCTCCACAGATCTGGCGCCCTAGGCGAACATCTATTACGCCAGTGCTACGGGCCGGCCCTGAGTTCATATCATAGGTTCATATGCAACTCGCAAATATATTTATCTCTCTCTCTCTTCTCTCTTTTCTCTTTTCTATTCTCCCTTCTCTCTCTTCTATTCTCCCTTCTCTCTCTTTCTCAATGTTGGTACGCAAATGCGCCTTTTTTCAAAAGACACGGTGCTCTTTTTTTGGCGGAGGTGCGCATGCGCACCTGCACACCAGTTATGTGCAGCCCTGTTTATAAGCACTACTGCTTGTAGACAGTCTTTTTTTTGGCCATATCGCCCAGCCCTACATGACAGTCGACCCATGTTCAGGGGAGGTGGGTTTAGTTTGCTGCACGCCTCGACGTAAGAGAGACGTAAGCGACGCCACCTCTTAGCTCCGAAGCTCTTGCCTCTAGACCGACAATTTTTTGGAGCTGGAAGTGAACCGGATTCTGGAGCTAAGAGCCGGCGCCGCTGCGGTGTGAACAGGAAAAACCGGCGCATTTCAGGCTCCAGCTCCGAGCCGGAGCTGAAAAAGCGCTGGTGTGAAAGGGGCAACTGAAGCGGAGCAGCCTCTTAGCTCCGGAATCCGGTTCGTTTCAAGCACAAAAAAATGTCCGGCCAGAGGAAACTTTCCGGAAACTTACCACCCTAGCAGTAACTATAGTAACGCAGTGTAGGCGGAGCCGCGACGTCATCTTCAATGTGTGTCACTACCCGATCTGCAGCCCTGCCCTATCTGCAGTGCGCATGTGCGAGTTGGTCCGCCATATTTGACAACTCCATACGGCAACTCTAATAGGACATTTGACACAGTGGCGTTTGGCAAAGCAGAAAAAGAACACTCAAAAAACCCGACAATATTAATCTGAACGAGAGAGATGAGTTATTGTTATTACAACGTGACTTCACTATTATTGAACAACTCCTTTTGTTGGGTCATTTTATTGGGTTAAGTACATTGTCAGAATAAGTGAGAAATGGATGTAACTTCTGTTAGACAGCCATCATACATACTGAAGAAATATTGACTGTGAATGTATGCAATATGTATGGCATTCATAATTTATATCTAATTCACTAATCTGTGAATGTCCTTCATTTTATTTCAAATAACAAAATATTTTAATAAAGATATTTGAGACGTTTATGACTCGCGCATGCACGATGCAAATCGGGCAGCCGTCTAGACGTCAAATGTCCTATTAGAGTTGCCGTATGGAGTTGTCAAATATGGCGGAACTTCTCGCACATGCGCACTGCAGATAGGGCAGGGCTGCAGATCGGGTAGTGACAATGTGAACCACAAAACCAACATCAACCGCTAGCTGTTAGCCCTCAGAGCTCACAGCTTCTCATATCTGTTTAGAAACTAGACAGAAGTTAAACAAGTACAAACCACAGACTGTCCGTGTCATGGAGAATACAGTTGCTGCTTTATTTATGTCTGTATAGGGCGTTCCGAGCTGAATAAGGGCGTCAAATGAAGGCAAGACGCCCGCCTGGCGGAAACGCTGGAATTAGGAATATATTGTGATGAAGTGCACACTGACCTGAGCTCCAGGGGTCTCTTTCTTCTCCTCCATGCTGCTCATCAGCTGTCCTGATGAAGACCACAGAGCTGCTTCATTATTAATATAATACAAGTATTTAGATATAATTCATCATAAACTGTCAGGAGTGAAGAGGAGGAATTCAAAGAGTTTATTCAATGATATGTTCTATTTCTAGATGCTTATATGTAGTGTTTTATCACACCATGTGCAGTGCCTTGTCTTATCTATGCTGCTGTGACGTAAACATGGTCCAAATTGATCCATTTAGTCAATGTGATGCTAAGCAGAGGAGAACATGATAGAAAGGTCAGATAGTTATTAACGTTACATGCACATTACTTTAACCATTACGATAAAAAGTTGGTTTTCTGTGTAAATTATTATTAATATAATACAAATATTTAGATATAATTCATCATAATCTGTGTAGCAACTTACATTGTAACTTACAGCTCACAGTTTGTTCACTTTTATTTCATTAAAATGACTTTATTCACATAGAAAGTGACATTAATGGTTGTTTGAACCACTGTTATAGCGCTATCCGTGTGTAACTATCACTAAGTTAACACAGAAAGCAAACATTAGCTAGTGAGACTGTTTAATGTACTCCATGTATACAGTATTTTCTGTATATTGTGTATTCTTTAGATACTCTAGTGATATGTGTCCTGTGTGTATACTTGCTGCTAATGCTTCATTTGTATTATATCTTATTGCATCTTTTAAATATGTTTAACTCGTGTAATGCCTGAAAACACTTCTGCTGTGACACATTCATTTCCCACTTTAAGATAAATCATTAGCTAAATAAAGTATATCTATTTATCTAATGAGCTAAACCGTCGCTTAGCTTAGCGTTAGCTGCTAACTGAAGAACCCCATTCATTTCAATGGGAAAAATGCTACGTGAATGGCGATGCTAATAAGCTAGTTAGCATACATTTAAAACCATATCTATGGTAAAGAGCACCAACACAAACAACTCAAACCGTCTTAAAGACAACTGGTGTAATAAATAACTAGCATAAAGTCAGCTGAGCATACAAATCAACTGTTACTCCCCCAGAGCCGAACTGGAATAATAACTGTAGCTGTTAGCCGATAGCCGTTAGCTTTCAGACTGTAGCTGTTAGACTGAAGATTACAGCTGTTGTGTTAAATAAGATAACTTCTGATTAGTGATTAACTGTAAACTAAGAGGTTTAATCCACTCACCTCTTCTTCTGTCCTTTGTCTTCTTCTTCTTCTTCTTCTTCTTCTTCATCTTCTTCTTCTTCTTCTTCTTCTTCTTCTTCTTCTTCTTCCGTGTTTATTGGCGGTTGGCAAACCAACTTGTAGGCGCATTACCGCCACCAACTGGACTGGAAGTGTGGACAAGAGACTATGCAGAAAACAAGAAACAAAAAAAAACAAAACAAAGAACCAAAACTCTAGATTATTTTTAATGTATCAATTTCTCTTAGAAACTTAATAATCTCACAATATATAAATATATATATAAACATGCTCAACAGTTTCTGGCTGGCTGCAGTGTGTACACTTTCCGGTTGGATGCTTTCCTATTATACTTAAAGTATTATTGAGACCTGTATTATACTTAAAGTATGATTGAGACCTGTATTATACTTAAAGTATGATTGAGACCTGTATTATACTTAATGTATGATTGAGACCTGTATTATACTTAATGTATGATTGAGACCTGTATTATACTTAAAGTATGATTGAGACCTGTATTATACTTAAGTATGATTGAGACCTGTATTATACTTAATGTATGATTGAGACCTGTATTATACTTAATGTATGATTGAGACCTGTATTATACTTAATGTATGATTGAGACCTGTATTATACTTAAAGTATGATTGAGACCTGTATTATACTTAATGTATGATTGAGACCTGTATTATACTTAAAGTATGATTGAGACCTGTATTATACTTAAAGTATGATTGAGACCTGTATTATACTTAATATGATTGAGACCTGTATTATACTTAATGTATGATTGAGACCTGTATTATACTTAAAGTATGATTGAGACCTGTAGTATACTTAAAGTATGATTGAGACCTGTATTATACTTAATGTATGATTGAGACCTGTATTATACTTAAAGTATGATTGAGACCTGTATTATACTTAATGTATGATTGAGACCTGTATTATACTTAATGTATGATTGAGACCTGTATTATACTTAATGTATGATTGAGACCTGTATTATACTTAATGTATGATTGAGACCTGTATTATACTTAAAGTATGATTGAGACCTGTATTATACTTAATGTATGATTGAGACCTGTATTATACTTAATGTATGATTGAGACCTGTATTATACTTAAAGTATGATTGAGACCTGTATTATACTTAAAGTATGATTGAGACCTGTATTATACTTAAAGTATGATTGAGACCTGTATTATACTTAATGTATGATTGAGACCTGTATTATACTTAATGTATGATGGAGACCTGTATTATACTTAAAGTATGATTGAGACCTGTATTATACTTAAAGTATGATTGAGACCTGTATTATACTTAAAGTATGATTGAGACCTGTATTATACTTAATGTATGATTGAGACCTGTATTATACTTAAGTATGATTGAGACCTGTATTATACTTAAAGTATGATTGAGACCTGTATTATACTTAATGTATGATTGATACCTGTATTATACTTAATGTATGATTGATACCTGTATTATACTTAAAGTATGATTGAGACCTGTATTATACTTAATGTATGATTGAGACCTGTATTATACTTAATGTATGATTGAGACCTGTATTATTACTTAAAGTATGATTGAGACCTGTATTATACTTAAAGTATGATTGAGACCTGTATTATACTTAAAGTATGATTGAGACCTGTATTATACTTAAAGTATGATTGAGACCTGTATGACCTATTCTCATCCGAGAAATGACATTTTCCTCCCTTCTTTTAAACCCCAACTTCCTTCCATCCCCCACATACCTTTGAATGTTATAAAGATGTCTTCCTGTATCACTAAGGTCCCAATGATCTTGCCATGTTGTTTGTGCATATTTCTGAATGAATGTTTGAACCTCCGCTTTGCTGAGTGGAACTTCTATGTCTATGTTCATACTTCTGAGTGTTTTGTTTGGCCAGAATATCCACCTGTTCATTTCCCTCCACACCAACATGAGCAGGAACCCAGATGAAACGAGTTGCTATGCCTTTGATTTGCATTTGATATAAAATTAGAAATATTTCATTTATGATGTCCATTCTAGATGAAGATCTGCCTGATCGTATACTCCATAATGCTGAAAAGCTGTCAGATGCAATTACACTGTTATGTATTTCTTTCTCCTCTATCCATTTCAATGACAGTACCAATGCCAACAACTCTGTGGTGTATACTGACACATGGTCTGTTACCCTTTTCTTTCTATGTGTATTACTCACTGGGATATACACTGCTGCCCCTGCACGCCCTGTCTCTGGATCTTTGGAGCCATCTGTAAATATGATTGTTGAGTCTGAGTGATATCTTGCAGAATAATTCTGGACTATGCACCATACTGGTAGTTCTTTCCTACTCTTACTTGTATTTTCCTGTCCAGTAAAACATTCATAACCCAATTATATGCTTTACCACCAATTCCCAATGATTTGAACTGGATTAGTAGTCCTTCCTTCCAGAGCATGTCATAAGCCTTTTCAATATCAAAGAAGACTGCAATCACTACTTCCTCGTTGGTCTGTGCTTTCCTGATGTCTGATTCTAAGCACAATATAGAATCCATTGTATTCCGACCCCTCTGGAACCCACTTTGATATGGGGACAACAGAGCTTTACTTTGTCTTTTTTTGCAAGTCCAAGTCAAGTCTCAAGTCTTTGGTCACGAGTCAAGGAGCTACAATACAGTTTTTTAATCATTTCATACTTTCTTCATCCCTCACCTAATTACTACAGGACAATAACATGCAATTCAGTAAACATCAGTATAATTGTTTACATTAAGTATATTTAAAGTATATATATACCTGAAGAGAAGATACAAAACAATAAGCAACACATCTTTTTAAACAATGATGGTAAGTCGTTATGATCAAATCGTCAGCTAAATGTAATTTATTGAGCAATGTAAACTGCATACATGAAATATGTAAATGATCCTAACAGGGGAAAAACACTGCACAATGAACTGTCCATGCCACAAAATGTGTTCCCACAAACATGGTTCATCTGTTATCTCCTGTTTGGTGAACCTGACAAAAATATCACATAACTTCTGCAGAAATACAATTGTTTAAAAATATCAAATAAAATGTGGCAAACATATTGAATCTCAGTCTCTCAAGTGTCGAGACTCATAGTTTTTTCTCTCATGATTAGCAGGGTATGAACTCTTTGAGCCCAACCTGGCTTGGTATCAGGCTTCTCTCATTCAGCAAGCAATGGACATCTGATTGGAGGAAAGATTAGGCTTCAAACTCTTTTCCATTTTATTGACATGGCTTGAACAACATTACTTTGGCGTTACAACACACAGCATCAAAAATCAACAACAAAATCACACATGTCGTTCGTAGACACAAAATATCCTGACTTAACTCTTCTGTTTCCTCTGGCTTCTAAAACTCAAGGTCAATCTCTTATTCAGCATTTCTTTCAAGGATTACTTTTAGATTCATCAACCTTCATAAAACATCTTTGCTGTAAGAAGTTAGTTTACAAAATTGAAACCATGGTGATTTAGACAATAAAGTTAAAACACGATGTGTAGCAAATAAAGTACGACATGGTCCTTTATTGGTCCCAACCCTTGGTTATCATAGTCATTAAAATGTCTGGGTCATTATCATGGCTTGAGCCTATTGCTTTCAGCTCTTTGTCTTGGTCTAAGTTGGCACTGGTCTTAATTCTCCCTTGGTTAGAGATTCTTCACTTTAAAGCAGGTTTTCTCCTCTCCTTACTTTAGCCATGAGCTCTGCTTGTCCTCTCACCTCC